>NC_139709.1:40659491-41129491 GCF_964188405.1 Protomyctophum parallelum | reverse complement strand
AGTGAATATTTTGGCCGGGACGGCAATTTGTTTGGTAGATTTTCAAGGAAAGATTTTCTGTTCACACACTCTAGTGAAAGAAGCCCTGCACTCTAACTTGACACTAATTAGGCGAAACGGCCTGCGATTGAACTGCGATTTCGGAAAAACCGTTTAACGTATTCGAATACGGTTTGAACCACGAAAAAGTCCAGAGTCGTGTGAGCTTTCTAAAGTTTAAATCACGTTTCTACGACAAAGTATGCCAGAGTAATGAGGCTGCAAAAGTGAGGTTGATTTAGAGATAAATCCCATACATTGTCAATGGGAGGAAAAAACTATAAATAAAGTTAAATATTTTAAAAAGTATAAACTTTTTCAAAACAACTTTTTCACCAATGAAAGTTCAAAGATAGATGAACATTATAAAGTTTGAATGAAGTTTCAAAGTGAAAGTATGACGGAGTAATAAGAGCTCAAAAAAGTTAACTGTGAAAAATGGGACATTTCTTCCATCGACTCTCACTATAAAGAATGTAAAAAAAAGTAAAAAAGTTAAAAAGTATAAAAAGTAAAAAACTTTGTAAAAATTCTAATTGGAGCAATAATAACTGCAAAGAGCTGAACAGTTTGAAGTTTGAACTAAATTTCTAGCATAAAGTATGTGGAAGTAGTAGGGTGCCAAAAAAAGTGGCGGAAATTGGAATAATAAATATAAACTGAGAGTAACTAGTGTGTGCTCGCTGTGGCGAGCCCACAATAACTCATAAACTACAAAACATAAAAATAAAAAAAAGTTCCAGCATGTGTCTCCACAGTAAGCTGAATAATAAAAAGTGTGAATGGAGTTTCTAGGTGAAAGTGACTTTTGACGTGCCTATAGAGCTGCCATTGAGCCCTATGTTAAATGTCTCAAATTTGAAAGCACTATATTTCTAAAACTATGAAACATTTCAAAGATTCCTTTTCAGGCAAACATGTCCACCGTAAGATGAACCTAAGTAGGCTAGAATGGGGTTGCTAGGTGTAAGTATGTAGGACTAATAGCATGCCAAAGTTTGTGCTATTGCCATAGAGAATGCATTGGGAGTTTAAGTTAAATAACTCATAAACTACAAAACATAAAAATAAAAAAAAGTTCCAGCATGTGTCTCCACAGTAAGCTGAATAATAAAAAGTGTGAATGGAGTTTCTAGGTGAAAGTGACTTTTGACGTGCCTATAGAGCTGCCATTGAGCCCTATGTTAAATGTCTCAAATTTGAAAGCACTATATTTCTAAAACTATGAAACATTTCAAAGATTCCTTTTCAGGCAAACATGTCCACCGTAAGATGAACCTAAGTAGGCTAGAATGGGGTTGCTAGGTGTAAGTATGTAGGACTAGTAGCATGCCAAAGTTTGTGCTATTGCCATAGAGAATGCATTGTGTTGCGGAGGATGAGAGGAATGCTCTCATCCTCCGCAACACCCATTCTCATACACCGCTATACACCGCAAGGATATGGGCTATAGCCCATATCGTACGGCATACTATACTGTAGCACGCCGTTTTTCATCATTTTTGAGGATTTGGAAAAAATTCAAAAATTCAAAAAACGATGGGTTATAGCCCATTGTTTTTTTTAATTTTTGAAAAATAAAATTTACCTCGTTTTTCATCATTTTTGACCATGGGCTATGGCCCATACCGTACGGCATACTATAGCACGCCGTTTTTCATCATTTTTGAGGATTTGAAAAAAAGAAAAAAAACATGGGTTATAGCCCATCGTTTTTTGAATTTTTGAAAAAAATAATTAACCTCGTTTTTCATCATTTTTGAACATGGGCTATAGCCCATACCGTACGGCATACTATAGCACGCCGTTTTTCATCATTTTTGAGGATTTGAAAAAAAAGAAAGAAAAAAAAAACATGGGTTATAGCCCATCGTTTTTAGAATTTTTGAAAAATAGAATTTACCTCGTTTTTCATCATTTTTGACCATGGGCTATGGCCCATACCGTACGGCATACTATAGCACGCCGTTTTCATCATTTTTGAGGATTTGAAAAAAACAAAAAAAACATGGGTTATAGCCCATCGTTTTTTTAATTTTTGAAAAAAAGAATTAACCTCGTTTTTCATCATTTTTGAACATGGGCTATAGCCCATACCGTACGGCATACTATAGCACGCCGTTTTTCATAATTTTTGAGCATTAAAAAAAAAAAAAAAAAAAAAAACATGGGTTATAGCCCATCGTTTTTTGAATTAAAAAAAGAAATTAACCTCGTTTTTCATCATTTTTCATCATTTTTGACCAGAGAGAGAGAGCGATAGAGAGAGAGAGCGATAGAGAGAGAGCTATAGAGAGCGATAGAGAGAGAGAGCGATAGAGAGAGAGCGATAGAGAGAGAGCGATAGAGAGAGAGAGCGATAGAGAGAGAGAGCGATAGAGAGCGATAGAGAGAGAGAGCGATAGAGAGAGAGAGCGATAGAGAGAGAGAGCGATAGAGAGAGAGCGATAGAGAGAGAGCGATAGAGAGCGATAGAGAGAGAGAGAGATAGAGAGAGAGAGCGATAGAGAGCGATAGAGAGAGAGCGATAGAGAGAGAGAGCGATAGAGAGCGATAGAGAGCGATAGAGAGAGAGAGCGATAGAGAGAGAGAGCGATAGAGAGAGAGAGCGATAGAGAGCGATAGAGAGAGAGCGATAGAGAGAGAGCGATAGAGAGAGAGAGCGATAGAGAGAGAGCGATAGAGAGAGAGCGATAGAGAGAGAGAGCGATAGAGAGAGAGAGAGCGATAGAGAGCGATAGAGAGAGAGCGATAGAGAGCGATAGAGAGAGAGCGATAGAGAGCGATAGAGAGAGAGCGATAGAGAGAGAGAGCGATAGAGAGAGAGAGCGATAGAGAGAGAGAGCGATAGAGAGAGAGAGCGATAGAGAGAGAGAGCGATAGAGAGCGATAGAGAGAGAGAGCGATAGAGAGAGAGAGCGATAGAGAGAGAGAGCGATAGAGAGAGAGCGATAGAGAGAGAGCGATAGAGAGAGAGAGCGATAGAGAGCGATAGAGAGAGAGAGCGATAGAGAGAGAGAGCGATAGAGAGCGATAGAGAGAGAGCGATAGAGAGAGAGCGATAGAGAGCGATAGAGAGAGAGAGCGATAGAGAGCGATAGAGAGAGCGATAGAGAGCGATAGAGAGAGAGCGATAGAGAGCGATAGAGAGAGAGCGATAGAGAGCGATAGAGAGAGAGAGAGCGATAGAGAGAGAGAGCGATAGAGAGCGATAGAGAGAGAGCGATAGAGAGAGAGAGCGATAGAGAGAGAGAGCGATAGAGAGAGAGCGATAGAGAGAGAGAGCGATAGAGAGAGAGCGATAGAGAGAGAGCGATAGAGAGAGAGCGATAGAGAGCGATAGAGAGAGAGCGATAGAGAGCGATAGAGAGAGAGCGATAGAGAGAGAGAGCGATAGAGAGAGAGAGCGATAGAGAGAGAGAGTGATAGAGAGAGAGAGCGATAGAGAGCGATAGAGAGAGAGAGCGATAGAGAGAGAGCGATAGAGAGAGAGAGCGATAGAGAGAGAGCGATAGAGAGAGAGAGCGATAGAGAGAGAGCGATAGAGAGAGAGCGATAGAGAGAGAGCGATAGAGAGAGAGAGCGATAGAGAGCGATAGAGAGAGAGCGATAGAGAGCGATAGAGAGAGAGAGCGATAGAGAGAGAGAGCGATAGAGAGAGAGAGCGATAGAGAGAGAGCGATAGAGAGAGAGCGATAGAGAGAGAGAGCGATAGAGAGAGAGAGAGCGATAAAGAGCGATAGAGAGAGAGAGCGATAGAGAGAGAGCGATAGAGAGAGAGAGTGATAGAGAGAGAGAGCGATAGAGAGAGAGAGAGCGATAGAGAGCGATAGAGAGAGAGCGATAGAGAGCGATAGAGAGCGATAGAGAGAGAGCGATAGAGAGAGAGAGCGATAGAGAGCGATAGAGAGAGAGAGCGATAGAGAGAGAGCGATAGAGAGAGAGCGATAGAGAGAGAGAGCGATAGAGAGAGAGCGCGATAGAGAGAGAGAGCGATAGAGAGAGAGCGATAGAGAGAGAGCGATAGAGAGAGAGCGATAGAGAGAGAGAGCGATAGAGAGAGAGAGCGATAGAGAGAGAGCGATAGAGAGAGAGCGATAGAGAGAGAGAGCGATAGAGAGAGAGAAAGCGATAGAGAGCGATAGAGAGAGAGCGATAGAGAGAGAGAGTGATAGAGAGAGAGAGCGATAGAGAGAGAGAGAGCGATAGAGAGCGATAGAGAGAGAGCGATAGAGAGCGATAGAGAGCGATAGAGAGAGAGCGATAGAGAGAGAGAGCGATAGAGAGCGATAGAGAGAGAGAGCGATAGAGAGAGAGCGATAGAGAGAGAGCGATAGAGAGAGAGAGCGATAGAGAGAGAGCGCGATAGAGAGAGAGAGCGATAGAGAGAGAGCGATAGAGAGAGAGCGATAGAGAGAGAGCGATAGAGAGAGAGAGCGATAGAGAGAGAGAGCGATAGAGAGAGAGCGATAGAGAGAGAGCGATAGAGAGAGAGAGCGATAGAGAGAGAGAAAGCGATAGAGAGCGATAGAGAGAGAGAGCGATAGAGAGAGAGCGATAGAGAGAGAGAGCGATAGAGAGAGAGAGCGATAGAGAGAGAGCGATGGAGAGAGAGAGCGATAGAGAGAGAGAGCGATAGAGAGAGAGAGCGATAGAGAGATAGAGCGATAGAGAGCGATAGAGAGAGAGAGCGATAGAGAGAGAGCGATAGAGAGAGAGAGAGAGCGATAGAGAGAGAGAGCGATAGAGAGCGATAGAGAGAGAGAGAGAGCGATAGAGAGAGAGAGAGAGCGATAGAGAGCGATAGAGAGAGAGAGCGATAGAGAGAGAGAGCGATAGAGAGAGAGAGCGATAGAGAGCGATAGAAAAGAAAAAAAAAACATAAGTTATAGCCCATCGTTTTTTGAATTTTTTATATATTTTTTAATCCTCGTTTTTCGTCATTTTTGAACATCCCACTGAGCAATAGCCGGCTATTAGACGTGCGTCTAAAAATGGGATAAAAAACGTCTAAAAATAGACGTCTAAAAATAGACGTCTAAAACACGTCTAAAAATAGACGTGTTTTAGACTTCTATTTTTAGACGTTTTTTATCCCATTTTTAGACGCTCGTCTAATAGCCCATATCGTACGGCATACTTTAGCACGCCGTTTTTCATAATTTTTGAGGATTTGAAAAAAAAAAAAAAAACATGGGTTATAGCCCATCGTTTTTTGAATTATTGATAAAAAACATTATCCTCGTTTTTCATCATTTTTGACCCTGGGCTATAGCCAATACCATACGGCATACTATAGCACGCCGTTTTTCATCATTTTTGATGATTTGAAAAAAATGAAGAAAAAAAAAACATGGGTTATAGCTTATCGTTTTTTGAATTTTTTAATTTTTTTAAATCCTCGTTTTTCGTCATTTTTGAACATCCCACTGAGCAATAGCCGGCTATTAGACGTGCGTCTAAAAATGGGATAAAAAACATCAAAAAATAGACGTCTAAAAAACGTCAAAAAATAGACGTATAAAAAACGTCTAAAAATAGACGTCTATTTTTAGACGGTTTTTATCCCATTTTTAGACGCTCGTCTAATAGCCCATATCGTACGGCATACTGTAGCACGCCGTTTTTCATCATTTTTGAGGATTTGAAACAAAAGGAAAAGAAAAAAAAACATGGGTTATAGCCCATTGTTTTTTTAATTTTTGATAAAAAAAAGTATCCTCGTTTTTCATCATTTTTCACCATGGGCTATAGCCCATACCGTACGGCATACTATAGCACGCCGTTTTTCATCATTTTTGAGGATTCAAAAAAAAAAAAAAAAAAACATAAGTTATAGCCCATCGTTTTTTGAATTTTTTATATATTTTTTAATCCTCGTTTTTCGTCATTTTTGAACATCCCACTGAGCAATAGCCGGCTATTAGACGTGCGTCTAAAAATGGGATAAAAAACGTCTAGCGATAGAGAGAGAGAGCGATAGAGAGAGAGAGCGATAGAGAGAGAGAGCGATAGAGAGAGCGATAGAGAGCGATAGAGAGAGAGAGCGATAGAGAGAGAGAGCGATAGAGAGAGAGCGATAGAGAGAGATAGCGATAGAGAGCGATAGAGAGAGAGAGCGATAGAGAGAGAGAGCGATAGAGAGCGATAGAGAGAGAGAGCGATAGAGAGAGAGAGCGATAGAGAGAGAGAGCGATAGAGAGAGAGCGATAGAGAGAGAGAGCGATAGAGAGAGAGAGCGATAGAGAGAGAGAGCGATAGAGAGAGAGAGCGATAGAGAGAGAGAGCGATAGAGAGAGAGAGCGATAGAGAGCGATAGAGAGAGAGAGCGATAGAGAGAGAGCGATAGAGAGAGAGAGCGATAGAGAGAGAGAGCGATAGAGAGAGAGCGATAGAGAGAGAGAGCGATATAGAGAGAGAGCGATAGAGAGAGAGAGCGATAGAGAGAGAGCGATAGAGAGAGAGCGATAGAGAGAGAGCGATAGAGAGAGAGAGCGATAGAGAGAGAGAGAGCGATAGAGAGAGAGAGCGATAGAGAGCGATAGAGAGCGATAGAGAGCGATAGAGAGAGAGAGAGAGAGAGAGAGAGAGCGATAGAGAGAGAGAGCGATAGAGAGCGATAGAGAGAGAGAGAGAGCGATAGAGAGAGAGAGAGAGCGATAGAGAGAGAGAGCGATAGAGAGAGAGAGCGATAGAGAGAGAGAGCGATAGAGAGCGATAGAGAGAGAGAGCGATAGAGAGAGAGAGCGATAGAGAGCGATAGAGAGAGAGCGATAGAGAGCGATAGAGAGAGAGAGAGAGCGATAGAGAGAGAGAGCGATAGAGAGCGATAGAGAGAGAGAGAGAGCGATAGAGAGAGAGAGAGAGCGATAGAGAGAGAGAGCGATAGAGAGAGAGAGCGATAGAGAGAGAGAGCGATAGAGAGCGATAGAGAGAGAGAGCGATAGAGAGAGAGCGATAGAGAGAGAGCGATAGAGAGAGAGAGCGATAGAGAGAGAGAGCGATAGAGAGCGATAGAGAGCGATAGAGAGAGAGAGAGAGAGAGAGAGAGAGCGATAGAGAGAGAGAGAGAGAGAGAGAGAGAGAGAGAGCGATGGAGAGAGAGAGCGATAGAGAGCGATAGAGAGAGAGAGAGAGCGATAGAGAGAGAGAGAGAGCGATAGAGAGAGAGAGAGAGCGATAGAGAGAGAGAGCGATAGAGAGAGAGAGCGATAGAGAGAGAGAGCGATAGAGAGCGATAGAGAGAGAGAGCGATAGAGAGAGAGAGCGATAGAGAGCGATAGAGAGAGAGCGATAGAGAGCGATAGAGAGAGAGAGAGAGCGATAGAGAGAGAGAGCGATAGAGAGCGATAGAGAGAGAGAGAGAGCGATAGAGAGAGAGAGCGATAGAGAGAGAGAGCGATAGAGAGAGAGAGCGATAGAGAGAGAGAGCGATAGAGAGCGATAGAGAGAGAGAGCGATAGAGAGAGAGCGATAGAGAGAGAGCGATAGAGAGAGAGCGATAGAGAGAGAGCGATAGAGAGAGAGAGCGATAGAGAGAGAGAGCGATAGAGAGCGATAGAGAGAGAGAGCGATAGAGAGAGAGAGCGATAGAGAGCGATAGAGAGAGAGAGCGATAGAGAGAGAGAGCGATAGAGAGAGAGAGAGAGAGCGATAGAGAGAGAGAGTGATAGAGAGCGATAGAGAGAGAGCGATAGAGAGAGAGCGATAGAGAGAGAGAGCGATAGAGAGAGAGCGATAGAGAGAGAGAGCGATAGAGAGAGAGAGCGATAGAGAGAGAGAGCGATAGAGAGCGATAGAGAGAGAGCGATAGAGAGCGATAGAGAGAGAGCGATAGAGAGCGATAGAGAGAGAGAGCGATAGAGAGAGAGCGATAGAGAGAGAGAGCGATAGAGAGAGAGAGCGATAGAGAGAGAGAGCGATAGAGAGCGATAGAGAGAGAGAGCGATAGAGAGAGAGAGCGATAGAGAGAGAGCGATAGAGAGAGAGAGCGATAGAGAGAGCGAGCGATAGAGAGAGAGATCGATAGAGAGCGATAGAGAGAGAGAGCGATAGAGAGAGAGAGCGATAGAGAGCGATAGAGAGAGAGCGATAGAGAGAGAGCGATAGAGAGAGAGAGCGATAGAGAGCGATAGAGAGAGCGATAGAGAGCGATAGAGAGAGAGCGATAGAGAGCGATAGAGAGAGAGCGATAGAGAGCGATAGAGAGAGAGAGCGATAGAGAGAGAGAGCGATAGAGAGCGATAGAGAGAGAGCGATAGAGAGAGAGAGCGATAGAGAGAGAGAGCGATAGAGAGAGAGCGATAGAGAGAGAGAGCGATAGAGAGCGATAGAGAGAGAGCGATAGAGAGAGAGAGCGATAGAGAGCGATAGAGAGAGAGCGATAGAGAGCGATAGAGAGCGAGCGATAGAGAGTGATAGAGAGAGAGCGATAGAGAGAGAGAGCGATAGAGAGCGATAGAGAGAGAGCGATAGAGAGCGATAGAGAGAGAGCGATAGAGAGCGATAGAGAGAGAGCGATAGAGAGAGAGAGCGATAGAGAGAGAGAGCGATAGAGAGAGAGAGCGATAGAGAGAGAGAGCGATAGAGAGCGATAGAGAGAGAGAGCGATAGAGAGAGCGATAGAGAGAGAGCGATAGAGAGAGAGAGCGATAGAGAGAGATAGCGATAGAGAGAGAGAGCAATAGAGAGCGATAGAGAGAGAGCGATAGAGAGCGATAGAGAGAGAGAGCGATAGAGAGAGAGCGATAGAGAGAGAGAGCGATAGAGAGAGAGAGCGATAGAGAGAGAGAGCGATAGAGAGAGAGAGCGATAGAGAGAGAGAGCGATAGAGAGAGAGCGATAGAGAGAGAGCGATAGAGAGAGAGCGATAGAGAGCGATAGAGAGAGAGAGCGATAGAGAGCGATAGAGAGAGAGCGATAGAGAGCGATAGAGAGAGAGAGCGATAGAGAGAGAGAGCGATAGAGAGAGAGCGATAGAGAGAGAGCGATAGAGAGAGAGAGCGATAGAGAGAGATAGCGATAGAGAGAGAGAGCGATAGAGAGAGAGCGATAGAGAGAGAGAGCGATAGAGAGCGATAGAGAGAGAGCGATAGAGAGAGAGAGCGATAGAGAGAGAGAGCGATAGAGAGAGAGAGCGATAGAGAGAGAGCGATAGAGAGAGAGAGCGATAGAGAGAGAGAGCGATAGAGAGAGAGAGCGATAGAAAGAGAGCGATAGAGAGAGAGAGCGATAGAGAGAGAGAGCGATAGAGAGAGAGAGCGATAGAGAGCGATAGAGAGAGAGAGCGATAGAGAGCGATAGAGAGCGATAGAGAGAGAGAGAGAGCGATAGAGAGAGAGAGAGCGATAGAGAGCGATAGAGAGAGAGAGAGAGCGATAGAGAGAGAGAGCGATAGAGAGCGATAGAGAGAGAGAGCGATAGAGAGAGAGAGCGATAGAGAGCGATAGAGAGCGATAGAGAGCGATAGAGAGAGAGAGAGAGAGATAGAGAGAGAGCGCGATAGAGAGCGATAGAGAGAGAGAGAGCGATAGAGAGAGAGAGCGATAGAGAGAGAGAGCGATAGAGAGAGAGAGCGATAGAGAGAGAGAGCGATAGAGAGAGAGAGCGATAGAGAGAGAGAGCGATAGAGAGCGATAGAGAGAGAGCGATAGAGAGCGATAGAGAGAGAGAGCGATAGAGAGAGAGAGCGATAGAGAGAGAGAGCGATAGAGAGAGAGACAGGCAAAAGACAGGCAAAAGAAGGGGCAAAAGACAGGCAAAAGAAGGGGCAAAAGAAGGGCAAAAGAAGGGGCAAAAGACAGGCAAAAGAAGGGCAAAAGAAGGGGCAAAAGAAGGGCAAAAGAAGGGCAAAAGAAGGGCAAAAGACAGGCAAAAGAAGGGCAAAAGACAGGCAAAAGACAGGCAAAAGAAGGGGCAAAAGACAGGCAAAAGAAGGGGCAAGAGACAGGCAAAAGAAGGGCAAAAGACAGGCAAAAGAAGGGCAAAAGAAGGGCAAAAGACAGGCAAAAGAAGGGGCAAAAGAAGGGCAAAAGAAGGGGCAAAAGACAGGCAAAAGAAGGGGCAAAAGACAGGCAAAAGAAGGGGCAAAAGAAGGGCAAAAGAAGGGCAAAAGACAAGCAAAAGAAGGGCAAAAGAAGGGGCAAAAGACAGGCAAAAGAAGGGCAAAAGACAGGCAAAAGAAAGGGCAAAAGAAGGGCAAAAGAAGGGCAAAATACGGGCAAAAGACAGGCAAAAGAAGGGGCAAAAGAAGGCAAAAGAAGGGCAAAAGACAGGCAAAAGAAGGGCAAAAGAAGGGGCAAAAGACAGGCAAAAGAAGGGCAAAAGACAGGCAAAAGAAGGGGCAAAAGACAGGCAAAAGAAGGGCAAAAGACAGGCAAAAGAAGGGTAAAAGACAGGCAAAAGAAGGGGCAAAAGAAGGGCAAAAGAAGGGCAAAAGACAGGCAAAAGAAGGGCAAAAGAAGGGGCAAAAGACAGGCAAAAGAAGGGCAAAAGACAGGCAAAAGACAGGCAAAAGACAGGCAAAAGAAGGGGCAAAAGACAGGCAAAAGAAGGGCAAAAGACAGGCAAAAGACAGGCAAAAGAAGGGGCAAAAGACAGGCAAAAGAAGGGCAAAAGACAGGCAAAAGAAGGGCAAAAGACAGGCAAAAGACAGGCAAAAAAAGGGGCAAAAGAAGGGCAAAAGAAGGGCAAAGGACAGGCAAAAGAAGGGCAAAAGACAGGCAAAAGACAGGCAAAAGAAGGGGCAAAAGAAGGGCAAAAGGCAGCCAAAAGAAGGGGCAAAAGACAGGCAAAAGAAGTGCAAAAGACAGGCAAAAGAAGGGGCAAAAGACAGGCAAAAGAAGGGCAAAAGACAGGCAAAAGAAGGGCAAAAGAAAGGCAAAAGACAGGCAAAAGACAGGCAAAAGAAGGGGCAAAAGACAGGCAAAAGAAGGGCAAAAGACAGGCAAAAGAAGGGGCAAAAGACAGGCAAAAGAAGGGCAAAAGACAGGCAAAAGAAGGGCAAAAGACAGGCAAAAGACAGGCAAAAGAAGGGGCAAAAGACAGGCAAAAGAAGGGCAAAGGACAGGCAAAAGAAGGGCAAAAGAAGGGCAAAAGAAAGGCAAAAGACAGGCAAAAGACGGGCAAAAGACAGACAAAAGAAGGGCAAAAGAAGGGGCAAAAGACAGGCAAAAGAAGGGCAAAAGACAGGCAAAAGACAGGCAAAAGAAGGGCAAAAGAAGGGAAAAAGAAGGGCAAAAGACGGGCAAAAGAAGGGCAAAAGAAGGGGCAAAAGAAGGGCAAAAGACAGGCAAAAGAAGGGCAAAAGAAGGGGCAAAAGACAGGCAAAAGAAGGGCAAAAGAAGGGGCAAAAGAAGGGCAAAAGAAGGGCAAAAGAAGGACAAGGGAAGGGGCAAAAGACAGGCAAAAGACAGGCAAAAGACAGGCAAAATACAGGCAAAGGACAGGCAAAAGAAGGGCAAAAGAAGGGCAAAAGAAAGGCAAAAGACAGGCAAAAGAAGGGGCAAAAGAAGGGCAAAAGACAGCCAAAAGCAGGGCAAAAGACAGGCAAAAGACAGGCAAAAGAAGGGGCAAAAGAAGGGGCAAAAGACAGGCAAAAGCAGGGCAAAAGACAGGCAAAAGACAGGCAAAAGACAGGCAAAAGAAGGGGCAAAAGACAGGCAAAAGAAGGGCAAAAGACAGGCAAAAGAAGGGCAAAAGACAGGCAAAAGACAGGCAAAAGAAGGGGCAAAAGACAGGCAAAAGAAGGGCAAAAGACAGGCAAAAGACAGGCAAAAGAAGGGGCAAAAGAAGGGGCAAAAGACAGGCAAAAGCAGGGCAAAAGACAGGCAAAAGACAGGCAAAAGACAGGCAAAAGAAGGGGCAAAAGACAGGCAAAAGAAGGGCAAAAGACAGGCAAAAGAAGGGCAAAAGACAGGCAAAAGACAGGCAAAAGAAGGGGCAAAAGACAGGCAAAAGAAGGGCAAAAGACAGGCAAAAGACAGGCAAAAGAAGGGGCAAAAGACAGGCAAAAGAAGGGCAAAAGACAGGCAAAAGAAGGGCAAAAGACAGGCAAAAGACAGGCAAAAGAAGGGGCAAAAGAAAGGCAAAAGAAGGGCAAAGGACAGGCAAAAGAAGGGCAAAAGAAGGGCAAAAGACAGGCAAAAGACAGGCAAAAGAAGGGGCAAAAGAAGGGCAAAAGACAGCCAAAAGAAGGGGCAAAAGAACGGCAAAAGACGGGCAAAAGACAGGCAAAAGACAGGCAAAAGACAGGCAAAAGAAGGGGCAAAAGACAGGCAAAAGAAGGGCAAAAGACAGGCAAAAGACAGGCAAAAGAAGGGGCAAAAGACAGGCAAAAGAAGGGCAAAAGACAGGCAAAAGAAGGGCAAAAGACAGGCAAAAGACAGGCAAAAGAAGGGGCAAATGACAGGCAAAAGAAGGGCAAAGGACAGGCAAAAGAAGGGCAAAAGAAGGGAAAAAGACAGGCAAAAAGACCCATACCGTACGGCATACTATAGCATGCCGTTTTTCATCATTTTTGAGGATTTCGTTTTACGAGGTCCATTCGTTAAAATGTAAATTTAGCATTTCAACGGTAAAGTAATTTCACAATTTACATTGTAGGCAATAATTAATAACGGTATGGCACCAGGCCAAAGCCATGGGGAGAGAGTATGTTTTGCACTCTGAGTGTGTGTGTGTGTGTGTGTGTGTGTCCGTCAGTTTGTTAACAGCTAATCTCCAGCACCATTAACCCAGTCGATGCCAAATTTTGCACACACACTCCCTGGATGCCAATGATGAACCTCTGCCCCAAATTTTCTAGGACGGCCTGTATACTGTAGCACCACACATTTTTGTATGCCCTCCGAGACTATGGACTATAGCCTTTTGCTTTTCCGTGATTTTCACCTTTTTTTCAAATCCTCCGAAATCGTGAAAAACAACATACTATATAGTATGCCCTCCGTGACCATGGACTATAGCCTTTCGCTTTTCCGCGATTTCACCTTTTTTCAAATCCTAAACAATGATGAAGAATCGCGCACTATAGCATGCCACTATAGCATGCCACTTAATGACCTTGACCAATAGCAATGACCTTGAGCAGTATAAATGACCTTCAATAAGACTAGTAAATGACCTTGACCAGTACAAATGACCTTGACCAGTATAAATGACCTTCACCAGTATAAATGGCCGTGACCAGTATATGACTGTGACCAGTATAAATTACCTTCATGAGACTAGTAAATGACCTTGACCAGTATAAATTACCTTCATAAGACTAGTAAATGATCTTCACCAGTATAAATGACCTTGACCAGTATGCGGTCCGTGACCATGGAATATAGCCTTTTGCTTTTCCTTGATTTTCACCTTTTTTTTAAATCCTCAACAATGATGAAGAATCGCGCACTATAGCGCGCCGCTCAATGACCTGAGACCATGGACCAATGAACCATGTAAATACAACACATTGAGCAGGGCACTGCAGGGAGTTGAATCCCGTTCCGGTAAACCAGAAGTCCGACACCAGTGCCTTAGTTTTTGTGTTGTTGTTCATTTACAGGTCCAGGTGTGCATACGCATGTGCGCCTGTGCGTGTGTAGGTGCATGTGTGCATGTGTGTGTGCACGCTTCAATGACCACTGTTGGACCCCATGGGGATCAAGGACCTCTGGGAGCCAACCATAATTCACAACAGTCACAGCGAACTCTGTTGCATCACAACTGGTGGCCAACAGTCGTAACCAACACCGCCACCGACCCACAGGAGAATACCATCACACAGTGGTATCAGACCAACCACAATCAGCCAGCCCTCAAACCAAACAATTCGACCTAGAAGAACTCGAAACTGCAATGGGAAAGTTGAAACCCGGAAAAGCAGCAGGGATTGATGACATACTGGCAGAAATTATACAGCACCTGGAACCTAACGCAAAGACCTGGCTCGTGGGGATGCTGAATACATGCATGGCACAGAAAACCATCCCTTCTGTCTGGAGAAAGGCCAAAGTGGTTGCAATCCCCAAACCTGGCAAAGACCCATCATCCCCAAAGAGCTACCGACCCATTTCCCTCCTCTGCATCACCTACAAGAGAGGCTGCTACTCCAACGCCTCATGCCACTCATAGACACCAAGCTGACTAAAGACCAAGCTGGTTTCCGTCCCGGCCGCTCCTGTGCTGGACAGAGCTCAACCTCACCCAACACATTGAGGATGGGTTTGAGGGAAAAAAAAATAACTGGAGCAGCAACTGGAGGGCGAAGCAAGCACGCAGGCAGCTTGTGCCTGCCTGCCTTCCTGCCTGCCTCCCTCATGTGGAAGCTGCGTAGTTGAGTTTGTGTGTGTCTTTCTTTTTCTGTCTTTCTTTCTTAGGACGAAGATCAAGGTAGACGCCGTTGGAAGGCTCAACACAAGCCGATGCCCCTAGAGATCCATCCCAAAGCTTCCCTCAGGGAGCCCAGCAAGCCAGCTAGCCAGCAAGCCCGCCCAGTCAGCCAACGCAGCCAGCCAACTCCGCCAGTCAGCCAGTGTAGAAAGTCAGGCTGCTAACCCAGCGCACATCAGCCCTTGCAGTCAACCATTGTAGCCATACCAGCCTTGCTCAGTCAGCTCAGCCAGGCCTCTCTCGAGGCCTGGCTCTCTGTCTGCCTGGCCCGGTCTGCCCCGCCCTGCCTTGCAGCAACAGAACCAGCCGGGCTGGCAAGCCAGCCAGCTCAGAATACGAGCTCAGCAAGCCAGCGCAGCTGGCAAGCACGCAGTTAGTCTTAACCAGTTTCAGACCGGCAGGCCAGGGCAGACAGACAGAAGACAGAGGCGCCTAGGCAGGAAGACAGGCCAGGAAGGCAACAAAGTGCAGGCAGGGGGACTATCCGGCCTAAGGCTGCGCTGCAAGGGTTGGAGCCTGGCTTGCTCCTGCTGGTCTGGGCTGAGTGGCTGTGGCTGCACAGTAAGGCTGCAGTAACCTAGTCTGGGCTTGCTGCACTGGCTTGCTCAGCTCGCATTCTGAGCTGGCTGGCTTGCCAGAAAGGCTAGTTCTGTTGCTGCAAGGCAGGGCAGACCGGGCCAGGCAGACAGAGAGCCAGGCCTCGAGAGAGGCCTGGCTGAGCTGACTGAGCAAGGCTGGTATGGCTGCAATGGCTGACTGCAAGGGCTGATATGCTCTGGCTTGGCAGCCTGACTTTCTACACTGGCTGATTGGCGGAGCTGACTGGCTGCGTTGGCTGACTGGGCAGGCTTGCTGGCTAGCTGGCTTGCTGGGCTCCCTGAGGGAAGCTTTGGGATGGATCTCTAGGGGCATCGGCTTGTGTTGAGCCTTCCAAAGGCGTCTACCTTGATCTCCGTCCTAAGAAAGAAAGACAGAAAAAGAAAGACACACACAAACCCAACTATGCAGCTTCCACCTGAGGAACCGAGACGCGAAAAAAGAACTGAGCATCACTTGGGATGGTCACAAACTCTCCAACCATACCCACCCCATGTATCTTGGAGTTACACTGGACAGGACACTCTTCTTCAAAAAACACCTGGAGAACACAAAAGCCACGGTCAACACCCACAATAACATCCTGTGAAAACTAGTGAACTCCAAGTGGGGCGCAGACCCACAAACAATCCGTGCAACTGCCATGGCCCTGTCCTGTCACAACGGTCACAGCAAACTCTGTTGCATCACAACTGGTGTAGGCATTGGATGGAGCCCGCACACCACAGGTATAAGAAAGACGTTCTTTATTGAAATACTGACAACATTTCGATCCATTTGATCTTCATCAGGTCATGTGTACACAAAACACACACTTTTATACTAAGGGAGTGCCCCCATTAACCAATCAAAACACCACATTTTGGTGCCCCTCCCATCACTGCAGGTGTGACACGTCAACCCTGAGCGAGTAGGTGGGGACCCAGACATATTGATGTAAATATAGTCTGTACATCAGTAGCATTACAAAGTTATTGTGACAGTAATAATTGCTATAGTGTGTGTTCAGTAACAGTGTTAAGTGTTCAGTAACAGGAATATTCCTGTCTCTCCAGCTCTTTAATAAATAGAAAAGGGTTTAATCAGGAGTTGTAGTAGCCACAGGATAATCTAAGCGGTGGATATTGCTCTTGTCTTCATGTCTTTATGTATGTCAATTGTCTTGTTGTTTGTGTTATGTCAAATGCGTGTATATGTGTTCTGCATACTTGGCTGCTGTGTTGCAAGATAAATTTCAGTGTGAACTGACAATAAAGTACCATATCATATATATCATATCGTCACCTTATTAAACTAATGGCCTAAGTAATTATTGGCCTAAATCACCACCTGGTGATGCTGGACACCTCTGGTAAAATAGCCCAAGCCCTAATGTAAAAGGCCTTCCGTTACACCCTATTAAAACAATGGCCTATGTCAAGAGGGAGACTTAGGCCATATTATTTTGCCTAAGTCATAATAAAATGTGACTTAGGCCATTTTAACACACCTTTCAAAATGGGACTGAATGGGAGGTACTGTTACTATGGGACTGATATAATGGGAGTGAATGGGACTGAATAGGAGTGAAAGGGAGGTACTGTTAGTATGGGACTGATAGAATGGGACTGAATGGGACTGAATGGGAGTGAAAGGGAAGTACTGTTACTATGGGACTGATACTATGGGAGTGCATGGGACTGAATGGGAGGTACTGTTACTATGGGTAACAGTACCCGGCCAGGAGACAACCCACAGAGCCTAGTCCCTCCATGTGCCAGAAGTGTACCTCCCAGCCCTGGCAGAGTAGTTCTGGAATAGTTCCAACGGATTGTGTGCCCCTGGCTTTTCCCTAGTGGGACTGATTGAGGGTAGCTACTGGGACGTAAGTCGGGACTTGATCAACCCCGGCTGGGTCGCCTGAGTGAGGGGTATGATGTTGAGAGACCCGAAACCCTGTTGACCTCAGGATACATCACTGAGGATACGTTCCAGGTGCATCCATGCAATGTTTTTTAGTGATGGGACTGATACTATGGGAGTGCATGGGACTGAATGGGATTGAATGGGAGTGAATGGGAGGTACTGTTACTATGGGACTCATACTATGGGAGTGAATGGGAGTGAATGGGAGTGAATGGGAGTGAATGGGAGTGAAAGGGAGGTACTGTTACTATGGGACTGATACTATGGGAGTGAATGGGAGTTACTGATACTATGGGAGTGAATGGGAGTGAAAGGGAGGTACTGTTACTATGGGACTGATACTATGGGAGTGCATGGGAGTGAATGCGAGGTATTGTTACTATGGGACTGATACTATGGGAGTGAATGGGACTGAATGGGAGGTACTGTTACTATGGGATGATATGATGGGAGTGAATGGGAGTGAATGGGAGTGAATGGGGTGTACTGTTACTATGTGACTGAATGGGAGTGAATAAAAGTGAATGGGAGTGAATGGGGGAGTGAATGGGACTGAATTGGAGTGAATGAGAGGTACTGTTACTATGGGACTGTCACTCCCATTCACTCCCATTCAGAATGAAAGGGAGTGAATGGGAGGTACTGTTACTATGGGACTGTCACTCCCACTCACTCCCATTCAGAGTGAAAGGGAGTGAATGGGACTGAATGGGAGTGAATGGGAGGTACTGTTACTATGGGACTGTCACTCCCATAGTATCAGTCCCATAGTAACAGTACCTCCCATTCAGTCCCATTCAGTCCCATTAACTCCCAATCACTCCCATTCAGTCCCATAGTATCAGTCCCATAGTAACAGTACCTCCCATTCAGTCCCATTCACTCCAAATTCACTCCCCTTCAGTGTCAAATGTCTTTGTGCTCTGATATTATTTTAAACACTCTGTGACTGACCCTAAACCATGGTCTATTAAACATAATTGGAATAAAACATTTTGCCTAAGTCACTTACTGCAGAAGTAATTTGGCCTAAATAACGTTTATAATTGTCATTTTATCCTTACATGTTACATGATTGACATACACCTTTATTTGTATGTCAATAGTCATATTTTTAAATATTTTTTGGAATTGAAATAATTAAGAAATATAATATATTCTACATTTGGCACAGTTTTTTGTGTTTCCTGAAAACCTTGAAAAAATGACTTAGGCAATTAGTTTAATAAGGTGACTATATTTAAAATAAAATCAGGTAAGTGACACATTTTCAGCCAATCAGATGAAGGTAGCTATTTATGAGCTTAATGTTCCAGTTCTAATTTTGTCTGTTACACTCATTACAATTCCACTTGTTTAATCTGTATCCTGACTGCGTTCCTGATTGGATAAAATTGCAGTTTCAGAAAATGCTTTTTCTGTTGAACAAAAAGCTTGAGAGACCGGGAGACCTCTGTTACTGAACAAACACAATAGCAATGATTACTGTCACAATATCTATTTAACACTGTTAATGAACACACACTATAGCAATGATTATACTGTCACACTATAGAGCTATTTAACACTGTTACTGAACACACTATAGCAATGATTACTGTCACAATACAGAGCAATTTAATTTAGGTAACCAAATAAACCCCAATAGTAGATCTTTACACTCTCAATAGTTCAATTGTTGTTAAACATCTGCTTAATTTCCAAAAAACTACACAATTAGAGAATGTAGAAGATTGCTACTTTTGATCCTTTGATTTTATAATGCTGATTGTAGCATAGCCACATAGTGGTTAGTGACTGAGCTTTGTTAACATGAGTGCCCGGGATCGTTTCCCGCCTATTTCAAAGAATGTTTGTTGCTTCCCGCCAATTTTCACAGAATGTACCAAACAATACTCTTTTCACCTCTAGTCGATTATTTATTCAGCATTTGAGCCACGGACCATGAATGGGGTTTCTAGGTGTAAGTATGTAGGACTATAGTAGCATGCCGAAGTTTGTGCTATTGCCATTGAGAATGCATTGGGCGTTTAAGTTAAATAACTCCAAATTAAAAGTTCCAGTATGTGCCCACAGTAATCTGAATTATAAAAAGTGTAATTGGAGTTTCTAGGTGAAAGTGATTTTTTATCCTGCCATTGACGCAATGATTACTATCAGAATATAGTGCTTTAAACTTATCACTTCACATACGATATCCTACCTTACTTGATTTGAGTACATGTACTTAGTTACTTTCCACCACTGGACAAAATTCCACAAAACTTTATGCTTTCTATAATTTTATTGCAATGATAAGTTACAATTATATTTCCAGACATCCAGTTCATTAAATTATACTCCATGATGCGATCATCAAAATATCAATCCAAACATGGACGACTAGGTGGTTGAAATACTTTGTTTTGACCAGAGATAAAACATGAAGGGTTTTATTTCTTCCCCAAATGTGTGATGAGAAGCAGCAGCGTAAAGAGCAATACTATAATACAACAGACTTATACTGTGTGACACGCAACAATTTGATAGGTTTTTTTTTTTTTTTTTTTCGTTTTTCTCTTTAATGAAAAATAGTTTTGCCAATATTCAAGAGTACAGCTACTGGCACACTGGCAACTTTTGCCAGAAGACAAAGGAACACAGATGCAATTCACCTGTTGGGGGGGGATGGGGGTTAAAAAAATAAAAAGACTGTCATAACATGAGCAAAGAGCTAAGCCTCAGTGGGAACAGTCTGGGAGACTAGAGAACAAAGTTGGATGTCTAGAAAACGAAAAGGACTTGCAAACTCTTTCAAGAGTGAAAAAACAAACAGGCGGGACAATCAAGTGACTTAAAGCACAAGGTCAATTCTTGACCAGCAAACTGTGCGAAGTTAATTATCTTGCATACAAAACCATTGTAACCCAACGTAAGCTTGCCATATTAGGCACAATTTTGGGAAATTGAAGAGAACTCAACTAGTTTGTCAGTGTTATGCAACCCATGAGTTTCCCAAATCTCAGGTTAATGATTGACCACTTTACATGAGACATAGCCATGGTGTACAATTGTGTACTGTAATCCAGGTGCTGTGAATTAACTAGTCACATCACGTTTCTCACATTCAACACCATCATTTAACATGTAAAAAACAAAGAATGCAGAAGTCACCCTCTGTATTTCCACTGTTTAATGACACATCACCGTTTTCTAACAGGGGTGATGTCTTGGTAATGACTCATACACTCTTGAGTTGACAGTTTTCCAATGATGATTATACAGAAACGAAAATTGCAATTAACTGAAGAAAAGAACATCTCATAACAAAAAAATTAAAACGAAACAGAAAACGTTGTTCAAGTTGAACAAGTTGTTTCACAATTTATTGGACTGTTATGTATATATTTGATATATCAATAGAATTCATATATAAATGATACATTTCTTTGTGTTTACTTAAATATTATCCTCACTATGAGTAAAATGAGCTTCTAAAACAATTCTAGCCAGAAGATACTGTGAACATACGTAGAAGGGACAGCGTTGGACCATGACACCCCAACCAGTGCACTGATCCCACCTCCAGGGCAGTATTTGACTGCGGTCATGTTGGCTTTTGTTTTGAATGAGTGTGGCGTTTGTTTAACCGTAGGACTTGATGCTAGTCGACAGGCCCTGACCAGAATTCCAAAGATAGCATTGCAACAAAGCAATGAAGTTCCATTCACTAAGCAAAGAGCCCACTGTTTTCATATATGACAAGCTTGTGCAAGAAAGGTGCGTTCACACCGGACACAATACAAATTATTGCATCACTCTATTCACTTTTTGTCAATTTGGTTGGGGCAGTATCGGCACCATGTATGTAAAACAAGCAAGTACAATGTGATAACCAGAGACAATTATCTCTCTCTCACTAGCAGTAGCCAGCCCATTCATATAGCTCAGAAAATCCACACTCTGCAACAACAAACTACTTGGATCCCGTCATTTTGTTCCCTTCAGCGAAAATCAAGCTGCTAAAAAAAGAAAAGAAGAAATGTGTGGCAGCCAATGTGAACGCACCTTTAAATGGGACATTCTCATTCCGCTTTCGGATGGCTTCCATATCTTGAGCCTAGTGTCAATGGTTTCATTGAGACCAAGAGCACGTATTTAGCTAGATACCCAACACTCTGTTGCTGTGCTTTTCTTGTAGGACTTTGCAAAGGGTTTGGTGTTTGACACTGTTATTACAAAACAAATGGAAAATGTAATAAAAATCCATCACTGAAACCTTTTTCTGTGTATTTTGTGTGTATGAAATCAGCATGCATACAATAACATTGTAGTGTGTTTTTTGGCACTGGAATTTGTCTTAACTTTATATCTGGTTCTGTGTAAATAGAAACATTGAACTGTACATTTTGCAGCTTCAGTTGTACAGCTTTGCTGAAAAGAAATGGCCACCTCCCATTGCTGAGTTTTACAGTAAAAATAAAACGTCCCGCTGTTTGAACATGAACTATAAATCTACATTTGAGACTGTGTTTAGGATTGCACAATGATAATCATATCAGCCATACAAAAAAGATTTCTCACTGAAAATAGCAATTACCTCAGAGAGCCACTGGCTGCTCACAAGCTCTACCCAGCCACGGATCTCTGGATTCCGCAGGTAAACTAATGGGTTTGGTCCATCCAGATTAGCTTAGGTTCATTGAGAAAGTGGACGAAGTTGGTCAATTTCGTTAAGTTTTTAGTGCTGCCTGAGAATGCTACCAGGCCGACTGGCATTCCGACAGTAACAAGTGTACCCCTTCGGCATGCACAATGCCAACCTTGACAGGGTCAAGGGAAGGACGCTTAGCGACTGCATGGCTTAAAACACTGGGCCCCCCTGCCCGAAAAAGCACCACTACTACTTTGATTGTACCAATTCACAAAGAGCTCTCAAAGAGGACAACAGACCAACAAGGATAGCAGGGGGCAGAGGAAGAACTATGCCTGTGTGTGTCTGACAAATCTACTCCGTCATCTGTAATAGAGATGTGGCCCTTTTGGCTTCACATACCCCTGAAAACATCCAAAGAAAACTCAAAACAGTTTAAGTGAAATGACATGGGAAAGCAACACAAGACAAATATAGATAAAATCTAAAATGTGGTTGTGACACAATATAGCCGCAAGGGGGGCATGTCTGGTGGCAGTTTTAAATTCTAAATTCTTCTTTTTGAATCAACAGCAGGGAAGGAGGTATTCTGATCCACAATAAGGCTTCTTTCTCACCTCCCACCCCCACCCCACACAACCCCCATCATTGTCAGAGCCATCTTCCCCGCTGGGCTTGTCTATGGGTACCGTATTGAATGTAAGATCTCAACGGAGAATAAAGACATGTCTCCACAGCCTCAGCACGGACAGTAGAGGAGTCCAGGGAGCACAGGAGAGTGAAGGAAAGAGAGGGAGACAATGAGAGAGAGAGACAGAGAGATGGGATTCAAAAGAGTTTATGTTTCAACCGTCTGTTGCTTAGTCTCGCTCACTCGCTCCTCTTCCCTCTCCTCTGTCTCCTCCTGCTCTTCCTCCTGCTCTTCTTCCTCCTCCTCCTCCTCCTCCTCCTCCGTGTGTTGCTCCAGCTCTTCTCTGGTGATCATCTCAAAGTCGTTGCCATTGCTGTGCTGTGATCCTTCGTCCTCCCGCCGCTCGCTATCTGTGTCCGAGTGGCGCTCTGCCCCTGTACCGGACGCTCCCGCCTCCTCCTCCTTGGCTTGATTCTTCTCACCAGGCTCTACCTCCCTGTTCTCCTCATCTTCTTCTTCCTCCTCCTCCTCCTCACCGTCCCTCTTTTCACCGTCAGACTTCTCGTCACTGTCTGACTTGTGGCCCTTGGCTGAAGCGTCACCATCGTCCTTGTCCTCGGTCTTGTCTGAGCCCTTCTTGGACGCTCCCCGCGGGCCCTTGTAGTCGTGCGTGTAGAGGGGCCTGAACGAGTCAATGAAGCCCACGTCGGCAGTCAGGTTGGGGAGGAACCAGAAGTGGTGGCGGCCGCCCGTCACCACCCAGATAATCAAGAACAGGATGCAGCGAGCTGGAGGGAAGAAACGACATGACAAAATGACTCGACTGCTCAACTGATTTTGTCATTATATCTGTAACCCAACGGGTGTACCACATTACAGTCCAGTTATTTATTTATTTTATATGTGTGTGTGTATATATATATATATATATATATATATATATATATGTGAAAATCTTTCTCTTTTATCTCTGCCAGGACGGAATTGTGTTTCCGCCCCTCTCTGTCTGTCTGTCATGTAATCTTGGCCACCACTGGACCGGTGAAACTTTGTACGCACAATCCCAGTAGGCCAAGGAATAACAAAGGCCACACAAATGCCATTTCCCCCCGTAGTTTCCTTGTGTTCTGATTTGAACCGAAAAAATAAATAAACATTGCATTACCTTTATATGAGACACCTGACACTCAATTAAAATGAGCGGTTAGGTTCATTCTTTTCATCAAAAGTAACAATGAACATTTTGTGACATCAAATTCTAAATTTGGTTTTATTGGGAGTACTTACTGTTATAATTAGTCCATGCACAGTACATCTTAGTCTATGTACTTGAACTTGAGATACAGTGTACTTGTGTATGTATTGTGTACTGCCTGAACTGTAGCATACTTTATAGATAGGCTACGAGAGATATCTCAGCACCAGCAAGGTCAGCCTTGCTGCAGTAGGCACGTTATTTTGTCTCATATCTTATTGTCACGTCATTATGATCCAGCACTATATATGTTCCCTGTTGTGTAATAAACTTTGTGAACCTTTAGCGTGATACTGTCATGTGTCGCGTTATTGTTCTCCCGGGCCCGCTGCCGCAGTCGCCGTACCGAAGGAATACTTCAACCGGATTATCACACACCACCCAGCCTGCACACACTACCTGTCTGTCAGAACCAGACGAGGGTCCAGTAATTAGAGTTTACAACACTTACCAACTGCTAGAAGAAGTATGCTGGCCACGAAGCAGCCTGCTGCCACACTGAGATAGTACACTCCTACACGCATCTCAGCTGGCCAGAGAGGGAACAGGGTGGCTGCTATCACTGCAATTACTGTACAGAAAGAAACACACACAAAATGGCCTCGTGAATTGGCGAAATAAATTGTGATGATGATTAACAAAACAACCCAGGGCTTTAATTATTTGTTTGGACATTCTAAACAACTCACCCAATATCAGCCCCATGGCAAACGTTTTGAAATGGACCGGATCGTAAATCCACACGTACACCTGACAAACAGAGGAGACACACACGTTTAGGCATCTTTTGAGGGCTGTGTTGTTTACGATACGCTGCTGGTGACAGGAGCAATGCTCTCTGCTCGCTCACCTCGTTTCCGTCCAGAAAGACCTGGTCCTCGTGGGGCTCCAGTTTAAACTTCTTTTTCGCCTCTTTCTTCTTCTTGGGAGATCCAGGGCTGTCATCCTGTGGAAATAAGTTTGTTCTTTATTTTTTTGGTAGGAGACAACATCATATATCTCAAACGAACAGCTGTTCAGGTGGCGAGATATGGCGATATCACGGTGTGATTCAGTTTCAGCAATCAAAACAAATACTGTTGGAAGTGTGATTACTTACACTACTAAAACTATAAAATGTTACGGTACAGCTGTGCAAAATATGAATCCTAAGTGTGATTACTTTATCTAAGGAATGTAACTTTTCATTGTTACATTCATGAGCATAACGTCTCTGCAAGTACCGTTCTAATCTACTGTGTTGTCACTGCTGCCAGTGACTGATAACGTACGTTCTTCTCTTTTTTCGCATCGGCACAGTCGGAATCCTTTTTCTTCTCCTTTTCTTTCTTCCCCTTCTTCTCGTCCTCCTTGCTGCTGTCGCTCTTGGCTTTCTCTTTGTCTTTTTCCTTCTCTTTCTTGATCTCCTCTTTCTTGATCTCCTCTTTCTTGATCTCCTTCTCTGGCTTCTTCTTCATGACCTTGAGGGCCCGGTGGTAGAACTGCTTCTTCAGGAGTCTGGAAAAGAAAAACACACCTCAGCTCTCGGTTTGTCACTCCTGGAACTTGTTTGCGATATTAGATGCGGAAGGACACACATGGACAGACACAAACAGGGCTGAATGCATGAATCTTGAGCAGAGATTAATTCCATCCATATCTACAGTATATTATAACCAAGAGGTATGGTAGAGGCTGGTAAAGTAAAGTGACTGACCTGTTGCAGTAATCCACTACAGACTCCCTGGTGGTGAAAAGGGCCTCCTCTCCCTTCTTGGCCTTAGCCCACTTCGAGTCCAGCAGACAGTCGACCGCCTTGGAGGCTAGAATACAAACACAAAGGCACACATTCATGCATGTTGACTTTAGTAGGGACATCCACAAATATCCTTCTATAAATCCTTAATCCTACTACAAAACTGGGAAAAAGAGTCTGCATCCGTTTTCTTGGCCAATCAATCCGAAATTGCACATGGGTATGGAGAATTGGCAATGGCATAGGCAAGGATTAACAAAACACATTTCAAACTTTTCTCAAAAGTAAGCCATTTATTAGCATTTCTGACAGGCCTGCACTCTGCACAGACTCAGAGTGGGGCGGCAGTGGAATGTAGAGCAGCCATCTGGGAAATGGGAATTGGAAGGTCCCCGGTTCGATCCTAGGATCCTCCAGGCTTTTGTCGCTAGGTTTAGTATTGCTGGACAAGACACCCAACTCATCAAAATGCTCTCCGTGTGCACATTTTGAACACCACTGCTGGGTCAAAGCAGACAAGTAATTACCCCTCAGGGATCACTACCAATTACTTTTTTACCAGCTGCTGTGTAAGCACAGCTGGTCAATGTTCTCTCTTGCGGCGGTGCTTTCACGCACGCTGTAGTTGAGACCTATGTTGAGACCTATGTTTCTCATTGGCTGTACTGACAACCTATCATACTGATTTACTGCCTCGTCTCTAGGCCAGTGTTTCTCAACCTTTTTTGTCCCAGGGCACACTTTTCATAGCCTAAAAATCTCAGGGCACACCTAGATATACGGTTTGTGTATATACTGTATATATACCGGTGTGTATATATAGTAAATATATATATAGTAAATATATATATTATATATATATATATATATAAATATTAGTGGTCCATGACATGAAAATGTTTGAGAACCACTGCTCTAAAACAACATTGGACAATGATGTTTGACAGTCAGCAATATTGTTGCTTATTCTAGATTTATTTTCTGACTTTTTCGGATTTTCTGACTTGATCTGGCCTGTTAACATTTTCATAGACCTGGTTGCTTGTTTCCCTCTCAGTCAATGTGGCAACCCTGGTCAATGCCGTGTTGACTGTTGTGGTTCTGTATGATAATTTAGCTTAGCACACAACAGCTAGGAGGATGCAGCAAGCTGATGCAGTCATGTTTAACAGTTGCGATGCGATGCGATGCGAGGTGTGATGCGAGGCCAGCAGTGACTCATGAATGAATTTGGCTTAAACAACGATATAGCAGAGAGAAATGCATGCTTGGATTGGTCTCATTTATTTTAAACGATAAGCAACAACTGTTGCTTTCGCCCAATTGTAGCAGCCTTCATGAAAGCTGTCACACAAATAATTAGGCTTACAATAAAACATCCGACCGTAACAAGTCAACATTAAATAAAACTGCCTGACACAGGCATTACCTCTCAAATAAAAAAATGTATAATCCAGACATTGTAAACGAAAGGCTTTTTGCTTCTCTTCAGATTGAAACTGAAGATGTGAAAAAACACCACCCGATCGTAACTCTTAAATCAATCAAACCCTCTAGGCTCTCTATGGAACAAAAAACTAAAGAAACTTAATAAAAGTAACAGTTTGGCTACCATTCAAAACAACACACGCTGTCAAGTGTAAACGAAGTAACCAACGGATTTTTTTTCTTCTCCTCTTGCCGTAACATTAACTGAAATAAAGCGTCATTTAATCGAGGCTTTATGACAGCAGCGAGACGAGTGCTTGCATGCGAGGCGCACGCATGGCTCGCAATCATAGCTGCCTGGGAGAAATGCGAGGCCCTGTGCTTTAATAATTAATTTGTTAATATCCAAAACTATACAAAAATCATCACATTTCTATCTATAAGGACAAACCTTATTAGAAAAAATATTAATAGCATATGAAAGCCTTTTGAAATGTGTATATGTTACTGAATTGCAGGTGCTGCCAAATAAGTATAATTACTAGGCTACCTCATGCCAGTCAGTTGCGCAAATATATATAGGTCAGATCAATTAGCAGAGCGGAGCTTCTCACTCTGCAGCACAGACCAGCTCTTATACTTTCTTTAGTAATATGACAGTGTTGGATCTCCATTCTCCAGACAAACAAACCTTGGATTATATTTATTGGATTTACTTCATTCTTCTTTCTTCAAACCATGGCACGAGCCACGAGGTAAGAAACTATATCATTATTCACTGTTCGCACAGCACCCATGCAGGCAGGTGTTCTTAATCTCATTCCCATCAAAGTAGCCTATAGCCTATACCACACTAACTTTGTGATCAACCTTCTTAATGTGCATATTTTATTTGTAAAAAGGAACACTGTATTAATAATTTAATACATGGCAGTAGGCCTATAATATTGGTGCAAAATGAAAATATGTAATTAAATACCGGTAGTTGAGAGAGAGAGAGAGAGAGAGAGAGAGAGAGAGAGAGAGAGAGAGAGAGAGAAAGAAATGCGTTGAGGGAGAGACAATTGCTATTGCTTAGAGAGAGAGAGATAGAGAGAGAGAGAGAGAGAGAGAGAGAGACGTAAAAGCCGTTCCATTTCAAAGACATCACCGTCTCGCAGGCGCGTTCGCACAACCAAAAAAGCGGCTCCGTCTCTGAGAGTGCAATATTATAGTTAGTTACCGTAGGCTACAATAAATCCCGCTTTGGAGAAGATGCGCTCCGAAGGGGTTGTAGTGGCAGGGAATAAGGGATGGATAGAAGCTAGACGGCATGACTGTAGCTGCTTGACTTCCTTGTTAACACGTGACGTGAGGACGGAGGAGGCTCTGCGAGGCACGAGCATGGCTCGCGGACCAAAATGGGCCGTCTCGCGGACCAAAAGGGGCCGCTTTTTTTTAATGACTATTCGATTCAAAATTTCAAAATCGATTCCCGTGCGTATCGATTGAACGTCGATTCATCGATTTTTTTGGGTCAGCCGAAAATCGACGTGTCTAACCACTTTTTTCCTTTTTTTCATTATTTTTATATTTTTGTTGTTGCTGC
Organism: Protomyctophum parallelum; assembly: GCF_964188405.1. Lineage (NCBI taxonomy): Eukaryota > Metazoa > Chordata > Actinopteri > Myctophiformes > Myctophidae > Protomyctophum > Protomyctophum parallelum. The sequence goes on along the minus strand of NC_139709.1, from coordinate 41,101,301 downwards.
GCAGCAGTTGAGGAGAACGCAACTATGCATTCCTTTAAGCAACACAACTTCTGCAGCTGCATCCATATGTTTAGAATTTGCATCAATAATAAAAAATAAACTTTATTTTGTAAACAACGAAACTGAAGGAGCAACGGCGCTATCGGCTAGCCGCTAGTCCCAACTCTCAAGTTTCTGCAGCCTGTCACGACCCCCGTAATGAACTGATACGGGACGCAAACGATTTTTCGACTCATACGTTTTGAGTCGCAGGAGGCATGAGTCGATAATCGAGTCGATTTTCAACATCCCTAGTTTATATGCTTATTTATATGTATGTTTATATATATGAATATGTGTAGATTAATGTATATATCTAAGGACAACATGAATGTATGCACTGTGTAGGCAGATAGATGTCCCATCAGTCTGCTACACGTGCACCTACAGTAAATAGGCCCAACAAGCCTATGGCTTCTCCCTAGCCCTTTTTCGGATATCGGACAGGACATAAGCAACGGACAATCAAAAGGAGTAGAAAAAAAAAGGAATGTGAAAGGAAAAATATTGCACTTTCAGAAGATCTGGGGTCGGGCAATGGATTACATACCAAATATGGGAAGCGAACTGGAGAGAGCTAATTGAAGCATAACGGAGATTGTTGATGTTGTCATTGTTGTTATATTTGTCTGCTTGTCATACTTTTTTATTCATGTTGTAGCACAGACGATCATGGTCAAAAGAAAATCAGGCATTGGATAGTTTCTTGTACTAGGAAGGGTCGGGGAAGGGTTGGGGTTGTTTAGTTAGGAAAAGTATTTATTTATTTATTTATAGGTTGCATTTTACAACTGTATGCAAATGAAATATTAAAAGTGAATAAAAGATAATTTGAATAAAAGGGGAAAAAAAGGAAATGGAAATTATGTGTGCTATGTATGAACTGTCCACCATTCCGAAAATACTGAACTGAACTGATCGGCCTGTTGATGGGCTCGCAGTGTTGAAAATATGATGGTCTCAGTAAAACAACTTGGTAGACCTGGCACAACCACATTATAACCACATTTGACATGTTGACACTGTTTTCTTGCACCATAAACCCACAGTTGGTTATAAATATAGTCTGCCACAAGGCTTTTGCACTGAACATGCAGCTGCCGGACCTAATACGGCCTTTAAAGCAGCACTGTGCAATATTCACACAAGGCCTGAAAAGAATATAGACTGTATGTCATTGAGACCGCCGTCCTTTCTAAAGAATATAGACTGTATGTCATTGAGACCGCCGTCCTTTATAAAGAATATAGACTGTATGTCATTGAGACCGCCGTCCTTTCTAAAGAATATAGACTGGATGTCATTGAGACCGCCGTCCTTTATAAATAATATAGACTGGATGTCATTGAGACCGCCGTCCTTTATAAAGAATATAGACTGTATGTCATTGAGACCGCCGTCCTTTATAAAGAATATAGACTGTATGTCATTGAGACCGCCGTCCTTTATAAAGAATATAGACTGGATGTCATTGAGACCGCCGTCCTTTATAAAGAATATAGACTGTATGTCATTGAGACCGCCGTCCTTTATAAAGAATATAGACTGGATGTCATTGAGACCGCCGTCCTTTATAAAGAATATAGACTGGATGTCATTGAGACCGCCGTCCTTTATAAAGAATATAGACTGGATGTCATTGAGACCGCCGTCCTTTCTAAAGAATATAGACTGTATGTCATTGAGACCGCCGTCCTTTATAAAGAATATAGACTGTATGTCATTGAGACCGCCGTCCTTTATAAAGAATATAGACTGGATGTCATGAGACCGCCGTCCTTTCTAAAGAATATAGACTGTATGTCATTGAGACCGCCGTCCTTTATAAAGAATATAGACTGGATGTCATGAGACCGCCGTCCTTTTAAAGAATATAGACTGGATGTCATTGAGACCACCGTCCTTTCTAAAGTGTGTCGTTAAAATCTGAGTCACACTTTAACGAAACAAATATTCATATTAGTTCACTACTTGAGTAGGTACACCCATTTTATCACAGCAATCAGGGTAGTCATGGTAACAGAAATGGAAGAAGCCTTGATACAGATCTCTCCCTCTCTCTCTCTCTCTCATCAGCATAGGGCTGTTAACATTTCCCAGAAATTACATTTGAATATTGTTCTTAAAAATTGGCCCGCTCAGAATATCTAATATATTTTATTATTATAATAATAATAATATTACACACACACACACACACACACACACACACACACACACACACACACACACACACACACACACACACACACACACACACACACACACACACACACACACACACACACACACACACACACACACACACACACACACACACAGAAGCAACATAAATTGTACAAATCTGAAAGGTGAAAGAAAGTGCAGCACTGACCGGTAAAGTAGTCCACTCTGTGGCCCATCATGTTAGTGGACTTGGTGGGGGTGTTGAAGCGGAGGTACTTGGCCACTGCCTTCTCATCCTTGGTGGGCTCACTCACCTCCTGCAGTGCATGAACACACAGATAAAGGTTGATTTATTTTACAGTGAGAAGAAAATTAAAATTAAAAAAACGCAATAACACCCAACATCACTGCACAATTGTATTTGTGGCTCGTGCAGTGTTCAAAAACAGTGCACAGGTCTTAGCCTGGCTGTTATTTAGCCCACTGACTCATGCCACGTTTTTGTTTGATTTTCAAAGAAGTCACTGAAATGTGTTCATTTTCAGTCGTATGAAAATCAACTTGCAGAGACTTCAAACTTGCTTGAAATAGATAATAAAACAAGGCAAATATCACTGATTCTTAGTTAGTGTTACTGTGGGGTTTTTTTTAAAGCCTGCATGCTCATTATCCATGAGGGAATAGGACTGTGGTACTTTTTAACCCATTTAGACCCGAGTTAAAAACATTCACTTTGAAAGAATATATATTCAAAGATTTGCGCCACATTCTTATGATTTTTCAAAAATAGCAGACCTACAAGCTCGTAGCGCGCCACTCGGTGGCACGCTATGAGCTTGTAGATCTGCTATTTTTCAATAGCTAAATTATAACATAATGTTTAAAACACCAAAAGGGGTTCCCGCCCAAAATGGGTTGGGGAACTTAACACAAACACACTGTACATGCTACAATGTACACAGGACTAGAATGCCGAAATGAGAAACAAACCTAAAGACGGACCATGTGTTTGAGGATTCTTGGGAAATCTGGCAATGTGCTTTCACAAAGACCATTTCATCAGTGAATGTGCTCGTGTTGAGAATCTATTAATAAAAGAACGTATCACCCACATGTTTCTTGTAGATCTGCTATTTTCACCTAATGTTCCCTCCGCAATAGGGACACTAGGGTTCATGATGTGGTAATACTGCAGAGGACTGGAGTTGCACTTTCCTTCCCGACTTCTGCTGTGATTATGGGAGATACATGGTCTTGATACGTCAGAATTTCAAGTTCTATACTAGGATCCCTACCAATACCACGTATCTTTGCTGAAAATAGACAATCCACAAACTCACAACGCATCCTGCCTTGTGAGCTTGTAGATTGGCTATTTTTTGCAGAATGTTCAACCCAGAATAGGGATGCTAAAGTTCAAGTGGCCACATAGTGCAGTGTACAATAGCAGTAATGTTAATGTGCAATCCAAAGACAAATTAAAACCAAAAAAAGTAACAAAATCGTCGCACTTCCTCCCATAACCTGAAGCTGATTCTAAAAAACGTCCACTTGAACGGTATAATAACATACAATATGTGTTCCGGGTTAAATAAGATCAGCAGACACTTCTGTTGGAGATTAACTAAAGAGTCAAACAACTCTGATGTGGTTTCCACCAGAGTTGACTTGACACATCTCATTTTTATGGCTTTAATATAAATTCAGTGATTCACCACATTCGGTGAGTAGAGCAGCCAAATCCTCTGCCACCTTTTTATCCGTTTTCAACAATATATGTTCAGTTTTTGCTTTTTTGCACGGCCTGGCTGGTAGTCTGTCTGCCAGAGGCAAGGGGACAGCATGCCAACACAGAGGAGAATGAGAGCATCAGCACAATGAGACCCAACGCCGCTGTCTCCTGCTCAGCTGGCTCTAGCTGCGACGGAGCAACAACACGGGGAAGGCACGGCCTTCAAATGTCCCTTTGTTTCAAGCACCAGGTTATCTCTATTCACTTAAGCAACTTTGTTATATGAGACCTCCACGATATGATCTCCCATGGCTGGTGGGGCAGAGTGACTTAGCTCTTCTCACTGTAAGACTAGTAACCGACCTAAAAGAAACATCCTCTATGGGAAACTCACTGGCCACACTTTGAGCTTAGCTTCTTGGATTTTGGATGAGGCCTACTTTATTACTGCTAGTAGTAATACTATTATCTACTATATTACTAAATATTTAGCAATAGCATCTGAATAATAACAAATTAAAGTGCCCAAAGAAATAAGAATGAGCCAAGAGTTGCATAACAAATAGGAGTATGCTTTGGGACAGACTGACCGCATCCAGGAACAGATAACCTGTTTACATATTGTCACACGCAGTTGGGTCACCGAAACCTTCTATGTCCAAAACAGTTACTTTTCAGAAAAGCTGTCTAATGGATCCATAAAACCACAGACGGACATAACCACTTTAATTTATTTATAAAAATAGCAGATCTACAAGCCCACAAGTGATGCATTGGCTAGCTATTGTAGAGTGGCTATTTTTGATACCTTTGTACTGACACTGTAGTATGACGAATTAGGGTACCGGAAATTCACAAAAAAGCATAAAAAAGTTTAAATATGGAGATACAAGGTTTACTGGCAACAGCAACTATATGGCCATTAAGAAATAAGATAAGCATCCATGCTGCTATTATGCAACAGAACAGTTTCACAGGAATCTTTAATAATGGTCAACTGTAGTGCAATGCTGGCTTGTTGCAACTAAACTATGCTCGATAAAGAGTTCCCAGAACTAATTCATTAAATATTTCCATTGCCAAAGAAACAGTGAAAACAGTTTAGCACATGCGGTTCCTTGTTTATCTAAATACTGTCCGTGACAAAGGAAAACAATAACTGTACGTGTTGGCGGACTATGGACTCAATCAAGAATGACTCCAATCTATGTTGCCTGCACACAGGTGGTTCCTCAGAAAACCGATACCCCACTTTGAACCATTATACTCAACACAATCCGGACATAAGCCAGACAGCAATGGATCAAATATCAATTCTTCTTCATCATCATCTTTTGTTCTACTTCCTAGTTCTACCACCATCTCTCACGACAGATTCCCTAATCAAGTGATGGCAAAATGTTTTTTGAAAGCTGACGTTATTCTTTGTAGCTTATATATATATATATATATATAAAACTAATATCTTTGCTGAAAAAAGACCATGGCCCACACAGGAAAAGACTTGTAAATTGTCTGCCATTCACAAGACAGAGACAAATCAAAGAAAGGTAGCTAAGCTTATTGCCATTTATTTTCAAATGCTTTCCACTGGAACCTCTGCTCTTTAAATGTCCGACATGGAATTATACTGTACACACACAAACACACACTAGACTACACAATGTGCAAACATAGCTCCGGTGCCCTCTGCACTCATAACATAGGCAGTTTGGGGATGTAAATTAAGTTTAGAGCGGATATGGTGAGAGCTGACGCAGCTTAGCAAGCCGATGTTAGTTAGCAACTAAATTAGCCTGGAAAATGTGTGATTTTGTAAGCCAACCTGACAGACTCATGTCACCTACCTAAATACAACGAGAATATAATTACATATTGATTGACGTCGGCGAAACGTGTTCGTGTTCTGCACAAACAACTGTGGAAAACGGCTTACGAACAATCTTTGAGAATGAAAATATTGACATCTGTTTCGCCTGGCCAGCTAACGCTAGCTTGTGATTATAGCCATGGTGTTTTCAGTTGTAACTGCTGCCGTGGCTGGGAATTGTCCTCTAACAAAGCACACAGCAGTACAGCGTCCATTGTCTGTCTTCGTATTTCCACGAGCGACATTCTGTGAAACAATTGTTTACCTGGATCCGTTTCTTGTGCCTCCTGCGCTCCGCCATGATCCTCCAACTCAGCTCTTCCGAGACCCAGACACGTAATGCGCCTGCGCAGAGAGCCCGATGAGGAAAGCCTACGTTGTACTTCGTCGTATGCCGGTGTCACGCAGATCTGGGGGCCTGTCTGCCACACACATTTTGTAGATGTGCTATTAAAAAACAAAAAAAAACACACAACAACATTTTCAGATGGAGGTTATATTAGGGGCAAATATTAGGGGGTCCATCATATATATTTAATAGCTGTTGTTCGTTTGTTCAAAACGGACCACGGCCACGAGCACCTTCAAACTTTAGATGTCAATCTTAGCCAGATAGAATAAAAAAATCACACCTGTGTGAACTGAGCGGTGCGCCGGTGAAACTATGCTACTATACTGTACTGTACTGAAACTCTAATTGGAATTTGGACCCTCGTCTGGTTCTGGCAGACAGGTAGTGTGTGCAGGCTGGGTGGTGTGTGACATTAATACAGTTGAATTATTCCTTTGGTACGACGACTGCGGCGGGAGTGCAAATAACGGGACACGAGACAGTAGGCCTATCACGCTAAAGGTTCACAAAGTTGAACAGGGAACATATATAGTGCTGGATCATAATGACGTGACAATAAGATATGAGACAAAATAACGTGCCTACTGCAGAAGGCTGAACTTGCTGGTGCTGAGATGTCTCTCGTAGCCTATCTATAAAGTATGCTACAGATCAGGCAGTACACAATACATATCAAGTAGGCTACACTGTGTCTCAAGTTCAAGAACACAGACATGGGCATCTCATGATTATTATAACACTGTACTGTAGGCCTATAGTGCTCTGTACGGTAACAGGTCATCTCGCCCCTTTGCCAACTCGCCCCCGCGATGGCTCTCCCCGGAATTTCGAAAAGTGAAGACAGCTCGCCCCGGAATTTCGAAAAGTGAAGACGGCTCTCCCCGGAATTTCGAAAAGACGGCTCGCCCCCAAAGCGTGGATATCTCGCCCCACAGCGTGGATATCTCACCCCAAAGAACGGATATCTCGCCCCATGTTAATTTCATGTTAATTTGACCTTATTTCTCATATTAGAACATTTAGAATCAATGTTGTTGTTGGTCAAATGAAAATGATGCATGGATAATGAATGGCTCACCCCCCTCCATTGTTCTGGAAATTCCATTCTGGAAAGGTGTTCCATTCCTCCATTGTTACTGAAATTAGTTGTTGTTGTACTATTCTGCTATGTCTGCCTAAAAGTACAGTACTTGAAATTCCATTCTGGAAAGGTGTTCCAAGTCATCGGTAACATAGCTTTAAATGCACTAGAGCTATGGACCATAGCTTTAATTGTACTCTGTACTACTCGTACTCTACTGTGCTGTACTGTACTAATCATACTGTACTCTTACTGTACTGTACTCTGTACTGTACTGTACTCCTCGTACTGTACTGTACTACTCGTACTGTACTACTCGTACTGTGCTGTACTGTACTCTGTACTGTAGTCTGTTCTGCACTGTGGTGGACACGAATCCTATTCTTTATTATTATTTACTATAGTCCTATACTAGACCCCAGGCAATTACATCTGGCCACAACAAAAGATCACAGGATCTATTGAATGTGAAGGGGGAGGTGACAAACTGACATATTGAGCCTACGACACACAGTATGGCATGATTGGCATCCCCCAGCTGTATCCCCCTTCACATTCAGTATATCCCATGATCTTTTGTGGCCACAGTAAAATCTGAAACTAACACAACTAAGCCTTTTTTTAACTAAAAACGAAACTAGCAAATCTGTTTCAACTAAAAGTAAAACCGAAATCAAAATAAAAACTATATGAAAAATGCAAAACTATAAAATAGAAACCTTGGCGTGTGTGTGTGACTGGAGTGGAATGTCCAGACTCTAGTGGTGCACGTACCCACATAGTCCAGAAAATCTCTAGCAGGTATTAGTGGACAGGTGTCTAAAACAAACACTTCCCGTTAATAGAAAAAGTCTTTATTTAAAACCCACAACATTAACAAACTTACAAATGTTTCTTTCAAGCTTGTTCATCTTTGATAAGTAGAAAACATATCAAACATTATTTTCTCAAACATAACTGTCATACAAAAATACTTATCCTTTGTTGAAATTAAACACTGTACACATCATGCACTACACAGCAAAGAGACACTTAGCAGCTTAAAAAGGGTAATTTACCCAAACAGAATTATTTTCTAAATTCCACGCTTGTTCTTGTAAAAAGTCTCTTTGATGAAAAAACAAGTCTTTGCAGAGATTTCTCAAAAACGGATTTCTCCATTGTTTTATATACATTTCAACATTTTACAGCCTCGAAATACTGTCTGTATAATATGCTGTCACATACAATACTAGGCCTATAGTAGTCCTTATATCAAAGCTCAAACAATACATTCCTGTATGAGGAAAAAACAAAACAAAAAAACAGCAAACTATTTAAACAACGTCAATTATTAGTATCTCAACAAATGGTGTTTTCATTTTTGCTCCATCGCAGGTGCAGGCAGCAAAGATGACCGAACATGACATGCGTATTTTGGGAAACCTAGGCCAGCACAGATAGCTTCACGTAGCTCAGGCGGTCTCACTGCTGGCATCTGGAGGGGAGTTGTTGTTATCTGTGTCATGGAGGTGCTCTGTAGATTTGAGAACATCAGCGTCTCTGGGACTCCCCATCGTCTCTTCGCTGTTACAGTTGACAGGCGAGCCGGTCTCAGAGGAGCGCTCCCCTGGCTTCTCAGGGGTCGCCTGTAGGCCGGGATTGGGCAGCGGTATGTTCATCATGTAGAACATATTGCCCATGCGCCTAGACACCTTGAAAAGACAGAACGAGGAAAAAACATGATACAGGCCTGTAGACAGCAAAGACTGTCTGTCTGTCTGTCTGTCTGTCTGGTCACAAGGAGGTCCTGATTCTGGAGGTGGGTTGTGTCTTTGATTTGTACATGGACCAGGCATTCCAAGATAAATATTCTATCAACCATTACTTGGAAGTACTGTATAACAAACTTGGGGTATCGCTGTAGATTTGCCATACTGATATTCGGAAACCTGGGCCACGTGCATAAACTGACCATGAGTGGTCTAAGAATTGCTGGCATGACAAAAAGTAAAGCCAAACAACTTGCCAAATACTGTTCTGTTTCGGCTGTTATAGGCAGTTTGTCTGTGTGGAGAAGGATCGGGTGCCATGTGTATCCTTAAGTGAACATGAACTGTCAACCCCGTTATATTGGTTTCCTTGTAAAAGTAATTGTAATTTGTGGATTCAAATAAAGAAATGGTAATGTGTATTTTCATACCTGTGAGCGGAGCTTTAGTGCAGGCCCCAGCTTGAGTCCCAAGGTATCCAGTAGATGCTCTTCTGAGAGGAGGGGCAGTGTCTCTCCGTCTATCATGTGGTCCTTGAATGTCTGAGTACAGTCACCGCCATCAGCAAGAGCACAAAAATAAATAAAAATAAAAATATAACTCCCGACATGAGCTTAATTTATACTCCATCACACAACGGTACAGTGCACTGAAATGTTCCACTTTAATTTAAATTGGCTAAGTTCTTCTCTCGACACCGTTGTCTATAGACACATTTGCGGGGCATACCTGAGCATATTCAGAGCAGGTGGGTATACTGTTGACAAAGTTGTAAACATCTTCCACTGTCCACTTCCTGACGTCCTCTGAGACGTCCTCCCCGTTCAGGAACAGATTAGGTGTGCCTGTTCAAAAACAAAAGATAAACGATTCAATGCACATTTTGCCTAAATAACCGATTTTAAAATTTTGCAGCAAGCCCTATTGTCTTTTGAACGCACCAGGTGGTAGAATGCCATTCCCGGGCACTGGTAACATGTAAGGCATGCCTGTGAGAGGCCCTCCTGAGGAGGGATACATGAACTTGTCCTGGAAAGCAGAGCACTGGCTCGGCATGTCTTTGTCACCACCGCCGCTGCCGGCCACATCTGAGCAGCCATCTTGACCGCTGACGCACACTTTACGCAGCCCTGGCTCCCCGTCCTTGTAGTTCTTCCTGTTTCCTGCGGCGAGCTCCGACTCCATTTTGGCTTGGTGAAGCATCTTGCAGCTAGCCGACTCGTCTCCCATGTCCCCCTTCACTTCGGCCTCCTTCTCCTCCCCCGAGGCGGCTCCGGGACTCTGTTCCACGCCCTTATCCTCTGACGGGCCCTTCAGGTTGGACACGTGGGCCTCTGCGCTCTTGTGAGAGGCTACTCTCCTGCCAGCCCTGCGGCCCCTCTCCCTGTGCAGCGTGCTGATCTGCGGGTAGGGGCTGGCGGACATGAGGAGACTGCTGTTGTGCAGGTCCTCCAGGGTGGGGCGGTGGACGAAGACGTCGTGTCCGTCGGGCATCCGCTGGCGACCCCGGAAGGCCATGGCGTTGGCCTGGTACATCTGGCTCTCCATCCCCATCAGTCCCTTCTGGTGGGCGTTCTCCAGCTCCTTCTGATGGAGAATGGCATTCATCTCCATTCTGAAATATACCGTGTGCACAAAAACATGTCTGAGATGTGAACCACAATCACATGCAGTAATGGACACGTCATATAAAGATAATGAGGATATAGCATTGGTGTTCTTTGGATAACTCTCGACACTTGAGAGAAGTAAAGCGTTGGAGTGCCTCTTTCATGGTGTCTCATGGCCATGGTCATCCCCAAACAGAGGTTGGTGCATTAAAGACTGTTATATAATACGGGCCATTTCTGGACGAATGAACTTCTATGTAAAGCGCTTTGGCACTATAAAAATGCACGATTATGTATAAATGTGCCACATCTCTGTATGTCTGTAATCCACGACACGTAGCTCAAGAGCCGTTCGCCCCAACCGACTTCAAATTTGACACACACGTTCCACACCACCACAGGGAGTGCAGTGCCCAGTGTCGAGTCCGTCGGACCCACGGTTGTCCAGAACCAGCACAAAAGCCTCTGCCCAGGCTCTGGACAGGGCCTAAATCCAGATCACCCCTAAATCTCCATATACTGTATGGAGCTGGCGTGTTCTCACATCACAATGATGTTCTGACATCACAATGATGCGCAACATCACCCTTTATTAGCCTTAATTGATCACCCCCCAACGGGCACTGTTGTCTCACACATTTCTTTCACATACGTTTTATACTTTGACATATTTAATTTTATAATGGAAGTCAATGAGGCTCGGACAGGGCTGAAACCTTGTCCAAATGTCTTACGTTGGATTGCCATCTTGGCATTAGACTGCAAAGCCACAATGATGCCACAGTCCAGGATGAAAGTGAGGGCACTGAATGAACACTGGGGACAATGCAGACATCTCTCTGATATTCAGATGTATTCAGCTGTGTATTCAAGCAGTCCTTGCTACATCACTGATGTGAAACAACAGTTCAGCTGTGTGACAGTCCACTGTTTTTTTTTAGTACAGTACCTGGCTATATTCTGCTTGTGAATGAGCTCCTGTCGCCGGGCAACTGTTTCCATAGGCTCAGAAGGCATGAAACCATAGCCAGCTGGAAGAGAGACAGTAGAAATGGTCAGATAGAGAAATGATGTGAGGGTGGGTGAGTGTGTGTGTGTGTGTGTGTGTGTGTGTGTGTGTGTGTGTGTGTGTGTGTGTGTGTGTGTGTGTGTGTGTGTGTGTGTGTGTGTGTGTGTGTGTGTGTGTGTGTGTGTGTGTGTGTGTGTGTGTGTGTGTGTGTGTGTGTGTGTGCATGCTCTCCTCTGAGACAACCAGGCAGTTCTCTCAGGATGTGAGCGTGCAGTGGTTCCTCTGATTGGTGCCTACCTGCTCCGGGGAAGCCTCTCCCAGGGATACCATGTTGGGGCATGGGTGGACCCAGGTGGGCCCCCATGTGAATCTGTCTGGCCTCAGAAGATACCATCTCATTGGGGTCCCTAAAGAGATTTTATAGCCTTATTTATTCTGGTGTCCCTATTTGGGGCAAATTCTCAAAACGTAAAAAACTAAAAAGCATAATAATGCACAGAAATAGCTGAAGGACCATTGGAAACGTGTAATAAATACATTATTTTTCATTTATGGTTTCTGTAGGAGGCCAAACGTGACAAGCATTCTTAATATTTATTCTACACATTTTTACAAAATTGGAAAATGTGCGTCATAGCATGCGACACACTCAGTGCCGTGCCAGCCAGGTGTCTATTATAAACAAACCGGTGGGTGTGTGAGGCTGCTGCCTGCTACGCTATGGCTTCTACAGGGAGAGAAATAAAGATAGCCGACGAAAAACAGAGGATTTAACAGTTCGTGGACAGAGGCTTTTGCCTTCACAGCCAATGCAGATTGACTGCCTGTATGTTTAATCTGCAGTGAGAAGCTATCAAACAACAAAAAAAGTAATGTTGAACGACATTTCCATGGAAAGCATGCTAAATTCTGCTAGTTTCGTTGCAACCCGGGAGATAATAAAGCTTGGCAAGCTGCATTATAATGCGTAATTTTCTTTGTGGCTCCAGATAGATTTTGAATTTATTTTTGGTCGAAAATGGCTCTTTCAACATCTTGGGTTGCAGACCCCTGCTCTACCTTGTATGACTAGCTATTGAGTTGACTCATAATCTGTTGCTGGCATCATCATTAGCCTAATCACTAGGCTAATCAGCTCTATATAGGCCCTATATAGAGCTGATACTCTGCCTAGCATAATCCTTGGTAACTATACCTGAAGCAATTCACAAGGAGCTTTCTTTCCCTGGAAAAATGCATTCTGGTTTAAATTTGAGGATGGAGATAAATGCAGACCTGTCCATGAAGCGGGGTTCAAACTGCGTGGGGACCCCCTGTAGTCGTTGTTGTCCCTGGGCCAGGATCTGAGGAGCCATGGCCATCTGGTTTCTCATCATCATCTCTTGTCTCTGCCTCAGCTCTGGAAAACAACACCATCCATTACACATCGTATTGTCAATGTACAGTTGGAATGAAACACAGTATCTTATTCCCTGTGAAAGGGTGGGTTTTTAGGTGTATGGACACATTCTGCCGCTTGTATTCTCGACCTAGTTCTTTTGGTCATGACCCACACTTCATGACCATATAGGTCAGAGTAGGAATGAAGATTGCTCGGTAGACAGAGAGCTCTGCCTTTGGCTCAGCTCTCTTTTCGTCACAACAGTGCGGTACAGCTATACTGCAATACCGCCCCTGCTTCTCAGATTCTCTGGCGGATCTCCTTCTCCGTCCTCCCCTCACTCGTGAACAAGACCCCGAGATACTTGAACTCCTTCACCTGGGGTATAATGTCTCATTCCCTACACAGCAATCATTTAGTTACAAATTACTAACTGACACTTATCACAGCTGTGTCAAATAATATCTGCAAATATTTGGTAGTACTCTTTTAACGTAACACAGAGGCCTGGATGGATGGCGAGTTAATGTGTTTAACCCTGATAAATTCTGATAAGTCAGATAAGACTTATTTGTATTAACTTACCACTGTATATAGAACTAATCTTTGCACAATGTTTCAAAGGTAAATAAAGATATCATTATAAGACTTCCAAGTTATTTTCTTTTTGTAACAATTGAGAGGAGCCACAGAGACAGAGAGCCTATTTTCTCAACAGATTTATTCTAAAATGGAATAAAGTTGGATAAAGAGCATCACACCCGACGAGTGGCCCGGAACATATTATTTTGGGGGGTCCCCAGATAAAAAAAACAACAACATTAGTTTTTTCTTTTTTTGGCAACTGAATGGCTGGAAAATGGAAATTAAGACTTTACATAGTACACATAGTACTTATATTTATGAATTGTCTCTATTATTAAGGTTACTGTAGCCAAATATGTTTAGTAGTAATGGTGAATCCCCTCCATTCCTCACCTCCGGCTGACATACCGTTCACCAGACGGTACCAGTGCTTCTCATCCAGTGATCCCTGTTCTCCAAGCGCTGTCATCTTCCTCAGCTGTTCCCGTGGGGTCATGACAGGACCTATATGACCTCTGGATAAACTCTGTGGAGGTAAAGAAAGAAAAGAAAAGAAAAAAGTTAAATACTGATATGCTGGCTCAGTCAGAATCAGAATCACTTTATTTGTCATTTTCCTATGTACTGAAATACCGTTTCAACCTCAGTTACTGGCAGTGCAACATAAAACATAGAGCCTATTTAAAAACATGCTGGCTCAGCATACAGTATGTGACTGGATTTAGCATATCTAATGGATGATTTTTGAAACATTTTTGAAACTGGAGATGATGGCTACAGTCAGCCCCCAGTCAGTCAGTCAGTCAGTCATCTTTCCCTCCCTATAGCAGTGAAATATATAATGAGTTGCAAATCTTCATTCTACCCATTCTTCCATTTACTACCACTAGAGTGCAGTATGGGACTGTCAGTGCACACTGCATAAGTACACACCTTTCAGTGGCCTACATTAAATATTCCTGATAGGTATAGAATATTATAGGCATCTAGAGTTTGCCTTCAAAAACATAGAAAAGAAAGAATAAAAAATGGAACTGAAGCCCACAGGGTCTATAATGCCTAATTTATGCCTCATCGTCAGATGTGTTTCAATTTAGGCAGGTATCATTTGGAGATTTCATCTTTGAATATTCTCCCTATAAAATAAAAATCACACCCGTGTGAAGTGAGGGGCGCTAATATATTAAAGTCTAACTCATGTTGATTAGGTGATGTAAACAAACGGTGTTAACACAAACCTTAAATGCCATTAACAATAAAAAAGAGACAATATGACGTAATGAGGGACAATATGACGTAAATGTCCCCTTCATGGCGTTAAAAAAAATAAACATTGAAAAAACTATACAACACATCAAATCTACCTGGTAGAGAGTTTATACGGTATATATAATACAACAATTTAACTTGTGAACTTCAAATAGTTTCAGACAAATTCCAATAAGGATAGCTGATATAATTGTCCTTGGTTCAAAAGCAGAAAGACTGAAAGTTGGTTCTCATCTTGATTTTATATGAAGCCTAAAATCTGAACCAGAAATATCTGTGTAATTTTTTGAGTAGGCAACTCGATCGGCCTGGCGGAGAGTGCACTTTTCTAGTTTAGAATACTGGTGCCAGAGTTACACAGCAGGGAGCAGACAGGGAGCAGGCAAATCATTATATTTTCTTTTCTTAAAATATTTGTATCTGTTTTATGTGACGCACTTTGAATTGCCTCTGTGTATGAAATGTGAACTAAAACGTTTTATAATTCATCTTTACTGCCATCTTTACTGTGCAGGTGTAAACTTAGAAATGGTAAATCTGCTTATTCGAGTGGCATAACAGCAACAGCAGTACATTCAATGTAGAAGGCCATGAAATGTGTTGACGGTGATTAAGAAGAATTGGCAGAAAAACACTTGTTTGTCAGAAGAACAGAGGGACTTTATTCCTCAGAAAAGCAGAACTCTGAGGACAGTAAGCTGGCCAATATCGCGCGAGCACACACACGCACGCACGCACGCACACACGCACGCACGCACGCACACACACACACACACACACACACACACACACACACACACACACACACACACACACACACACACACACACACACACACACACACACACACACACACACACACACACCACACACATGTATTGGCTAAGCCAAGAAGTTCTTGTCTAAGCCAAGAACAGTATGTGATGTGTATTCATAAGCACACAATCGACTTAGACACCTCCAATTAGCCCTCTACACTGCAGAAATCCCATTAGCATATATGATACTGTAAATGACAGCATAATCCAACTCTGCTAATCCAAGTCCAGTGAAACAATGCTTATGAATCGAGAAATATTAAAGTCACATAGACAGACACTTGGTGGGCCGTGAGGGTATTGCAAATGGGCCCCCAAATAATTTCCAAAAAACTAAGATTTTAATGATAATATTTTGAAGTTATGGAATCTTTTTATTTTCTTTAAAACCTTGACAAATTTTGTTTTCTTTGTGATACCAATAAATACGAACTATGCTATGTTAGTTCCATTAATCCAAGCCGGAACATAATTGATTGACCATGAAATAAAAGTGCTCTGAAAATGCATGTGTCCCACCCATCTGAGCACTTAACATGGCAGCCGAAAGGCTGAGAGGGAAGATGTATAAGATAACGAGATTCAGTCACTCTGTATGGCTTGGAAATGGTGGCACTAATAAGACAGGAGGCAGAGCCAGAGGTGTCAGAATTGAGGATGCTACGATTCTCATCAGGAGTAACACTCGGCTCACATTCGTGCAGTGGTATAAAGTATCCGCAACCACCACCGCAGAGTCTAGGGGTTCAAACCTCGAACCCACCGCATCCGGCTTTGTCGAGTGTCACACAATTGGTTCGTGTTCGGGAGAGGGAAGCAGGAGGGTGATATTTTGTCTCTACACATACTCCTACCTACGGGCTGGGGCAGCACCTGTCAAAAGGGAGTGTTGGGTGGGATGAGTAGGACGACGAAGACTCTAGGGAGGTCCTCCCGGTGGAGGCTCCTCACTGACAGATGAGCCAGTAGGATACTACAGCAGTGACAACTCACCGAACAGTGTGTGGGGAGGAATGAATTGGCATAATGAATACAATAACTTTATTTGTGCACTGCCATTGGGTCTTTAAAGGCAACCACTGTTCACAAAATTAATGTAAGTATTATGTGCTTGAAATAAGCGCCTGATATGATACCAATGCTTACTTGGATTAATTCTTCGGACTGTCCCCTCCCTCATTCATATGTCCCCAAGGTGCTGTGTGCATTACCAAAAGTCCATCATGTTCACTTAGAATCCCATCTAATCTGAAGGCTGTAATCCCCTGTTAGTCTGCAGCAGTCTGCTAGCAACATCTGTGGACCTAAGTGACCTTCTTGTGGAGCCCGCCTGTTAGCCTGGTCAACACATACCCAACCACCCACAAGTCCCCCACAGGGCCCCTGCTACCCCCACGATCCTATTAGATAAGTCCTGGCTATACAGCACTTTAAAGGGATGTGTTGGAGGTAATCCTGGCATTTAGAGTTTTACCCCCAGCAAACCTTGCCTGTAAGCATCCTGGACAATACGCCCTGAGTGCTAAGCCTATTAGCCTCCATTAGCCCCAGAGATGTCCTAAAAACACCTTGGGGGGGTACAGGCTGTACACTGACTCTCCGTCTCCTTCCCTCTCAATGTCATGATAGCCAGTGTCAGCAAATAGGAGGATATAATAAATGTGTTGTAATGTCTGTGGCCTTGTAATTCCCAGGTGCATTCTGACCTCTGTGTTTAATGTTCTAATGATATCCCTAACATTCTGACACGCCAACACACATCAACTAGTATTCTAGTAGGTCATATAGGTTTTCCCCACTTCAAAACATGATTATATAACTAGAGCCAATCTTACAAAACTATCTGTGACACCAAATCGGTGTGTATGATGGAGGATTCGAACACATGACATGGTCATCTAACCTATGATAGTAGTGACATTTTTTGTTTTGTAGAAATATTCATAGAATATCCACGCAAGGCTCATAATGAATGCGCTGGGGTGAACTGTCATTCAAATCATGAGAGGGGTGATAGGTCAGGTCTGACAAGAGATGTTAACTCCTTGAGCTCTGGGTGAAGACCAATGTCTGACAGTATACTGACAGTCCGTTCACCAAAATATTTTTTGGATTACAGTAAGAGTTACTAAGTTACTAAGAAATATATATGAACCTTTATTGAGAAAAGGATATCCCCTTGAGATGTATCATCTCGTTTTCGAGGGGGTCCAGCAACATACAGCAAATACAAGACATACAAGTACATTCATACATAATCGAGGACAAAACAAACAACAAAGCTCTCCTAAAACTAGCCGCTCCCATCCCACCTATTCACCCGCAACATTGTATCAATAAGTCAATATAGTAATGATACAAGTATACAAGATGATGAACATACACCGGAAGAACAACAGGCCGAGCATCATGACAGACATGCGAATGCATTGACAACATTGTCAATACACCGTGACCGAGTACAAACATGCACTTGAAAATAGTAAATAGTAAATAGTAGATAGTAAGTAGTAAATAGTAAATTTGCCGCATGATGTAAGGAAAGAGAGAACAATCAGAGCAATCGGAGGCATTTAGAAACAGGAGCATGGTGTTTGGAGATGAGTATTGATAGACACTTTAAAAATATTGAAGGAGTTAATGGATTTGAGGGAACTGGGGAGATTGTTCCAGTCGACAGGAGCTTTAAATTTAAAAGACACGCCGACCAACTACTTTTCTGATGTTGGTGGGGACTGTAAACTAAAGATGGTCTGTGTGCCTCAGGTTGTATGGTGAGCTGAAGGGACGTAGATGTTGTTTTAGACATTCCGGGTAATTAAAGTATATGCATTTAAAAAGAATAGCCAAATGTCAAAGCTTGGAAACAAATCATATCAGTTAGCCAGTGGACGCCCTACTTCTCTTATAGCGCCATTGCTCAAATCACATCTTTGGTCCTTCATTATTGCGACTGCAGGTCGCATTTACTATGAAGTTGTGCATTTCCCGTCAGTTGTTTGTTTGTTTGGTCACGCCCCATATATGGCCATGCCGTAACATCACGTGATGTCATCAATATTAATCAGTGCAAGTGGTGCAGTGCAAGAGTCAATACTTTTCAAGCTGTTCTCCGCAACTTAATGCATAGATTCATGTGACGCTTGGATGAGTCTGTGAATAGCATCATCGTCAGTATAAATAACCCTGTCAAAAGTTGCACTCCTCTAGCCTTAGAAGACATTGGCTTAAAAGCCTGTATTTAAAACTGTCACAAATGCCTGTCTAACATGTACATTTGGACAGTTTTTTTATTGGATGTATATTGTATTTTGTGTTTTGTATGTTTTTCTATAAACTGTTACATGCATAGTAGTAGTCGTGGCGGAGAGGGTATTCGGCTTGGTGAGCTGAGGGTTGCATCACTGCTTTTTGCAGATGATGTGGTCCTGATGGCACCATCGGTCCAAGACCTTCAGCTCTCACTGGACCGGTTCGCAGCCGAGTGTACGCCGAGATCAGTGTCTCCAAATCTGAGGCCATGGTTCTCAGCAGGAAACCGGTGGATTGTGCAGTCCGGGTAGGGAATGAGGCATTAACCCAGGTGAAGGAGTTCAAGTATCTCGGGGTCTTGTTCACGAGTGAGGGGAGGACGGAGAAGGAGATCAGCCGGAGAATCGGAGCGGCAGGGGCGGTATTGCAGTTGCTGTAGCCTGTACCGCACTGTTGTGACGAAAAGAGAGTTGAGCCAGAAGGAAAAGCTCTCTGTCTACCGAGCAATCTTCGTTCCTACTCTCACCTATGGTCATGAAGTGTGGGTCATGACCGAAAGAATAAGGTCGCGAATACAAGTGGCCGAAATGAGTTGGCTGGCATCTCCCTTAGAGATAGGGTGAGAAGTTCAGCCACACGAGTCACACGTTCAATTGTAAGTATAAACTCCACACAGTTGGTAATCCCTGCAAGGTGAGAGGCCTGTCTGAACTTGAAATTTAAGAGTATAATGTTGCAAGCCAAGGCTGGAGTATTAGCCTACACAGCAAGCCATTCTAAACCCATCAACAAAGCAACATTGTTCATTCAGCTCAATTTTTTGCATACTGTAAACTTGACTCCATTGTAAAAGTCAAGGAGAGGTATAAGACATGGACCACTTTGGAAATGTGTGTATTATATATAATGACAAAACTTCTGAGGCATTACAACATTACATTTGAATGAAATGTGAATTTTGGGAGAAAAAACAAAACCAGTTCAACATAATTATCATCAGTATTGAGTCTGGCAGCTCATGTGTCCACAGCAATTATGGGTCATTTACTGCAGTGGCCAAGTACAGGGATTATTTTGCTTGGATTAGTTGTTGCCACTTGCTAATCTCATTACAAGATGAATTAAAGGGGAAAATTGCTGACCGTTTAGTAGAGCCTCAAGGAGGTCATATCAGACAAGACAGAAGCATTGTCTAGACATGCTAATCCCCTGAAAACATATGAATGCAATACCATATTATCCCCCTTATTTTCAAAATATTAATGTTATTTGATTTGATTGCACAGATTTCAGTCACTCCATTAATCGAATAAACCAGATTGAATTTTTGTAGCAACCTATATATATAGGCTAAAATAGGTATCAAATATAGGCTATATAGGTTAATCAATTACATTTGTACTAGTCATAATATGAATTGTGGATATCCATAATTAGATTTTTACTAGTCACAATGTATTTTTGGATATACAAAATGTAGTTATGGATGTCTGGAATGTTTTTTTTTATTTTGGATATCTGAAATGGCAGTTTCTCCTAGTAAGAATTGTATTGTAGATATATTAAATGGTAGTTTCTCCTAGTATGATTGTATTGTAGATATCTGAAATGGTAGTTTCTCCTAGTAAGAATTAAATTGTAGTATCCAGAATGTGGATTTTAGATATCCAGAACGCAGTTATGGATCTCTGAAACGAATACACATGCAAGCCGTTTTAACATTTAATAGCTAGACTGGATATGTATTCCAGATATCTGTAATTCAGTTCTTCCTAGTCAAAACTAACATTTCAGATATCCACAATGACATTCCTCCTATCCACAACTGTCATTTCAGATATCCATTCTTCCTAGGAGAAATGACATCACTTTTGTATTGGGCTGTTAGTTTCAGATATCCATAATTGCGTTCTGGATATCTAAAATCCACATTCTGGATATCTACAATTGAATTCTTACTAGGAGAAACTACCATTTCAGATATCTACAATACAATCAATACAATTCTTACTAGGAGAAATCTACAATGCAATTCTTGCATCAGATCCAGTTTTGACTAGGATAAACTTGGTTTTGGATATCTAAAACATATATTACATATAGGAGGGTGGTTCTATTAAAAGTTAAAATGGCTTGTCATAAAAGTGACGTCATCTCTCCTAGGAAGAATCGCGTTATGGATATCTGAAATGGCAATTTTGGATAGGAAGAATTTCATTGTGGATATCTGAAATGTTAGTTTTGACTAGGAAGAACTGAATTACAGATATCTGGAATACATATCCAGTCTAGCTATTGAATGTTAAAACGGCTTGCCATAATATGTGAGGGATGCAGAGGGACAGAAGGATGAAGGATGCGTAATTGACTCACCTTCAAGTTCCTATCTGGAAGAAGGGGCTTTAAAAATTAGTTGTCCCAATGCAGATGAAAGACCAAACTAAACAAACAAAATCTAATTTCACAGAGCTACTCTCTCTGGGGCTTTTCAGTGAGTTTCTTCCTCCTTGACTGACTCCCAAGTGATTGGCGCTGGTGCTATAGCTAACTGCCTTAACTAAAAAAATACCTTTTAAACACTGATTCATTTCATCTCCATTAGCTGGCCTAATCTCTTGAAGTAAGCCCTCCCTTTCCTGACATCACGGTGTGATCTGCCGTCCAACTGCCCGCCTCACCTCACAACCAATGTGTAATTACTGGCTCCACGACTGGCCCTAAGCGTAGACTGCTAAACCTCTTTCAACGTTTACCTCACTAATCCCTTGTTAGCACTTTAGGCCGTTGTTAAGACACCTAAACGCTTATAGCTTCCTTTTGACGATGGCAAGATGGATGCCCCCCACACAGTTGCAAGTTGCAACCAACCCCTTGTCCCCTCCACACCTTGCCAATTGCCAATGCAGAGAAGATCCTCCACCATGATGCTAGTTGTAGAAGAAAACAAATAAGCATCCTTGTTATTGTTTGAGGCTGCACTGCCAAAGGGGTTGGCCGAAACATGCTTGGTGGTAATTTGTTAGAAATCTGTCTTGATGCGTTGGCCTGATCATCCTCTCAGACCTCTTAAGCTGACAGTTTGTTCTGCTCTGCAGTCGCTTACACAGCCCATGCAGGCCTGCATGCACTTCCTTGATGTTTTTTGAAGGATAAAGGGTATTAGTTAACAGCAAGGTGTGCACAATTGGTGGTCCTGTGGGTGTGTTTGTGCTAAACAGCTGAGCAGGAGGACGGGTTTCTGTCTGCCTCATCCTGAATCTGGATCTGCTGCAAGGCTAAGCAGGCTCAGGGCTCAGAACACTGATGGGCTTCACGTGCACGCTCGCACACACGCACACGCACACACACACGCACACGCACACGCACACACACACACACACACACACACACACACACACACACACACACACACACACACACACACACACACACACACACACACACACACACACACACACACACACACATGGATGCACATGCATACATGCATACATGGATTGATTGATTGCTTTGTTAGGCAGAAATGTAAACAGTACAGAGTACAGACAAAAACTTAGTCTAAAAGGACATCACCGAAGAAAAAAAATCTTGTTTCCATTCAGGTCCTGGGTATTCAATTAATACAAAAATAACAAAATTCAAATCATCATAAAAAATAACAGGTGGATAAAGAGGTGGGGTTATAGTCACTTCAGGCTTGTTTTAAAGGACGCCAGTGATTTGCATTGTTTTAGGGAAGGGGTCAGGGCATTCCACAATTGGGTGGCAGTGCAGTAGAATAATTTACCTATATTGTTTTAAAAGTGGGTGGTACCAGATCGTTGTTCTCTGGAACATGCAGGATCCTCAAGATGGGTACATTATTAGTTATACAGTATGAATGCACTGATACTTACATTTGCACTGAATCCTGCATGTTGGTGAACACTTACAAAGAGCATGAACTGTACTGAGAACTGTAGACCTACATACTGTACAAGGGGATGTGCACAGGCATGTGGACTAATTAGTTGGTTAGTCAAAGCCTAACTATCTTATTATCACATGGGCGCTTAGTCGGTGTAATGACATTATCTTATGGCAATGGCAAACATTGATCTGGTCACTGGCCTCTTTCTTGGACTATGGTGATACCATTTATAGGTTTGCTTGCTCCTCCACCTTGGTCAAACTAGATCCCCTGTACTGTACCATGCTGCACTGAGATTCATAACTAAATCACCTTTTAGAACACATCGTTGTTCATGTATGCTGCAGGTGGTTGGTTCTCTTTGACTTCTCGCAGGCTGCATCATTGGTATATTTTCATTTACAAAGCCATTCTTGGTGATTTCCCCCCCTTACATTTCCTCCAAATTTAATTTGGTAAAAAATGGTCTAAACCTCAGATCAAATGTCTGGCTATGGTGTGTACTACCTTGTAGTACCAGCCTTTAAATCTGAGGGGGGTAAAAAGTGTCTTACTTTCTTTGGCCCCTGGTCGTGGAATGACCTGCAAGCCAGATTAAAATTGGCCTTGCAAGTTCCCTTGAGAAGTTTCAAAAGGATCGTCTTAACTGTACAATCCAACACCTGCACATGTTCGGATGTGTACTAACCTTTGCATATGCCCATATATTAGTTTTTTGGTTCCCGTCCATAAATGTACTTAAAGGTATATTCAGTGATTTCACTTAATTCAAATATCACTTATTTTTTTGTTTTGTTGTGATAATCCTCCCTACTATAGAGTGTGCTGACCATATAAGGAGTTCCTCCCTGTCCCCAGTTAACCCCTGGGGGTCAAAAAACCTTAGGTTTCGTTTTTGACTCTCTATCCTGATTGGACGAAAGGCTGGGTCCCACAGCCAAAAAGGTTTTTTGAGTGAAATCACTGAATATACCTTTAAGGTTATTGTTAGTGTACTGTGGGTATTGTTGTATTGTTACTTGATGTATTGTTGTATAGGCTTCTGGAGGTATTTTTCATGGATTTATTATTTGGCTGTTGTATAACTTGTACATGCACGATGTAGCGTTGAAACTGTAATTATGTGTTCTGCCGCTTGGCCAGTTCCCACTTGAAAAAGAGACGCAGTCTCAATGTGTTTTTATGTGGCTTTCGCCTTTATTTAATATTCTTTATAGAGGGACAGACAGTAGCCTACTCAATGTGTTTTTACTGGTTAAATAAAGTTAAAAAATAAATAAAATTGACATGCTGGCCTGTATAGTGTTTTGAGTACAGCTTGGCTCTATGACACAAGCTCATCTCTTATCTTTGTGTTTACTGTTTAAGTATGTCTTGATCCCTGCTTCTGGCAGACAACTACTTGACCACCATGCTTAATGTACTTCTCCTGTGAGCTCATCTAATAAGCTTCTGTTTGCTTCAACATCCTGATTGCTTCACAATTCTTTGACAATACCCATGTTGTAAGATGCATCCTTTGTGCTTTGTCTCTAAAGTATAGGGATGATCGAGGTTCATTTCTGCACCCACAGATGGCTAAATGGTATGAAACACTAGGCTGATTTTGCAGTTTGTTTAAAAAATCACACCCGTGTGAAGTGAGTGGTGCAACTCCGTGTGTGGGTCCCCAGGGGGTCCCCGGAACTTCCAAACCCACAGGAACGAGCCCAGGGCGCTGGCCCGGTTCCGGCGGGCCGCCCGCGTCCGAAACAGTTGAGAAACAGAGTTACCGTGTGGGGGTCCCCAGGGGTTCACTGTACTGTACTGTACTGTACTGTACTGTACTGTACTGTACTGTACTGTACTGTACTGTACTGTACTGTACTGTACTGTACTGTACTGTACTGTACTGTACTGTACTGTACTGTACCACCCGAGGACATGTGTGTTACCCATCTTCTCCATAAGGAGCTTGAGTCCAGCAGTGGTGTTTTAGTGGATTTCAGACTGGATGGAAACCTTTTTAATATCAGGAGGCTACAGGCAAAGACCAAACTGTCCACAGAGCAGGTCATTGAGTTGCAGTATGCAGATGACTGTGCTCTTGTGGCACACTCCCCACAGGACCTCCAGTCACACCATTGCTGTGGTTGTCAAGGCCTACAGCAGGATGGGGCTGTCTGTCAACACCACCAAGACAGAAGTGGTCTGCCAATGGAGCTCCAGTACCCACACACCCTGCCTGCGGCCTAGGGTTGGGATTCGTTAGGGTTTTAACGGTTCCGGATCCTTCCCGGATCCCTCTTAACGGTTCCGGTTTCTAACGGTTCCCTTAACGGATCCTAATATTATTTTTTCCCCTTTTTATCTGATATAAATTATGCTTATATTATAACTAACCAAGTACATAATAAAAACAAATTAATTAATTCAATTATTGAAAATGCACTTTACAATTATGAGGTGGCACTATTATTTAAACTTCACCACCACCAGCTAGCCACCACAACAATATCATTGTTGCAATTTGTACTGTATATTGCAATTTGCTGTATATTAAATACAGTACACATTGCAATAATGATATTGTTGTGGTGTGACAAATGTTGTCTTTAATGTTCAGATTAATTTAATATGAAGGACCCCTTACCCTAATGGAAACAAATTGGATGGATTATGAAATCCTTTTAGCAGACCTTGTATTGAACTGTAGGCTACGTTCCTGTGCTTTTTTCTGCAAACTGTTTATAAAGTAGGCTAATCAATCTATGGAGGTATATGCACCTAAACGCTGGGCTCTCAACAGTCACGCGATTAATTTAGAGCCAAATCAAAAGCAGTTGAGTTGCTTATAAGTTGTAAAAAATAAGTGCAGACAAATTGATTTGGCGTGATTCATAAAATATCAGACAGAAAGATGTCGAGACATTGGCGTTCTGAATTAACACCATTAACAACAGTTGTACAATACACCTAATGAAAAGCTCTGTAGACATTAGTAGTTTTTATTTTCTATTACGTTACTAGCCTGTGGAAAGTGAACCAGCCTTGCATCATCCTCATCCCCCGCCGGCTGTGGTGTTGCTGCGGGGAGTGCTGGCTTTCCGCATGGCTCTCAAATGCGATTTGCCTAGATTATTCTCCTGAGTTGTGGACTCGTGTAGGCGTATTGATTTTGAGTTGTTTCATCAATGTGGACGTGCAACTGGTACAAGTTGCAACAACCTTTGCAGGGAACTATAGCATAACATTTATTCCACTTTGCGTGCTCAGCCTCAGAGTCATTTCCCTCTCTGTTAACCACACTTTGGAGATCTCTTCGACATCACTCGCTCCGCGGCGGTGAGCGGTCGCTGAATGCACAGAACAGTGGGCGTATCCTCCCAGACCCCACACACTCCTTTAGGTGGGGTGACGTCACCTCAGGCTCTGCTTGCATGCATGCACATTGCACAGACACAGCGGAGCTAAATGACGACTGATGAGAACCGTTTGGGGAACCGTTAATAAAACACTACACACACACACGTGCGACTACACACACACACGTGCAATACCGCACGCAGCATGGCACGCGCATTGTACACACACGCGTGGACATTGCTGGCCATTGTTGGTTTCACGCATGCGCACACCACTCGTGCTCACGGATACATACATACATACAGGTACACACATACACACACAGGTACATGGACATTGCTGGATGTAGGAGTGGTTGCACCACTCAAAAGTAGGAAGTAGTACAGCAGGTTCAATCTGTGGCAGGCTGCATCATGATAAGCAACACAGCTGCATCTTATCAAATTAATAATGAGTATGTATACAAATTAATTATGGGACAGTACAGTGCGGCGCGGGCCGCAGGCATGGTGGTCCGGGGACCCTTATGCTATAATGCAGCAGCGTGTCGAGGGTTCGAGTCAGAATCCCGACGACCTTCGCTGCGTGTCACTCCCCATCTCTCTCCCCATTTCCTGTCAGTCGACTGTCCTATCAATGAAGGCATAAAAGCCCAAAAATAAATCTCAGTACTGTCTGCACACCCATGGCTCTGAGTCTGGAGTCTGGACACACCTCTATCTTTCAAGTCTATCTGTCTTGGTCTTATTTTATTAGCTGCAGCTGCGATGCTTACTAGCCTGATGTGCAGGTTGACAATAGGCATGTTGCTTAATAAAACAACCGTCTTAATTACACACACTGCAACTCAGGCACTTTTCCAAATGCAATATAATATAATATAATATAATATAATATAATATAATATAATATAATATAATAATACTACCCATAAACTGAAGCGAAAACAAATGACAGAATCAGCCTGCATGGTCAGACAACATATTGCCACTGCAGGGTTCCACCAGAAAAAAAGATGAGTAAGAAATCACCATTTGAGGATTTAGGATTTAAGTGAACAGATTATTTGGACATGTAAACCGCTAATTTAAGAATCTGCTGGGTGTAAGCTTTTTAGAAGGGATTTCTACCCGGCTTGTTTGCACCCAGCATTATGGAGTCTCAGAGAGGCAATGGGATAAGAGCAGGTTTAACCTCAGGAGGCAGGTCTGGCTATAAATGCCATGGGACAGTGTGAGCATGCTCACAGATCTGTCATCTAATTATAGTAACAATCTGGTCTCAATTCATCATTCCCAGTATTCATTACTGTTGAAATACACGTTCAACCTGGTAAATACCTCTTCCTTATAATTAATTACTTCCTTTACAGGTCTTACCAATTAATTCCATTTGTACAGTGTACTGAGAACCACTGTGCTACACTGAATGGATTATAAATTAATATAATTGGTAAGACCTGTGAAGGAAATAAGGAAGCACCTTCCGAATAAACGATTAATTTATCCCAGAGTCAATCCTATGTTTATGAAATTTCATTATTTAATTATTTTATATCTGTTATGTAAGGTATCTGGCAAAAACCTCTGTATATTTCACATTTTTCTCACAAGTGAATGGCTTATTTTCTACTTTGTCCTATCGACTCGTATTTGTATAACATAAAAATAATGATCTGAACAGGTGCCAGTTCTCACACACAATTCATCACTAAAGCATTGTAAGTAAACAAGGTACGGAACGAAAGAAAGCAATCAGGTACTGTAACAGGCCACCTTGTCTACAGTACTGGTGCAGATTTGAACCTCTGGCCTTTCACCTTTAACCTCCCTCCAGTACACAACAACAATCTGTGTTAATTGAACTCTGACAGTATACAAATGGTGACAGGTCAATTTGGTCCATATACTCTCAGAGCTAAATGAACAATAAGGATTTGACTATGTTACCAAAAACTCTGACCACTTCTGAAACCAGTAGGAAGCATGGAATAATTTATTATACTGTAGTTGAGGTACTTGACTGTCTTTCCAGTCACGTGTAGGGGGCCATGACAGGAAAAACAGATACCACAATCGAGAGTAAGTTTGGTAAACAAGATAAATATGATGACTTAGCGTCCTCTATCTATATATTATAAATGAAGGTACTTGGATAAGGCAAGCAAAGAGTGGAAGTACAAACAGTGGCAGTACAAACAGTGCAGTACAAAATATATATATATCTTTCTGACAATCTGAATATTCTATCCTCAAGATACCACTTGACCACGTACTATGTGACATTTATTGCTAAGAGTACAGCTTGTGATTATGATAACATAAGGTTCATCTCTGTCTACTCTACTGTACGGGTGTATAAATTTGGTCTGATCTCTCTTTCGGGAGAGAGAACAACATGATTACGGACATATGTGTTTAAAGTACTCTAGCTCAAACTTTTTAACTTGGAAATACTCCATCTGCCTCAACATCCTGACTGATCCAGAATTACCTCTCTACAGACTGCGTACAAGTAAGTACAGTCACGCCTACCGTTACCCAGTGGTGGAAAAAGTAGTCAAATTTCTCACATAAGTAAAAGTATAAATACTGCAATATAGACATACTTTGTTACAAGTAGAAGTGTAACAAAGTGGTAATGTAGGCCTACTTCAGTAAAAGTACAAAAGTATCGGTATCAATTTTTTAAAATTTAAAGTACCACAAGTGAAAGTACTAATTGTGCAGAATGTCTCATTTCAAGTTTTCAAATGTATAATAATCTTTTGAAAATAGCAGATCTACAAGCTCATAATGCATTGCACCAGATGACCGAAATGTGTATAGGGCTGAAGTGGTTAATGTATGTTTTGTAATAATCAAAATCTACAAAGCAACTAGTAACTAAAGCTGTCAGATATTTGTAGTGGAGTAAAAGTACAATATTTACCTCTAAAAATGTAATGTAGTCGAGTAGAAGTAAAAGTACTGGAAACTGGAAATACTCATGTAAAATTGTACACAAGTACAGTACTTAAGTAAAATGTACTTTCCACCACTGACTGTCACTTCACCCGACAGTATGCAACTTATCATATTTATGATGCTAATTGTGCTGAATAACAAACCTGCAGTACACTTGAAGTCTGTGTAAATGATTCTCTACAGATTCTTGAGGAAAGATGAAGGCCGTTCTTCTCATTACTCTGACAGTGCTGTACCTTCTGGCAGCCAGCAGCGTTCAGGGAAAGCTTTCGCATGGACCATGCCCCAATCCCGCAGTTGAGAAGAACTTTGATCTTTCCAAGGTGAATACTGAAATCCTTTTTGAAATTTCCCCCAAATGTTTTAATTAGCTTTTGGTACTAGTTGGTGCAGTCTATTGTTGAGACCTACAGCTAGGTTCACTGGAGCAGTTTGTAAATAACAGCAATGCAACAATAACTAAAAATACATCCATGCGATGTATTTTTTGTTATTGTTCTACAAGGTTTATTCAAAGATACACATAATCATATATGCTGCTTTCTCATAGTCTTGGTGTTGATAATCTACTGTACCTCGTTGATAACAAAGTGCCCACCCCTGTGTCATATTTTTCAAGTGTACCATAACCTTACATAATCTCCATTACCAATTACCATTACTCCAATCTCCATTACCTCTAGATAGGTTCACTGGAGCAGTTTGTAAATAACAGCAATGCAACAATAACTAAAAATACATCCATGCGATGTATTTTTTGTTATTGTTCTACAAGGTTTATTCAAACATATACATAATCATATATGCTGCTTTCTCATAGTCTTGGTGTTGATAATCTACTGTACCTCGTTGATAACAAAGTGCCCACCCCTGTGTCATATTTTTCAAGTGTACCATAACCTTACATAATCTCCATTACCTCTATAGTTCCTGGGTAAGTGGTATGAAATCCAGAGTCTGTCCAATATGTTCCTGATGGGTGTGTGCAGCGCTGCCAACTTCAGCATGCAGACGTTGCAGAGCCGTGAAGTTGTTCTCGTCCAGGGGGAGATGCTGTAAGTAGATGGCCGTTGTTGTTAGACTCAATTGAAGCGTGCAATTTCTATCAAATATCTCCACTTTTCCACGAGGTTCACACGGACGACATTCACTCCGGGGCCGGGCTGAGGGGCCCGGAATGACAGCTGGACTTCATTTATCAAAACTTCCTCTGATCATCACAAACGTCACCACCAACTGACCAGGGAAACCACAAATGTTGGGGCACTAAATTGGCAGGTGGTGTGATTAATTACCAAGCACCTATCGCAATGCACCTGCCAATTGTGTGCCCCAAACATTTGTGTTTCCCTGGTCAATTGGTAACCGTGTGATCTATGGCTGTGATTCGTGGAATATATGTAACATCACAGACATTCTAGGGATGCCTATAGCCCTTGCTAAATATATAAAAAGAAGATCAGCCACCCTACTGCAATTAACCATGTTAACCCTGGCATCCCTATTTTGAGCATGTAATTTCCCCAAAATGTCTAAAGATTTCAATATTTTCCAAAGAATTTCACAAGAACTCCATGAAATTAAAAGTTCAGTCAGATAAGTACGAATATATTTTATTATAGAATGAGAATGTGTGCATATTAGGCTATATTTTATCCTGGCATTCATGCTCTGCTACATTTTTCCGCAGGGAGATACAATAACAACCCCCCATGGGGAATAGAACTAATAGCAGAACCCACTGGTGCATGGTGCTGGGGAGGCAGTCAGCTTATTGCCATGTCAGCCTATGACGTATGGGTCATGTGTAGTACTGTGGTAATAAGCAACCGTATGCACCCACATAAGCGCAGCATGTAACCTCTCGATTATATGACTGAATTAACCTTGCATTTTTCATTTTCTTGGCCAACAGAACATCAAAGCTATTTTCGCTATTCATTGTATCACGAAGTAGGCTACGGGGTTAAGTAGTTAAGGAAGCAATCTGATGAATAAAACAACTGTCTTTTTTATTCTCTCGTTCTCTCTGCACCCCCCCCCCCCAACACACACACAGCAATGCCAATGGAAACATTGCAACAATCACTGTCACAGCCAGACCCCTAAACCATTCTGAGCCTGCTAAGATGGAAGTCTCTGTGATGAACCCAGCTGGACATGAAGGTGAGGATCGACTGATGAGTCGGCCATTTTATTTGTTGCCTCAACGTGAAAACTCTAACAAAAAACATACAATACATAAATCAAACATCCAATCCACTTTATTTATAAAGCACATTTTACAACTCAGAGTTTACAAAATGCTGTACAGAAGAATAAAACTAAATACACTGTAGCTAAACACAGAGAACAACAGCAAACATATGAAGAATACAAAACAGGTACAAAACAAAACACAAAACATGGACCATGGAAACTCAACCGGGGTTAAAAGCCAAGGTGTAGAGTAGAGGTGGGTCTTTAGGTGGGATTTAAAGGTCTCAATGGAGGGGGCCAGTTTGACATTGGGGGGGGGGGGGGAGCGCATTCCATAATTTGGGGGCTATGATGGAAAAGGCTCTATCCCCTCTGGTCTTTAAGCGGGTCTTCTTTTTTACCTGAAGGTTTAGCTGGCCTGCGGACCGCAGTGACCTTGGGGGATTATACACCTCAATAAGATCCGCCAAATACTGAGGTGCCATTGATTGACATCAATCAATAAACATCATTGCATCAATAAACCTGACAATACATATCTGTAAATTTCATATGAACACTTATAGATACAGTAGAGTGGTATCTGGAATTAGAGAGACATAGATGCATCACAGTGTTCTCATGGAATACCAAAACACTCGCCTCAAAACACAGTCACCTAAAGTGTACAGCCGGCGTAACTGCTCTGCCTGGTATTCCTAAACGTAATCAGTAAACTATGCCTAAACGGTTACACCTAACCTTACCCTCAGGAAAATGGTGCCAAAACCTAACCCTATTCCTAAACTAAACCCAGGTACAACTATGCCTCCTCTAAACGTATTTCTAGGTAAGTAAGTTAAAGATGGAGTGCCGTGATTTTTTTCCACCCTAATACTTGATCATCAGGTATTATTATTTTTTTTTTTATATATTTTTTTTTCTCAAAAAAGGTGTACAGTATTTGGTAAAATGTTTTATGCGGACATGCCCACCAGTTCATTAAGTATGCCTGGTTTGCCTGGTGGGTGGTGAGCGACATGAACTGAACCCACAGCTCTTGTTGTATGACACAGGGGGAGGGGTTAGGGGAGGGGATGTTATTGTGATGTCACCATATCACCATTTCTTTCATTGGCACATTTGACTGTCAAGGTTTCAGCCTCCAGGAAGAAACCCTAAATACAAAGGGAAGACATCATTGCACATAATAACCACACCAAGGGGTCTAATGAAGTACTGTCACCTCATAAACACATGAAAAACTGGAAGAAATAAAAAAATCGTGGCACACCATCTTTATGTAAAACAATGTGAGTACTTTTCCCACCACTGCTGACTTGTGCATTCATGTCTTCTGCAGACCTTCCCCAGGTTCTCTACTGGGTGCTGTCCACCGACTATGACACTTACGCTCTGGTATACAGCTGCATTGGAGCACTTGGATACCACTTGGAGTTTGCCTGGATCATGAGCAGGGAGCCGACACTGTGTGAGGACACTACTACGCTGCTGCGCAACGACCTGAGTGGCATTGGAGTCGATGTGGCCCAGATGACATTCACCAATCAAAATGATATCTGCTGTCAACGGCTCAGGCTGTGACGTTGTTAGGATTTTGAAACATTAATCGGGGGCTTAGCCCGGTCGAGAAATCTGTTGCAGCAGTGTTAAGTGTATGCGTATAATGACTAATGAGACACACAGAAGATGACACACACAGAAGATGACCACACACGCACATGAAGATTATACAAGTGAGAGTGATGACAAATAAACTCCCCCCCCCCCCCCCCCCCCCCCCCCCCCCCCCCACACACACACACACACACACACAGAGAGAGAGAGAGAGAGAGAGAGAGAGAGAGAAAGCAATGCTGCAAACCAACTTAAAACACTAGCAGTTAAAACTATGAACACATTCAGCAGCATTTCAAGCCACAAGCATGTAAATAAAAAACAATTTCACTGACCATTGGTATCTTTGGATTGAACCTGCAAGTAGATCTTGAAGCTTCTCTCTGGTGTTTGACTATGTTTTCAGTCATTGTTGTTTGTGCAGCTGAATTGTGGGAAGTGTAGTTATTTGAGGCGGCAATAATGCTCCATTCCTGAGTTTTGACCTTAGAGCTCTTTGGTTTTGACTCTGCTGTTCCTTCATTTGGAGAAATCTAGTGTAAGCGGAACGTGCAAAAGAATCATTCATACCAAGACATGAATAGAGTTGTTGTGTTTTTAAATGTAATGCAAATGTAGGCCTACCTCACAACAGGACATGCAGATCCACCATCACACTGCAAGACTCAAGCTACCTGCACACGGTTTGCCACCACGCCTGTAGGAAAAGCTCACTGTGTCTTTGTTGATTTTGTTGCAAAATTATCACTGCATAAACAAACCATGTACCACCAGAGAACATAACATTTGTGCTAAAAAATAAAGACAACAAAACAATAACACCAGATTGTACTGTTCTGAAGGAATTTGGAGCAATTACAGTGTACATGACAGCATGACATGCAGAATGGATAGCATGCTTGACCTTTACAGAAAGGGTTTAGATGGCATGGTTTGTTGTAACTTGTGTGCATGATTTAATCTTCAAATGTTAAAATTTACACATTTCACTGTGACCTGTGTGTGAAAGCTAGTAATTCAGGCAACACATATACACATATGATTAGAATACATAATTCCTACTACTTCTATATCATTTATGAGCATTAAAATGAGCTCCTATGTCATCTTTCTCCCTTTTCTGTGTCCCGGCAGTCAGTTAAAGTTCAGCTGGAGCTGCAGGAATGAAACCAAACACAGGCAAATGATGGCAGACAAACTCACACAATAGCGCCCCACTTCCAATAACAGGGCATTTTGGTATTGCAGCTAAAATGCCTTTACAGGGAATGTGGCCATAGTGGGCGAGTCAGAGGTGTACTGCAGCAATAATTTATATAATTCTCTAATAAGAATTCTCCGATCCTTCCTGTAATTCCAATCAATAAATCTATTCAAGTTGAAAGTACCATGGATGGAACATATGTCTACCAAGTATATACATCAGTATACAATACAGTTATTTGTTTTCGAGCTATGCTGCGAACAAGATCTGTCCACATCTGTACAGTAGTCAGTGTACACACACACACACACACACACACACACACACACACACACACACACACACACACACACACACACACACACACACACACACACACACACACACACACACACACACACACACACACACACACACACACACACACACACACACACAGTACTATCTCATCTTGATTGGCAGAAATATTGCAACTCTGAAAATATATTTTATTTATTTATTAAAGAGCTTTTTGACCAAAAAAGATATCACTTACACTACCTTTAAGTGGTTGGTTCTGGGATTTGCAAATCCCTGGCCACCACCACTACTACTACTACCTATTTTCTTTTAGAAGTTAACGTAAGCTATTATTTCTTGGCGTAAAAAACATGAATGTGAATGTGATGTAACTGTTTAAATAACGTCAGAAAACAATCATTTGAACAGGTGCCAGTTCCCATGAACATTCCACTCCTCCATCATGGGCGCCGGCGCCTATATGTAAACAAGGACACGCATGGGGTCAAATGTGATGCAACAGAAGCAGGGGTCTATAAAGGTGCAGAACGTCCAAAAACGCTGAACATCACTGAAACCTGCCAGGCAATACTGATTATAGGTACAGTACGTATGTACAACTGATTATTTCTCCTTCTCCCCGTGTGTTTTTCTCCATTATATGTCAATAGTGGGGCGGTGGTGGCTCAGGGGTGGCTGGATGGGAACCGTCTGCAAGGTTCCCAGTTCGACTATGGTTCGAACCCGGGCTCCCCCAGAGTTAGTGTCAAAGTGTCCCTGAGCAAGACACTGAACCCCTAATTGCTCCCGATGTGCTGGTTGGTGCCTTGCATGCTTTCCTCCGCCATCGGTGTATAAATGTGTGTGTGAATGGGTGAATGTAATGCACAATCTATGTGAAGCGCCTTGGATAAAGGTGCTATATAACCATTGCACCATTTACCATAGCCTTTGTATGAAATTCTCTAAAATGTAGGATTTGTGATACTCTGCTGTATTATTCACTCAGATCATATAGAAGTGTGTAACAAAAATAAACAGATTAACTCATCTACGTTGTTGTCTACAGGACCTGCTGATATAGGATGAAGCCCACCCAGGTGATTTTTCTAACTCTGCTGTGTATTCTGGCAGCCAACGCTCAGGTCTTCAAGCCTGGAAGATGCCCCGAGCCTGCTGTTCAGCAGAACTTTGATGCAGCCAGGGTGAATATGGAGATTCTCTGTTTCCTTTTTTAAGATACATGTTTGGGCTTTTATGCCTTTATTGATAGAACAGTAGGCGGACAGGAAATGGGGAGAGAAAGGATGAGGGGTGATAACGCCTAAGCAAAGCAAAGGTCGTCGAGATCAGGATTTGCGCAACACGCTGTCAGGCATCAGCAGCTTGGTGCCCGGACCACTACCCCTAGCCATCCGGGCCATGTTTGCCTTTCTTATTGCTACAATTCACCATAGGACTAGGACACATGCCGTTTTCTCTTTAGTATATAGAGCAAAGACTTCTGGAGCCATTCTAATCAGTGAACATTTCAAGATGGCTGTGTAATGTTATGGCTGTGTTATATGACCTCTGCAGTATCTTGGCAAGTGGTTTGAGATCCAGAAGTTGCCTAACATATTCCAGAAGGGTCAGTGCTGCACTGCCACCTATAGCCTGCAGAGCCCTGGAGTTGTCGGAGTCCTCAATGCAGAACTGCTGTGAGTAGATATTGTTCAGGACCGCGGAAAGGGAAGACTATAGAAGCACATTCAGGTGCTCCTAAAGGGGAACTTAGCATTATAACATGCTGATAATTTGTCTTTTCCTTTTACCTTTAATTATTATTGTTTATTCAGTGCCGATGGAACCGCTAGCTCGATATCTGGCACAGCCAAACCAGACCCTGCTGAACCTGCCAAACTAGAAGTCACCTTCTTTCAGAGTAAGGATAATCTTAATACATCACAACCATATTTGGTGGTTTAGATGGTTTAGGTTTA
Organism: Protomyctophum parallelum; assembly: GCF_964188405.1. Classification (NCBI taxonomy): domain Eukaryota; kingdom Metazoa; phylum Chordata; class Actinopteri; order Myctophiformes; family Myctophidae; genus Protomyctophum; species Protomyctophum parallelum. The sequence continues at coordinate 41,064,884 of NC_139709.1, read as the reverse complement.
CCAAATCCCAATGTCTAATTTCTTGTTGTGTATTGTATTTTCAATAATACCGGTATACAAAATGCAGAAATGTATTGTACAAAACAGTGAACAAAGCGTCCTTTTCTAAGAGGAATATACCACAACATGCTTTTAATTTGTGGTTTACAAATGAGTCTATTCAAACTATGCTCGTTATGCTGTCCCCTCTCCTACAGACAAACCCCCATCTCCGTACTGGGTGCTGTCCACCGACTATGACTCTCACTCTCTTATATACAGCTGCAATGACTTTGGCCTGTTCCATGTCGAATTTACCTGGATTATGAGCAGGGAACCTACACTGCCTGAGGAGACTATTGAAGATCTGCACAGCCTCCTGACTTCCTTTGGAGCCAGTGTGGACAAGATGTCCGTCACCAACCAAGATGAGGCTTACTGTCAGAGCAAGAAACAGTAAACACACGTGGAGAACGAGGTTCAAGGTAGACCTTGTAACATCTTGTTGCCAATTCAAACCCCCAGCTCTGGGTGAGGAAATTGAATGGCGAAGAACTGTGACAAAGAACAGCTTTTGTTATAAATGTGCCATTGCTCAATAGCACATACCGGTATATAGTATTAGACAGGTTCCAGTGAGAACTGCCCATTGTGTTTTGTACTATGAAAGAGCAAATGGTGCCAAGATAAATAAAGCTTAAAAGTATTAAATTGACTTTTTATTGTCTTGATGTTCTGATTAAATCATCAAACATTTAATATTAGTGCAAGTCTTTAGTCTTGTTGCATGCTTGCTCATGTGAATTTCAATGGCATGAACCAATGTAAAGTATTACAAAGCGCTTCTGTTCTGACTAATCATCCTAACTCCATTGGATCCACAAAACTGTCGGTCAAACCACCTAACTCCAGTTGTTTTTTCAACTCAGTCTGTCAGACAGAAAAGAATACCTATCTCCACATTAATGGTCAAAAACCTAATTCCACTTGAGCTGTATTTGGGTAAAGTAATAATATAAAGTCACCGTACCAACTTTGATGAGGCAGTATTTGACAGTGGTCAAAGGATCCATCCCTGCTTATAATTATTGCTATGTTTCTAAGCCTGGCCCCAAAGATAGATTGAAAAATATGCGAAACCCAACTTATGTCCAATGATTTTCCCTTTTAGTACTTTAGTAAATGTTATGTTAAATGAGTTTCCTGTGAAAGAAACTGCATTTAAAATTTTTTTTTTTTTTTTTTTTTTTTTTTACTGGTAAAATGAGCTGTAAATGTATACAGAATCAAAGGCATTACTTTATTTTAAACTGCTTCAGGTAAATGGTGGTAAATGCCTTAAATGTATTTTAACAGTCTAGTAACTTCTAATGTATATTGTATTAGACATAGACACCACAAGGTCTTAGACTCATTAGATAAAGGAGAACATGACACATGCATTTATTTTCTACAGGTTTATTGCATTGTCTAGATTTCACAGACAAGGACGTCACAGGCAGACTCATAAGGCATGCAACACTCTGCAGCAGGCCAGAATCTGAGTCATGCTGTATCTCAGAGGCCTGTAGGCTGAATCAGGAGTCTCTCTCTCTCTCTCTCTGTGCGAGTAAATGGTAAATGGTAAATGGTGCATTTATATAGCGCCTTTATCCAAGGCGCTTTACAGAGATTGTGCATTACATTCACCCATTCACACACACATTCATACACCGATGGCAGCGGAAACCATGCAAGGCACCAACTAGCACATCGGGAGCAATTAGGGGTTCAGTGTCTTGCTCAAGGACACTTCGACAGTAACTCTGGGGGAGACCGGGTTCGAACTGGCAACCTTACGGTTACCATCCAGGCACTCTACCCCTGAGCCACCGCCGCCCCGAGTATGTGTGTGTGTGTGTGTGTGTGTGTGTGTGTGTGTTTGTTTACTCGAACATGGGGCGACAGTAAACCTCATCGTGGTTTGTGGCGAGCAGCTTGTCCACGCTGCCTCCGAAGGAAGTCAGGATGCTGTGCAGCTCCTCAAGGGTCTCCTCGGGCATGACAGGCTCTCTGTACAGGATCCAGGTGTACTCCGAGTAGAAGGCACCATAGTCCCTGCAGCCGTACACCAGGGAGTGATTGTAGTCGCTGGAAAGCACCCAGTAGGGACCAGTGGGAGAGTCTGGGGGAGATGGGTGATAGTCATGGACTGATTGAATATCTCTGGACTCAAGAGTAGCGTGCAAATGCATTTTTCTATGATTAACCCACGTTTTGTGAGCTTGTAGATCAGTTATTTATTATTTTTTGAAAAACCTTTGTTTATGAAAAAACATCGAATAATTTAGAAAAATATTGAAAATATGCGCCCATAATGCCCAAAAAAAGAGGTAAAAGAATTTCCACACTATCTGCACTGATAATATTTGACAGCAAAATAGTTGCTGTAAATTGAAAATGTTACAGATTGTGGTGCGTGACGCATTTGAGGTCCTTACTTTCAAAGAAGGAGACCTCCAGCTTGGCCGGCTCAGATGGGTCAACAACCTTGGCAGTTCCAGTGGCGGTGCTAATGGTTCCATCAGCACTGAGAGCGGTAGAGATGTTAAAAACATATAAGAGGGAAAGAAAAGATCAAGCACCATAAAACAAAGTGGCTTGGACATTTGACTCCTTTAAAAGACCTTTTTTTTATTCATACTTGTGACATGATGGTTGAAAATATTACTGGAAGTGATTTATTTGAGGACCTTTTCCACTGTGGAGGCTGAACATGGACAGTACTCACTATTTATGCTAAAGACGACTTGTTGAGGCCATTTTGCATTTTCTGCATGTTGACACGAGTGATGATAGGTTAAGAATATCCCAGAAAGTGTATTTTACACCACTTAGTCAAGACTCAAGCTTTATCTGAGCCAAATAAAACCTAATAATTATTGCCTTTGTAAAGAAGTCTAATTTAAACTTCAGAAAGAAGTGCAAACATGACAGATGGTCACGTGTTTCACATGAAGGTCAGTAATTTGTGTGTTAACTGATCAATTTGTGGCTCAAAGAGTGTATAATATTGTACAAATTACACTCTCAGAGTTGAATTATAGGGTCATATTGTTCTAACTGTAGATGGTACAGTACTCACATCAGCTCACTGTTGAGCACGCCAACAACGTTGGGGCCTTTCAGATGGTACTCGGCAGTGCCACACTCTCCCCGCTGGAAGATGTTGTTCAGCTTCTGGATCTCGTACCACTTACCCATGTACTGGGCACAGCACACAACACAGAAGGTCAGGTACAGTACAGGAAACTTCAAAAATAAGTGATATTAGCTATACAGCATGTTTTGGTAGATGAGATTATTAAAGCTACAATCCAAAAGTAGTTGGAGGTTGTCTCCCTCTTCATTTGAGAAATGTAGACCCTGTTGGCCACCTATTGGTTGATAAAGAGTACTGCCTGTAGCTCATACTTCAGGAATATCTCGGATATCTCCCCTGGATAAACTTGTGGAGGTACTCTCCCATGCGGGATACGGAGGTTCAAGTCCCGGGTAGTACATGAAACCTACAGATTGCAGCTTTAAATAGTACAAAAGGACCCCAATGGAAACAATTAAGCCATACGCTTTCTTGGGTTTAAATCCTCTTAGCAGACCTGGTATTGAACTGTACTTCCCTGTGCTTTTTTCTGCAAACTGCTAATAAAGTAGCCTGTTCAATCAATCAAAATGTATTTTACAGTATTCATGTACATTTTAATTAGTAAAGAAATGTTTGTGTTGCTCCGTAGAAGATATCAGATAGTAGCAAACACGAAAACCAAGGGCAGATATGTAATACACTATTTCCATATTCACCCTGGTGGGATCAAAGTTCTGCTGAACAGCAGGCTGGGGGCATTTGCCAGGCTTGAGGACCTGAGCATTGGCTGCCAGAACGCACAGCAGAGTCACAGAAATCACCTGGATGGCCTTCATCTTCTCACAGAACCTGCAGAGGATATCAGAGGTTTGTACTTGTGAAGGCTAAATATAACAGAGCATAATTCATGATGTCGATAATGCAGAAATTATTTCGGACAAAGAATTATAGCTGAGGAATTTAGGAAAGAGAGGATTTATATTCATACTTGCTCAGTGAAAATAACATTTAGTTAGCTATCCATTATTGGTCAGCTTGATTTTTTTTTCAAGATAACCAATTGTTAGCTTGAAAATGTTAAGGAATATAGGATAGAGAGAGAGAGAGAGAGAGAGAGAGAGAGAGAGAGAGACTGAGAGAGTGAGTGAGAGGGAGAGAGAGAGAGAGAGAGAGAGAGAGAGAGAAACGTAAAAATAAGAGAGATAGTTGGAGCCTTTACCTGTATGTGTTCAGGAGAACTACCTGGTTTCAGTTCACTGTATTTTATATATACGTAAGTATAGGGGTTTGCAGATGACGTCACTGATTGCTTCCCTTCCCTCCTCCTCGTTGACATAATGTTGGTGTGAGAGTTGGCACCTGTTCAAAATTCAAATGGTGTTATTCAAACAATGCCACAGATTAAAGGTTATTGGATCAATCAGGTTATTATTTAGCTCTGTAACAATGCTTGTGACAAAGATTTGCATGTGGAATATTATATATCGTTTTTTTGTTTTCACAATTTACTTTCACTCCATATTCTCAGTAGGCTAGGTCTAAATTGAGGTTGCAAAATACAGTAGGCACAGATTTATTCATATTGGACAATCAAATAGTTTTAGTTACTAAAATACCAGTAATTCTGAAGATATCTGATGGTACTGTAATGTAAACAGAATAAATGATGAACACAAGAATACAAAAATACAAAGGAAAAATGTGTATTTAAAGGGATATTTCATTTTCAAACATGTATGGGGTCATTTTAATCTACTGAGAGCCCAGACATTTTTATTTATTTTGTTTTCGGAAAATGAAAACGAAAAGCAAAAAAGTGTATTAATGGAACCAAATTGATCTGTAAAGGTTCGAAGTGCACTCTCAAAGTTACAGAACCATAAATGTCCACTTACTGTATAGTTCCCAAGCAGCAAAGGTCATTGGGATTGGCACTTGATCCTGCTGTCAAACTGGATTACCAGCCTATAGGTGCCCAGACAGCTACACCAGGCGCCCAGCCCTTCTCAGGCCAGTTTGACCACATGTGGATTGTTGTTAAAGGATAACCACTCACGCTATACAGTAGCCTACTGTATGTGACGGAAATACTCTGGCTAGCCACACGTTCACCTCAGTTGAGATTTGTTGAAAATGAATCTTACTTACCTGTATTCTTCATTGTGTGACTGTTTGATTCATTGAATACTTTTAACAATTTGCAAAAAAGAGCACAGGAAAGTACAGTTCAATGCAAGGTCTGCTAAGAGGATTTTAGGTAGGCTTTGACTTTTACTGGGACCAGTTTTCGAATAGGCATCCATCTGTATTCCTCTTTGAGAGTGGTCTATGCATGGCTCTATAAAGTGTAGAATGGGCCTCATTATTCTAGCTAAGTAGTTGGAATTCACGAAACAATTGTGATAAATGAGTTTCTCTGATGAATGCTGTAAATATTTACCGGTAATAGGTTTTTACTTAATTGATACACTTCAAGGCTAGCTAAAATAGACCAATAGAACATGGCCTTGCGGCACAGTAGTTGGCATGCTAATTCTATCACTGTATTCTAATATGACCATTATGTCCCTCAACAGCAGGCACTATTCCCAAGCGAAACACACACAACATATCCTGCACAGTGCACACATGTTTACATGACTTAACCTATGCGTGACCCCCATGACCCCTGTGTGTACACAGGTAGCAGCAGCCTAGATTAAAGGCTGTTTGTAGTAGTAGCTTGTCCATCTCAGCTGTATCAGCTGTTTTAGGTTTTGTATGTTAAATAATAATTTAGAAACGTGTTCATACAGTATGTCTTTTTATGAATTAAATGTCTGTCTGGAAGACACATCATCAGCGTGAAGTTCAAGGTGGTAGACTGTCTGATGTACCAGACTGAGCTAAGCTTGAGGTCATATTATTTGAAGTAAGTCGTAATTGCAAATATAGCATTCAAAAATGTTTTTCATCAAATGTGTTCACATACTGTACTGTACTTCTCGGGTTAAGCACTAATTAGCTCAAACACTAATATGTGCTTTCCCACACTTTTCACACCCGACATATCATAGCTATTATTATTATTATTATATGTGGGATGCGCCTGGACCACAAGGCCAACGGGCACCCCATAGCTTATAATTTAAACCTGCATCAACTTGCACATGGGCAAAAAGTTGCCTTTTCCTTTAGCACTTAATTTAATTTGAATTGAATATACGCTCCCCTGGACAATAGCCAGTGAGGTTGTTGCCGTGGTTTCCCTGTTGGCTAGGAAGCCCATATATATGAATATGCATTAAATTCACATGGCCCCGTAAGTGTCCATTTTTCCTTTTGTACATTTGTACTGTATGGAGTCAACTCAATCATTTAGGTGGGGACCCCTGGAAACCCCTCAATGACCTCTAGGGGTCCCCAGACCCCACATTGAGAACTAGTGCCCTAGTAGTGAACTCATAGAAATCACAGATTCCTCCATGTGTGTATGGGAGGTGGAATGACCATTGATATCAATATTTAATAACAAAGAAAAAGTGGTCAATCTTGTGGTCAATTCTTTCTAAACGGAACAGGAACCTATGTGACAGTTGACAAAATGTTTTTGTTTTGGTCAACTGAAACTCACCGGAGAGTAGACAGTCCAACAGATCTTGGCTCTAAATATTCACTTTCAATCAGGGTTCTGCAATTTGTAGCAATTTAAATAATAACTTTTGTAGACAAACATTTTCTGGAACCGTGCCCAGCGAACACATCAGAAATCAAAAGGACTGTGCATCTAAGAGAAGGGACTTTTGTTGTTTTGTTTTTTGTTTTATAACGTTTCTACTGGTATGCGGCCCATGACTCCAATTTGCTAATGCTTTACTTCATGTCCTAAATAAGGCCAGCTCTAAACAAAGGCGGCAATTGATGACACAGGGAAGCAGAACCTTGCAGAGAGAACTGCTCTGCTCTTGTTTCTCAAGGAATAGACCACATCTTTACCATCGCTCCACATCGGTAAGGTGTACTTTTTGTTGATGTTTGTAGAGATTTATGGTAAAATGGTCCAATGACTGGATATAATCAGGAAAGCTTTATTTGTCAAAATTGACAGCGTGTTAGTTATACTATGTTTCACTTATTAGCCAAGGCACTGTGTGAACTTTGAAACAGCTCTTCTAGAAAGCCAGTAGAACTGCCACTCTGAAACATTCTTATTTATTTGGTCTATTCTATTTATTGCTTAGTAAAGATGGCACAAGATGGCACATCTTTGATAATCTCCAGTTGCTACTGCTACCACGAACAAATACCTAATCCATTTTCTATTTTCCTGCAATTCTCACTGGTAAATGTTTTGGAAAGACAACTGCTTGTTTAGCTCAAGCCTGATTTATGCAACAGTATCACATTCTTGTGAAGTTTCACTCAACAAAAATACAAATTTCAACTGCAATAAGTGAAAATATGACACTTTTGTCGCTGAAGAATAATTTATACACCGTTGTATGACTATGTATAAATCATTCTTCGGTGACAACAGTTTCACATTTTCACTTAATACAGCTGAAAATGGTTTAGCTTTACAGTTTGGTGATTGTTTTGTATCCTGTGGGTTCTAATCCTTTCCAGCAGACCAAAGCCCTGTGACTATGAGTCCGTCATTTGCTCTATTACTTCCACTCCTCCTCCCCCTCATCCGTGCCCAGACGCCACACTGGGGCCCATGCCCAGAGCCATCTGTTCAAGCTACCTTCAACATTAAACAGGTACCACCTGAGTTACGTCATTACGTTGATTCATTTTGTGGACCTTTTCTAACTTGAATCATAATTGCAAACCAACAAACATTCTTCCAACGGTGGCTTGCAACTTAGAAATACATACAGTAGGCCTAGGCTAAACACAATCAAACCATAACGATAATTTGTAGATCGTTTTGGTTTGTCATTTTAATATTCATTGTTGAATGGTTAGATGGAACATTACATTGATTATTAAAGGTAATGGAGGTGGATTTGATTTGGTTCATTAGCATTAGCATCATAAAGCATAATGATATTCTCTGAATGCTTTTGTATTGCTCTTGTAGTTTATGGGGAGATGGTTTGAAGTTGCAAAACTTCCAGCCCAGTTTGAGAAGGGAAGGTGCATTGAGACCAATTTCACCATGAAGGCCGATAGCACCATTCGAGTGGTCAGCTCTGAAATATTGTGAGTAAAATACTATAATCACTTTTTTACACTTGAGTATTCTGTTAAACCGATGTGAAATTTTAATATACAATATGACAGAAAGGGAGAGTTTCGACGAATTGAAGGCATTGGAGTAACGGAGGACCTGAAGAATCCTGCCAAGCTGGGAATCAGCTACTCCTATGGTGAGCATGACACATGCCTAAATATTGATATTGTTGTACAGATAGGTAAAAATCTGGCTTTACAGTACACAAAAGGACTTCATCTTCATGTTATGTGCTTTTTGATGATGATCATGTGATGTACCTTGAGTGCGTTTTTGTACTGTATGTCTGTGTGTGTTGGTTATGGGTAAATCCTATGTTCACCTGTGTTTACATGTTTATCGAACAGTGCTACCCTACTCTCCCTACTGGATCCTGGCTACAGATTATGTCAACACAGCCCTGGTGTACTCCTGCACAGATGTCTTGAGGCTTTTCCACGTCGACTTTGCGTGGATCCTGAGCAGAACACGAACCCTACCGGGTGCCTCCGTCGAGGAAGCCAAAGACGTATTCGTCAAGAACAACATTGACGTGAGCAGAATGGTTTCCAGCAAGCAGCAAGGCTGTGACAGTAGGCCTCCTACCCCTTGGGACAGAGCTATGTGAGCGAAGGGCAGCACTGGAAAGATGACACAAGATGGCACTGTTGACAGGGATTATTTGGGGAAATATTTTCTGTCATGTTTTTTAATTACGTTTGACTAACTGTATTATCTTATCTTGTATTAGTTATTAAAGCATTATTTTTTCATTATAACAGCTGTCAATATTACAGATATTAAGTTACAGTATATTATGTAATCTTATTAGGGTTGAGTAATTTGTCTCAAATTGAAAATACACTGCCCCTTATTAGTAAATAAAATCAGCAAAATCCATACCATGTGAGCTTAATTGATTTAAATACTGGTTACTTTCACTGCTGAGGAAACCTCAAAACAAATCAGGGGTTGGTAATGATCAAGCTATTTTACTATAGAGGCCTACTGTACTCACTGTGTACTGTACTGTGTAGCCAACTATTACAAACCATTTTACAGACCATTTTAAAGAGTGACTCAGCCCCATACATTTGTAATAAATGTCCTTATCACAAGAAAATATGAGCCTAGAAACATTCAGCCCATGGACAGAAAAAGTCCATGCAATGGACTTTAACAAAAGTGAATAGTTGTTTAACAGTTTTTGCAGTGCAGGGCAGCCATCTGCTCTGATGGTGCTGCATAAATGGAGGTGGTTGCATTTGGTAATGTTGAGGAGCCTTGAACTTCATAATTTACTTGTCTGCACTCCTGCAGCCATTGCTTATTTACTTCTGGAATAGTCTTTCCACTTCCACGAGAAACACTTAAAAGAGGCTCATATTCCAAGTGGGCTACTGTATTGAGTAGAATTTTGTGGTACTTCACATGTTTACTTTACTACATTTCAGAAGGAAATGTTGTACTTTTTACAGTACTTTATTTAGCATATTAAACACATTTTAGATTCAGAAAAATATAAATCAGCAAAGTTATAATTATTCTATCAGTCTATTCAAATCTATATTACATCATTTTCCCCCCACATTTATCGTAATACCTATTCTACTGAATACAGTATGTATCAATAAGACTGAGGGAAATTCACAAGCCCCAGCAGTATATACATGATGTGGGAACCCTTCAACCTTGTCTTGGATGTAACTGCCCTCCATAAAAAACACACATCAATAATTATATTTCAGTAATATAATCATATCAATTATTTGAGTAGCTATTCTACATAATGACTATACATTTAATTTGATGCAAATACCTACCTTTACATTGGATATTGTCACAATACAAGGTTATTATTGGTTGAAATTGTTCAAATCTACATAAAAACAAGCATACATTCATATTTTGTATTGGGCCTACAGGAAGAAAGTACATTATTTTTATATAAGAATATAAATAATTGTATTTTACAATTGTTTTGAAGGCCTGGGATTTCATTTAATTCAATTTAATGACTCTTACTTGCTTCTTTTATTTAATATAATGTAAAATATCTGAGTACTTCCACCACTGTCAAAAACAAACTAAAAGTATTATGTAATTTATGTAAAACCAAACAGAAAATTGTGTCTTATCATCAGCACCGCAAGTGGAACTGTACAACGGAACTTCGATTTCTTACCGGGATTGTTTTCACGTAGCACCGTTATTAAATGTTGGCTCCCCCCCTCTCTGTGTTTTGCCAGCAGCATTGAAGACTTCAAATTAATTTAGTGATAATAACCGAACAGACAGAGATTTTATTAATCTATGCCACTAAAGGATCAGTCCAACTCGACCGGAATGATGAAGCCAGCAGTTGATGAAATGTTCCCTGAAGGAGCAGGACCTTACGTGGATCTGGACGAGGTTAGTTTAGTTGTCTGTGTGTCTGACGACGAGGTGTTGTTGGCAAACATTTAGCCGTGGGTCATGACGCTCGATTATTATATAACAGTCATGTTTCAGGGCTAGCAAACATTATTAAACACATTATTCTTTAAACAGACTTGACAGCCAGCTGGGTCAAAATGACACGTAGGCGGCGGCCTGTGTATAATTAGAGCCCAGAAATGAATAGCTCTGGTCCATATAGTTCTAATGCGGCAGCAAAGGGCATTAGGGTGGGGTATGGATCAAAACTAGACCCAGAATGGCTGTGATAAAAATACATTCATACTTGCATCATGTATTCCATAATAGCCAGCCATAGATCTCCACTGCCCTCCTGTGTCGTCGTGTGGGGCGCGCAGCGTGTTACTCAATTAATTGCTGCGACCAGAGCCGGCTATTTGTCCTCTATAGTTTGATTTGAAAGTTAACATTGTGACAGAAAACATGTATAAAATATCCACTCTGTGGCTGTTTTTCACGAGATACTTTTACAGACGGTCCCGACTCCCGAGTCTCGGACTCCGGTGGGGCCAGAAATCATTTCTGAAATGAGTACTGAACATAATGCATACGCACAGGGAGAGTACAGGTGTGATTAATTACGCGTGGGAGGATGGGTGAGTGTTCTGGGTATATGGAATTCATGCAAAGTATGTAATATCACAGTCATTCTAGCCGGGCTATGAGAGTATATTTATTTCAGAATATAAGCTATATTTAGTTTAATAATATTTTATTTTGATTTATCTTTTGTGTTCTTGACTTTACTCTTAACCTGTCCTGTACCTCTCCAATGTTACTGCTGTAAGTGCCGTCTGAAATAAGTCTTGTCCAAGGCTATAGTTGCTGCTATGGCACTTGAAGGGGATCGATAACGGCTTATCTTATCTTAGCTAGATGATTAGTTTAACTTGTTCTTCATTCTGCATTGCATTTGTGTGTTCTGGCAGGCGGGGGGAAGCAGTGGACTGCTGATGGACTTAGCTGCAAATGAAAAAGCTGTTCATTCAGACTTCTTCAATGGTAAAGCAATGTCATCCTGCAGCTGTAGCTTGCTATTAACTTTATCAACTTGTTACTAACGAACTCAAATTAAAACATTGAGGTCTCAATTTATGTCCTCAGTAATGTTACATTTTTATTATAGTCATTTATAGCCTTACCTGTACTCAAAATGTCCAGGTTCAAAATGGGGCTCTATGGGCTAGCAAGTAGACTAATTGCGACAGCAGGTCACATTTACTACTACTACTATGATGATCTCCATCCCTGCTGATGTCACGTGATGTCACGAGATCTGGGCACCATATATGGGGGCTTTCCCATGTATGGGGATTTTGAGCAATACACTGAAGGACAAAAATATTACGATTTCATAGTAAATAAAATCAATCAACCAATTTAGCTGGGGACCCCCCGGAACCGCCCAAGGGGACTCCACTTTGAGAATCACTGCACTAGTGGATACTGATGGATGCAAATGTAAAGCTGAATTAGATTTCACACTGGAAGTGATTATGAATGTTAAACATATTTTCAACATCTTAATTGAGAAGTTGTCAGTCAAGTCAGATTGAATCTATTAACACATGCCTTCTTTTCACTCCTGGGTGTCTAAACACTGTGGGCTCAGTAACAGCAGGAAAATACTTTACTAGTCTTTTTTTTCCCCCAACTGCCCCTACCCCCTCTTTTTTTCCTTTTCCCTCTACTAACCGAGTTTTATAATCAAGTGTGATCTTTGCCCTGAGGCGAAGCTACATCAAACGGTAGCGACTTTTCAGCATACGCCACACAGGTTCAATGTTAACCTCCTCTGCACTGCAGGCAGGATCTGCCTTGTATAAGGCCATTTAAAAAGTTGTTTTTGTATTATAAAGATGCATGTTGTCGTGCATTGACACATAGATTGATAGTGACGACAGATAGACAGAAAAACAGACCTTGAAAGTGGTAGTCAGTTTCTAAAGCCATCACATTGAGAATGTAACACTTGTGTTCAATATGACTCAATCACTTCAGCTCACTTCAGTATTTTGTCCTAACCCCTGAGAAGAAAAGGAGATGCCAGAAATGGAATTTAATAATGTCTGCAAAAGAGGCTCTTAAAAACAGAAAAGTGTCTCCCAACTTGGAACATGTCACATGCTGTTGTGTCGTTCTCAAATTCCAGTCATGTAATGTAGGCAATGTTTTTTGTCTTTAATTTGGCTAAAAATATTGTTTTTCTCTGAGTAGTGATTGTCGCCTCTGATTTGTTTTGCAGACCTGTACTCAAGGTTCCAGGGTACACACCCTTCAGTCCATCCATATTTATCAGTATTCTTGTAGCTGGCTGTACACATCACATATCAGCCTCACACTGATAGTACTTTACTGTACATGATATATCTAATTGCATGATACTCATGCCTATTTATATCTTTAAAAAAAAAAGGTTCATAACTTGTGCTAGACGAGCTTACCCAGCCAGTACAAGTGCTGAAGGTTAGGCCAGAATTTAAGTGTTATTTATATGCACATTTTACTGGTGATAGAATGATACTTATAAGCCTTTAATTACTACTAATAGTTCATACATTATGCAAACCCAAATAGTCCAGGACCGTGCAGATGGCCAGACTTCTTTTCAAGTCATTTTTCCATGCATGTCGGTACAGTTCTGCCATTCGCCTCTGACCCCACAAACGTCCAGGCCCACAGGAAGGACACATGGACAGCGCAGAAAGTGTGTTCCCAGACCTTTTACTTTTATCACCCCTCGCCCCCTTTTAACCCACCGACCTATTAGGCTGCTTTATGAGAAAATGCCTCCCTTGCAAAACATTTTTTTAAATATGACCACCGTGGTCATGCTGTATTAAATAACTTCTGTCTAATGATAACAGATGTTTGTTCGTTTTATTTACCATCCGCAGATTTTGAAGACCTGTTCGATGATGATGACCTCCTGTGATACAGAGAGAGATGAGCACATCTTTGTTTTCTTTTGCGAGACAAAGCTAGCCATTCACAGTCTTAATGACATACAATTTCCTTTTCATTGGTGTCCTAGTTTCAGGGTTTTAAAACATTCACAAAAAAGTCTCCAGAAGATCCAGATGTTGTGACATTCTTCAGATCCCAAGAATTCCTCCATATGCACTATGCTAAAATGATGAGCACCTACGGTGCAACCACCTCCATGCTGGATTGTAGGTTTCTTGGCGTTAAAGAACACCTGTTAGAGGTGTGCACCTTTCAAACATAATTATATATGTATGCATATGATGGGAGAGAGCCTCCAACATATGCTGTCGCCCTTAGACATACTGCAGATGGCATGTGATGAATCGCGGTCGGCAAGAATCACTCTTTAGTATTTGTAATTACACATGTAATACTCAAATGTGTATGTACGGTTTGATGTTCAATTATCTGACATGAACTCAACTCTGTCCCTTGACATTGTACAGTTTATACACATGATGAATATTGAACACTTACAGTAGTATCACTTGTTTTGTAGATGCGTTATAGGTGATGACAGAAAAAGGAAAAATATAATTCCCAATGAGTGAAGCCGTTAAGTGTGTGGTATTATATCATTGCTCTTGGGTAGAAAAATTGTATCTCCATATTATTTTAATGAATGCCCTTCATCATGCCAGTGTCACAAAAAAAAGGAGTCACTATGCGACGCATTGAGAGCTTGCAGATTTGCTATTTTTGCTAATTGTTGAAAGTTAAAGTGAAAGTATTAACAAGAATTTAATTTGTAAATATCTACGTACATTGGAACACAGGTTCTCATTTACGTTTCCTGAAAAGTAACAGTTTTGGACGTACAGTAGAGTTTCTAACCGGCAGAGACTATAGGCTATACAGTACACTACAGTATGTATAGTGATAACACTTGCAGATGCATGTCCTACATAGGTGATGACAGAAAAATAACAAATTCCCTCTGTGAGTGAAGATGTTAAGTGTGTGGTATTATATTTGATATGCCTGTGTTCCAGATAATATGCAGATGTGTCAACTGTCAAATAAACTAATGCATAGTGATTGATCAGTGTTTAGGGTGAACCTGGTTGTGCTTCATGCTTTGGCAGAATCATGACAAACACAAACAATTGAGGTTGATAGATTATGATATTTTTGTTTAGTTAAAAAAGGTATGTGTGTGTGTGTGTGTGTGTTGGGTTGCCAATTTCATCCAATCAGGAGAGTATCACTTCATCAGCTTCAATTTGATTGTGTTCCAATTCTAATTGTGTCTGCTCATTTCTTTGCGTCTTCACTGCACACTGTAAACTAAGAACCTATAACATCCGTCGGGATGTTAAGTAGAATATCTACAATAAAACTAAGTAAACACTATAGAATGCTATGTCTACATAATTATGCTATCTAAATGACATATTTAAGCCTTTGCATGCGCCTGAAAGGTCGTCAAGGCTAGGACAAGTGCTTTTGGCGGTGCTAAGGTGGAGTCTGAAGAGGTGAGTTTTCAGACTACGGCGGAAGATTGGGAGTAAGTTTGCAGTTCTAATTGCAATGGGGAGTTCACACATGCGCACACACACACACACACACACACACACTACATTATAATAAAAGAGAGACTTGTAATTGTATTTTAGCTTTTAGCAACCAATTACTTTATGCAAATGATCCAGCACAATACTATACTAAATAGGCCATCCCCTGAAAACTATCCTTCCTCTGCGTTGCTTCATTGCTTGTAGCCAAGTTAAAATCACAATATCAAGGGAACTATACATTTTGACAATATGAGAATTTTGGCAGTCATCTAGCCTTTGAGAGAAATGTTCTAATTCCCATAACTATACACAGAGCTGTCTCAGATCATAGGAAATATGTAAATTCAGTTTGAGGGAAAGCATGTCCTTCACATATTCCCTTTACACTTTTTGGTTTCTGTGGTAAACATGCACTCTGTTTTGTTACAAAATGATTATTACTCCTCTTGTCTTCATGCACTTGAAGTACAACTTAAGAGGACCAGCAATTGACCATGGTTAAGAAAGTCTTTACATAAAAGTTGTTGTCAGGCATTATCATTTTTTCATGAGCATCTGTTTTTTTTAATGAGCTATTCTTTCACAAGTAGCATATAACCGCTTTATGGGTTCTTAACAGAAATTTCACTTAGACATTATCAGGCGTGTCTCTTTACCCACATTTCTACTGTTGTTTGACCTACATATGTCAACATGAGGAAGAGAGGCACTGTCTTCTCCAGTGACAGGCCCAGCAATTCGGAAATGTGTAAATTGCAGGGATGGTGGTAGGTTGTGGCTAAGTTGTCAAAAGTCATGTCAGTGAAACACTTATCATGTTGGAGTACAACACAAAGAAAAAAAATGTAAGTAAAAAAAAAAAAATATATATATATATATAATTATTTATTTATTCAATTAAATTACCATTGCCTATTTGATTTCTTTTTATCATGATATCAAAACAAAAAAGTATACTGTATACTGTACAATGAATGTATAATTTATCGGTCAGCATGTAAAGGTTTTGGTACCCAGCATTTTGTTGTAAAATAGGCTCCCTCTCTCACTCTCGCTATCCCTCGTGCTGATCATCACTCCCCAGGACATTTTTGAGCAAGCAGTAATAAGATAAGCTCGGAAATCGGAATATGTTATCTGACCCTTTGCATGTATACTGAACAGAGAGTACGAGCTAATGCCATCCGGTAGGAGGTATAGAACTCCACGGTGTGTGTATAATAGATTTAAACACTCATTTGTTCCTCTGTCAATCAAAATGCTCAATCAGAGTTTGCTAAATGGCAGCAACCATAACTGACTAGATTCACTTTTTGACTTATAGTTGCACTTTATCAAGGGATAATGCATTTTCTCATTATTAAAACCCATTTTGTGCGGGGACCCCTTTTGGTGTTTAGCTATTGAAAAATAGCAAATCTACAAGCTCATAGCGCGCCACTCGGTGGCGCGCTACGAGCTTGTAGGTCTGCTATTTTTTTTTAAACGTTCAAATGTGTCGCAAATCATTGAATATATATTTCATTGAATATGTTATTTGTAAGCAGCTGTGCCTGTGACTCGTCTCCAAGACAAATTTCTCCTATGGGAGACAAATAAAGACAACCTTGAACCTTGATCAAGCTCTGGTCTGACTTCACAAATAACTTATCTTCCTTTTCCTTCCTCCCTTCCCCTGTTCCTGTCCCTCTCTCTCGCTGATCGAGCGCTGGTCTGATGCCACAGACATACTGTTGCCTAACAATGGCAATGAGTACTGACGTCAACCGTTGTATACCGGTAACAACGCTGATTAGAACGGCATCTGGAATGATGATGTTGGGGCTCTCCATATTTGGGCATAATTTGGACTATTTGTATATACGTATCGTCTCTGTCGGTTGGAAACCTCATTATGTCCAAAACTGTTACATTTCAGGATTCAAATTCAGAAGCATTAAAAGTAGCAGATCTACAAGTTCAAAACGTGCCGCTTTGTGCTGTGTTTCGAGCTTTGCATCTGCTATTTTTGATGCTTTTGTTGCTGTAGTATGATCAAGTAGGACACACACATTGTATTGGGAAATGAGTGCACACAAAGTATATAGTAAAACACAAAACTTGTATTGTATGTATAGTTGTATTTATACGTTCAGCTTGTTAGCTTGCTAAAGTATATGGCTCAGCCTGTGGGAGCAACGTGGCACAAGGACCTTGTGTACGTAACACAACAGTGGAGCTGGCAGCATAGTGCTAATGACCCTACCTTATACAGCATTAACGACAGCTGCATGCCTTCATTAGGGGCCTCCATGAGGCCTGCCTCCCTGATGACTCCAGCTGCCTACATGTAACAAGGCAGTGGGATGGAAACCCAAATGTTTTCAGGAAAACTATGCTTTTTGGGAATAGAGGAAAAAAAATCTGCTCGTTTTCTCACTAATGTTTATGTATATTTATGACATTGTAAAATGGGTTGGGCTTGACGCGCCTCATAATGATACATAATGACCACATCCACTTTGAATGCATTTAATTTAATCTCAATGACATTTTATTATAGTGACAAATCACACATTTTCTCAAAACACTTTATATAGAGCAGTAACACTGCAACCAAAAGTGCATCTAACGAGCAGCAGCAGCACTGAAGTGCAGTAATTAAGTACAGCTGTTAGCTCTGAAATGATGACAAGAGAGTAGTGAACAGCCTACCCTACAGGGTTTAAAAGTACTTGTACTGTATGGGTGATGGCAGGTAGAGGACTTCACACTTTATATTGTAGAGGACAACATGGGATACAAAAAGCAAAACTAAACATTGTGTGTATGTATGTGGTGTCATTCATTTTTGAATGACACCATTTTTGTATCCCATATTTTATTTTATTTTATTTATTCATTCATTTATTTTTTACCATTGACCTGCTCCTTTTAGGGGGGGGGGGGTGTGCATGCCTATTATTAGCTATCATCACTACTTTAATATTAGCAATACCACAGTGCAGAAATACATTGTTACAAATAAAAGTCTTTAATACAAAAAAGTCAAAGTACAAAGGTATGAGGGGTCATTTACTTTACTATTTTTACTTTCTTTTTTAACAGCCTTAGCCGTTTTCACAAATGTGATGAGGTAATCACATTTGGGCAAGTGGCCATGGCCGTTTGTAGCCCAAAGAGTGTTTTTCGTGCTAAACTAATGCTTGGAATGGGTTCAGAATCACGAATAACCCCTAGTTGCTATTTAAAGCATAATTCAAATTTGAACATTTTACCTTATGGGTTTTCATGGGTTTTATTGGTACCCCAACATTCAACCTGTGAATTTACCATAATCCAACATTGATTAGATAGATTGACTGGCCTATTATGGGATCTACGTATAATCCACCACTCTATCCATATACATTTCAGCCGAATTGCTTGAATTGAATGAATTGTGTTAAACAGCTATAAAATAGCCACAGCCACAGGTACTACCAAGTAAATTATTTTGTGGAATTGAACAGTTTAAAGTCAGTCCACACCCACAGTGTGTGATATTATAGACATTTCACAACAAGCAGTGGCTATTGCCCCCTCTCAACATTTACCCCAAATTGCAAACATGCGAAGAAACAAACCATATGCATAAATGGCACTCTGTTTACTCTTCCTGCATCAACAACAGGCTCTCTCTGCTGCTCACCTCTCCTAATTACAGGACCCCCATTGGTCGGTCGATCATCGGCGCAGGAGCCAATCCCGCAGCGCCAAACAGCATGCCGGAGCCATACGACATGCCTTTTTGTTTTTAATGATCACAAGGGCTCCTTAAAAATGTTTCTCTGCCCATCCGTCCCATACAGGGAGGCAGAGAGGTATAGGGTCGACACAGCTCAGACAACTACAGCGCGGTGACTCGCTGCCACTGGCTCCCAGAGGTGTGGTGTCCCTACTCTCTTGAGGTGAACCCAGGAGGTCAATACTTCTGCACCCTTACAGGTATAGTAGGGGATGGATTTATAATACCACCTTTTTCCCCCTTTTACAGTTACACAGTTATTAGGTGACCTTGACTTCTTCCAACTGGATTGGAATGAGTCGAGTGATTTTAAAATCACAGAGGATTTGTTTAGGACTATGTGCTCAATCACTGTGTTAGCGGTGATTCATTTACAGCCCAAGCTGGAATCAGGAGGAGTTTAAAGGTGCTGTTGTTGCTGACGTTTAGCTGTAAACAGAAACTACCTGCAACTGGATTATATTTGGAGAAATCCACTGGTTTTTATAGTTATATAAAACTGTAGGTGACAATCTATCCTGTCAGATTACTTTCAGAAGAAAGTTTTTTGCTGTTAAAGCTGTTAATTGTTTTTTATTACTGTGGCCCCTTTTCCACCGGTTGGTTCCCAATGTTCTTTTTGGTTCTTTGGTTCTTTTTAGTCCATGAGCCAGAGCTCCAAATTTGGAATGTTAATTATGAATTGAGTGGGCAAAACCATACCTATATTAGATTGTTATCACCATGACACTTCCCCAATTGATTACTTACACAAAGACAACTATGCAAATGAGGCATTATGTAGGAAAATATGCAAAATAATAGAAAATATGAAAAAGCTACTACTGTGTAAGGGTTATCATGTATTAATTTACTTGTATTGATCCTATAAACAATTTAATATAGGTCTAGATTTTCCCATACATTTTGGAGCTCTGGCTTCCCATTGGGAACCAACCGGTGGAAAGGGGGCCTGTATGTCCTCAATTCTCTGCCATCTCAGCATCAGCCCAACAAGTAAACTTTGTTCTAATTGTACCTAGGCTGTTGTCACAGTTTTTGCATATTCATTAGTTAACCAATTCGTTTTTTTTTTTTAATATCCAGCAAAAGCCAAGTGAACACAGCTCGGGAACCTACGTATATCAACAAGAAAACATTTCCCCTAATACCCCATATTACTCTTTTGCTTTTGGCCCCAGGAAGCACACAAAACAGAAGATGGCATGCGCTGGAAGACTGTCGTTTTCCCTGGTCCACACTGGAATTCTGCTAGCTATTGTTTTATTACCAGGTGAGAGACTTTTAATGGAATTTACCTGATTTGAAGCTTTGATGCAGTTATCATTACCAAGCCCCACTGCAGGCAACATTATGCTGTTCCCCTTAATGTTTTAATAAGTGGCACTGGGACCTAATCTATGGAACAGAATGACAAAAGAGCCATGATTACCTCTTATCTTGTTTAAAACAGCTAGGTGACATGTTAGCACGAGGTGAAGACAGTAGCTCAAGTAGATCAAAATCTTTCCTCGTCCTCGGGGAGCCTGCGAGCCTTTTCCTCATTAATAACTGTGAGGGACCACTAGTCTCCACTGCACCAGTAAAATCCCTGTGTTCATTCACTGAGAGTGTGCAAATGTAACCACATGTACCCCCGTAAGGGCACTCTCAAGAGTCACAAATGGATAAAACGAACACAGAAGGATTTTACTGTGTACAATCAGCTGACATGGCCGTTTCCTCGGTGGTCATAAACTTCAGAAGGAAACCCCTGTTGGTATCGCATTTACTCAACATATGGAAAAGGGGATGTTCACAGAACATGTCCCCCCCCCTAAACATTTTAACATGCAACAATAATTGGTTCATGTCTGCGTTTGTGTGTGTGTGTGTGTGTGTGTGTGTGTGTGTGTGTGTGTGTGTGTGTGTTTGTGTATGTGTGTGCGTGCATGTGTGTACATTAAGCATTCTTGCCATACTCTTGTGTGTATTGCCCATGCTCTTTGTAGTTTTACAGGTTAACTTCTATTAGTTTCCCTCTGACAGCCATATAAAAACAGGCATGCAGGTTCCCAACAACCTGGTTCAAAGCCTACACCCAACCAGGGGTTGTTGGGGGGGGGGGGGGGGGCGTCGGGCTGGAGGCGGGTGTCAATCTGCAGGATACGGGGGGGGGGGGGGGGGGCACAGACTCCAGCGCCTGCCTTCCATGCTCTAGCAGGGGCTTATTAGCAGGTCAGCATTTTCCTCCAAGGGAGAAAGCTGCAAACAGACATCTGGTCCTTGTCAGCTCATGTCTATGCCGTTGGCGTTTTCTGTTTTACAGACTTTCTGGGGGCCATTCCGGTGGGACGGCAGGAGGAGGCAGAAGGTGAGGGCTGTCCCGTGGGGGACTTGGCACGTTGGCACTTAATACTTATATGCAGAAAGTCAAATGTGGTTTAGGGGAAAGGTCAGAGACTGTTGGGTTTGCTGATTCTAAACATACATTCAACCTTCTGATCTACAAAGACATATATGCTACATACATGTGGATATACACATGCCATTTTAACAACTTAAACCCCAGGGGTCTATAGGGGTTCATGTGGTTAAAAACATAACACTCGTGATTTTACTGTGTACTGTACAGTATGTGCACGCATATGTACTGTACTGTATAACAGTTGTACTGTACAAATGTACAGAGATAATTTCATGTGAAGTTTTGTGGTCGTTCTCTGCAGTATCTAGTGATGTGAAAGCCGAGGCCATTGGTAACCTGCAGACACTGGTTCGTAACAGAAGGAACCTCAACCTCCCTATGCCCTTCCCTATGCTCTCCATCCCCCACCTCAAACGTCTTCCCGACTTCTGGGGCTGGTATAAATACTTCATGGATACCCACAACCAGGAAGGAGTGAGTGGCATATATTATATATTATAGCTATACGATTACTTTAATACATCGTCGCTGTCGGGAGGAAACCACCTAACTCATTTTTGAAAAGTATTAAAGAGTGCTTTGGACAAAACCTCTTAACTCCAATGGATCCTCAAATTGTCTGCTAAAGCAACCAACTCCACCAGCTCTCCCCTCATATGGAAGTAATTGAAAATACTGTTTAAGTCACAATATCAACTTTAATGAGGCAGTATTGCATTGTTTTCAAATTTTCATTTTCATTTCCTGAAAAATGAACATTAGGTGGTTTCTCCCCAACAGAGATATAAAAATAATGTTTGGGCTCCACTCAATAATACAGCCAGGGCACAAATTGTATTTGTAATCCAAGGGCATACTGTTAACTGTTAAAGGGATTGTGACATTAAAAAAAAGGTTTTGGAATTGTTCTTGTTTTTTTTAGGTTTTCTAATCTCAATTGCACCCAAAAAACATGAACTTTTAACATTCAGTAGATTTTCTGTGATCTGGGGTTTTCTGGCTCAAACAGGTGCTCTGATTTGCCGGCAGTAAGTCACTTACTGCAAATCCCATATATGTCAATGGGATTTGCCAGCAGATGTCACTGTTTCACTGTGTTGCCTGTTTTCATTGTAGCTCAAAAGGCCCAAAAAACCCCAAAGAAAACTTCAGACCACAGAAAATCTACTGAATGTTCAAAGTTCAGGTTTTTTTGGTGTAATTGAGGTCATAAAACCTAAAATAAAAAATAAAAATAAAAATAAATGAAAATTAATGTCATAAAACCTTTAAGTCCTTTCTTTTAGCATTTTAGCATTGTAATCACAATGCTTCATTCAATGTAACATATTCCACTAGAGCAGATGCAAAACACTAGAGCAGATCCGAAATTTTACATATTCTAAGACAATGCTAAACTAAGCTTGTCTTACTTATCATCCCCAAAATATAAATACTGTAGGATCTCTGATCTTGTAGTTTCTCTCTTT
Source organism: Protomyctophum parallelum (assembly GCF_964188405.1). Taxonomy (NCBI): domain Eukaryota; kingdom Metazoa; phylum Chordata; class Actinopteri; order Myctophiformes; family Myctophidae; genus Protomyctophum; species Protomyctophum parallelum. The sequence continues at coordinate 41,041,980 of NC_139709.1, read as the reverse complement.
CTCTCAGATTGAGGACCTGGATCGTCTGTACATGTCCTGGCTGCAGAACAATCACAAGGCCGAGGGGCTCTCCTCTCCTTACCTCGCCCACCTCAGCGAGATCTACAAGACCTGTGCCAACTCTGACGACCCCGAGTGCATCTCAGAGTCCACTAGCAAGCCCAAGGCGGCGGTGGTGATGCCCGCCCCCATCAAGGCTGCCACCGTAAGATACTGCAACCCTTACATTGACCCCTACTGCCTCTACCCCCTTGCTCCCAAGGCGGTACCTCCACCTCCACCTCCACCCCCACCCCCAGCCCCTGAGCCCGAGCCAGCACCGGTACCCATCTTCACCCCTTTTCTGCCCATGCCCATGAAGACCGCCACTGGCTACTACTACTACGCCCCCGTCCTGGAGTCCTTCCTGAGCGCCGAGCAGAAGACTGAGCTGCTGAGGATTTGCCAGCCCAAAGACGTTGAGTGTCTGCAGTACCACCTGAGGGCCGCCTATGGCTACCGCCCTGCCCCCGGACCAGCCCCGTCCTACTCCGCCTTAACCTGCGACCCCAAGGACCCCTACTGTAAGCCCATCCTAGTCCAGAAGGGTCAAACCGGCTTCTACCACCTGGTCCATCCCCAATGTGACCCGGCCACTGACCCTCTGTGCGTAGTCAACGTGGCGGCTCCTGCCCCCCTGGACGCTGAAGATGCCCCGAAAGAGCAGCATTGCAACCCACTTTTTGATGAGGGCTGCAACCCCCTGACTGCCACCAAGCTGTCTGGCCTCACCAAGCCCGTGATGGAGTACCCAATAAAGGTCGCACCAGCGCCTCCAGCGCCTCCAGCGGAACCAGCCGCACCCGCTCCTCTGTTCTGTGATCCTCGCGTCAACCCCTTCTGCATACTATATGCCGCGGCTGCCCTGCGCAAGCCCCCTCCACCACAGCTGCCTGAGCACCAGGTCTGAATCTGAAGTCTGGCTACTAAAAGACAAATAGTCAATAGTTTTAAATAGCCTAGCATAATTGATTCTTTGAATTGGTGTGTATTAATTGTCTATTGCATCTTCATCCAGTGTATTAAATAACATAGTGAAATGAAATGGGTGTTGCATAATATTTTGCATGTATTATTATCTCCTGGGTGCAACCTTCTTTTTGCATCAAAGTATCTTTCTTTGTTTTAATACCAAACCCCCCCTCACCCCAATTCAAATCAATCAATCAACCAACCAGGTACGCTACAACCTCGGTGTCGCCGGCAAGACCAAGGATGGCCACGACTGCTTTGTGCACTATGATAAGGACTGCACCCCCGTCAAGGCCGAGCCCAAGGCCGGCCCCAAAGCCAAGGAGGCCGCCGTCAAAGCTCCAGCTCCAGCTGCTCCACCGGCCGTGCCTGCCTGCCATCCGTTTGACTTCAGCTGTGGTAAGCCATCCGCCGTCGAGGCCCCAGCGAAGCCCGCCGGCACAGACGGGATAGTGTTTCCCGATGACCCTCACTGTGACCCCGAGTTCGACTACAACTGCCGCCTGCGTCGCGCAGAGTCAGCGCCGCCGGCAGCCGCCGCCGACGAGCCTGCCGCCGATGAACCGGCCGCCGCCGATGAGCCCGTCCGGTACGTCCGTCCGCGCTTCGAAGACTTCCTCGGGGGCTACATGCGCCAGTAGAACAGGCATTAAATACGCAATGTCAAACAGCTTCCCGTTAACAGATCATTGGTTTTTTAATGACTGGTCCGGGGGCCTGACAGGGGTTTGAATGGAACCTTACGGGTCTGTAACTCTGAGAGTGTGGCCTACAAATGATCTATACTGTTAAATTCTCATTTTTTAATTTAACTCTGAGAGTTCACAAATGGAACCCAATGGACCCTTGTTCCATTCGTACACCCTCTCTGAGTTACAGACCTGTAAAAGGGTCCATTTGGACCCCTGGTGGTCCCCGGACCGTACGTTGAGAACCAGTGACATAGATCATAATATGACTGGAGGACAAGGAGCTCGCTCCCCATGTCCTCGCTTCCATCACGGACTCCCGCAAATCCACCAATCACATGACACCAGAATCTGTAATCTGAGCCCACCCACACACCGGGTGGGAGCCCTCCTTTCTCCATGGACTCCAGAAAGCCACCTCTGGACCCACCAGGGATGGAAAATAAATAACATTTCTGAAACAGCGAGTCCGATTGGCCCGGAGCGTGTGCCATTATGGTCTGCTGTAAGGAGACAATTGAACAGCAGTTCCCTTTAAGGTCTTTAAACTCTATGTGAAATACCGGTATGTGCATTAACCGCTTAAACCCTCTAGTGTTAGTGAAATGGACCTGGGTTACAACTGTACTTGTTATGCTGGTATACTCTTCAGTCTTCCCCAAAAATTGTTGATCTACAAGCCCACAAATGCATCGCAACGCGACATCGCAAAAAGCTTGTAGAACTGCTATTTTTGGCTAATGTTCCCCCCAGAATATGGATGCTGGGGTTCAAGTGGTTAAATACTAAATGTATGTACTTGTTTGTAGAAAAGAGTCTCTGTATAGACGTGTGGTAGATATGTAGGGTTAGTGTGAGTTTGTGTCAATATGCAAGTATTCCATGCTGTTGTACATTGTCTATTTCCTTTTGGGTTATGAAGTTATTCTCTCTCTCTCTCTTTCCCCTCTCTTGTCTATTTAATGTCGTTCTCCAAACGTTTCTGTAACTTTGAAGCTCAAAACACGTAGCCTACTCACTGTTAAATTTTTATAAAATACAAAATAAAAAATACTTGAAAATGTCCTCCATTTTCATTTCAAAACAATGAACCAGTAATAACACCACACAGGTAATAGAGCGTCGCAGTCCCGCCCCCTTTCATGACGATGCCAGGCCCAGGAAATGAATCTCAATGCATTTTTCCCATAGACATTTCAAAAAGTATTTATTTAAAGACCTTTTAAGCGTCGTACGAAGCCAACTCTTGTCGTGACAAATCATGATAACACACACAACATTTTGGACCAAACAAATAATTACAAAGAAGAAAAACAACAAAAAATGTGTTAAAACCTGCCGTTTCTTTCAAATTCTTTGTTTAGCCCGAAAAATTGTGTTTGTTGTCATGATTTGTCATGACAAGAGTTGGCTTTGTCCGCGGACGTCTTTCTGAAAAGTGAATTGGGATTTATTTTCCGGGTCTCTCGAGGGGGCGGCACTGCAACGCTCTATAGGTGCTTCATAATACATGAAGGACGGCACTAGAGGAAAGGTCATGGAATCAACCACTCAAAAAGTTAGGTTCATGTTCCAGAGAGCAGGAACACACTCTGCCGGTTTCATTGCATTTGTCCCATTCGGCTTTGAGTTAACTTGAACATGGAACATGGAAAATGTGGCCTACAGGTGGTGCTAAAGGAAAGGTCACCAAAATCAGTAGGGGGTCCATCCATGGCTGAGAACATTAAAAGCAGGGCAACAGATACTTTTTAAATGCTGGATAGATAATAATGTGGGGGAAAAAACTGTACTTAATTTGGCATTCTCATAAACATTAAATAATATGTTTTTATAAATGTTGGAAAATCGTGTTTGAACTGTGAAATCTGCCCCTGTGATGTGATGTTGAGGGACGTCCATCCTGGTAAACTCACCTAAACTCCCTATTAACAAATACAAGGATACATATCGTCAATATATATTTAATGTAACCTTTTACAATTTTACATTCTGGTTTTGAATGCTAGATATTTACAATGTGTATTTACATTTTTTAGAGGCCAATACTCAAAGTACTGGCAATACATCTACATAGCAGCTTCCTCGATTTGTAATGTCACCTGTTCAAAACTTATAATTTTAAGTAATTTCTATATAATTATTATACATAATAAGTGTGTGTTGTTAAGATATGGATTAGTATTTACATATCAGAAGTTGTCCCTTATCTGTTTGGCCTAAGCATTATACTAGACTCTAGTATACTAGCAAAGGTCACTGGGTCACCAAAATCATGGAAATCCGTGCAATAGATATCTTTGGTGCTATGGAAAGGCCATATGGGATCTTTTGGGGGGAGATATGAAGTTGCACAGCATATTCCATGTCAATCTAGCCAGTAGTTTTCATGCTGTGTGTTTGAAAACTACTGACAGACTTGAGTGTGGAACATTGTGTCTCTACCCATGGGTGACGAAAATCTGAAAAGATTCCAAAAACCCACGATAGAGGCTGTCAAAGTTGTTATTGAGCAAAGCTTTGGTGGTCTACTCTATACCGATGATATGGGCTCATGTGTCCACCAGTTGAATAAAATTGAAAAAAGTCTCCAACAGGGCAATTCAACACGAACTGGCCTCCAAAATGGTTGAAGGCCATTTTTGGAAAATAACTCTCCACCTGCAGCTGCTGCGGGCTACGAGTCCCCTGTCCTGCATTTCAAACTGTCACCATCACACTAGTCGCCTCCAGCAGGAGAGAACAACTGCCTTGACTGCAGCTGCTACTGACAGTTATAAAGGCAGGTAATTCACAGCCCAGCCCAGTAATGACTACCTGAACACAACGTGCTACTTGTGGAAGCCCCATGGAAGTATGCTCCTAATTGTAGGTGTTTTGTAAAGCTATGGCTTCGGCTGAGTTCTCCGGCTTTATATAGGAGTCACAAACTGTCTCCTGCTGCAACTATTTTAGACAAAGTTTACATTCATTTCGAACCCAGTCATTATGTGACTGGGTATCAGCTTCAAGGGGGTTCATTGTGGAAGCTGAAAAACTGTGAGACAACCGTAACTGCATGGCATCCCTCTTGACAGGTAGCTGTGTTGTATGAGTAACTAGGACTCGCAGTTCTCACTGCATAATAATGTTGTAACGGGCTGTTTCCACAGGGTGGCACCAGTCTCTCAGAGCTCTAAACAGAACTCTTCTAGATATGTCTGTTGTGTGGATAGCTGTGCTGTCAGCACTGTATACGTAAATAAAAGTGTGTCTCCCCAACTACCCGAATGTCAAAGACCCTTTAATGTCATTGGAAGTTTGACGTGGCTGCTCAGCACTGCTGAGTTTGGAGAGGTGGTACGTGGAGTACAACACTAACAACATCATGAATAACATCAAATTATTTTCAAAGCAAGTTGATTCATTTACGGCCGAGTCACATGCTGTTTTAGCAAGCCAAGAATGACTAATTGAAAGTAGCCTAACAAAGCCAAACTCTTCAAGGCTGTTTATTTTATTTGACAGAAAAAACTAACTAACAAATTGAAAAGACAAAAGATCCAGGCATTCAGGACAGAGATAGGTGAAAAGCAAGAATGAAATGTTTGAAATTGAATTTTATCAAAGGTCGTCTCGGAAGAACAGAGATCAAATACTGTGAAGAGGAGAAGAGAGAATGTTTGGAATCAATTTCACGCTTCTGTGAAGAATAATTGCTGTGGATTTTTAACATTATGATGTACTGATAAGCGCCTTTCAGTGTCTCCTGGCGGAACGCATTTAGTCATCTGATTTACCACAGTCGCCTGTTCCATGTTAATTACTAATGATTATCAGTCTGCTGCCTCAAATGCTCCTACAAACTGATCTCATGTCTGATTGACGGACAGAGATTCTTTGATGGACAGACACAGACAGACAAACATATGTTTTGTCATGACAAGAAGTCAGGACCCCCAATGTATTTGGCGGAGGACATCTCAAAATATTTTGTTCCAGGGACCACCAGAAGCAATGATTTTAATAAAAAATGGTAGCACACACACACACACACACACACACACACACACACACACACACACACACACACACACACACACACACACACACACACACACACACACACACACAATATATTAAAAAATGTCCGCAGATCTACAAGCTTGTAGTGACACAAAGTGACGTGCTATGAGCTTGTATATCTGCTATTTTTTAATAGCCAAAGTATAAAATATGGCTAAAGGAGTTAAAATCTAAAATTACACAGATGCTTTCCCGGGTTTAATGGGTTAAAAAGCATTAGGCTATATCAGTGTTTTGTTTCAATAAAATCAACTTTGACGTCACCCTGATTTACAACCTTGGTCACCACTGAATTATCCTGGTTGTATCCTCCGCACAGCCAGGCTTACAAGACTAAGCGATATCACTGATTAATAACTCCCAGTGAAACACATTTTTCAGCGGCACCACACCAAAATTGAAGTGGGCCAGAAAATGAAATCTGTGCTGCATGGGTCAGAGTGGTGTTTGCTGGCCTGTCAGCCTGAAGATGTCCTTTAGTCAACTAAATACTCTCCACTGCTCTCTGCCAGTGCACTGATAGAGTCTAAAGTAGCAACATGAGGAATGGGCTTTCATTTTCACTGCCACGATTGGCTCTATTGCTTCTTAAATGCGAGACACTAAAGGCACACTATAACCCAGTGGTGTAGGATGGTGGTGGTGAGCTAGGGTTGTTCTATCCAAGAGTCTTTAGGGGTCATTATATTTTGAAAACACTGTAAATCTTGAGAGCTGTCGTTGTCAGGGAGATTACGTGAAATGCATGTCCCTGCCTGGCAATGTGGAACAATATCTGAAAATGATGTGATGTGCAGTGATTCACAGCAAAATGAGTGTTAATTTAAATCTAACCGAGAGGAGAGTTAAATGAACTCCCTCCCTATATACTTGGTATACTAAAACTGAGTTGACTCAGGTCCCCCAGGGCTGTTTTTGGCTAGCCCATCTAAAAGCTCACATGTCAAAAAGCATTGTATCATGAGCTTGTAGATCTTCTATCTTCAGCTAGCATAGGAATGTTAGGGAGGGGTTAGCTCTGGTCCATAGCTCTAATGCCGTTGCATTTAGAGCTATGTTACCAATGACTTCCGGGGCTCGCATATAAATGCAGACCAGCTTCTCGTCTTTAGCGTAAATAAAAATAACGTTTTTGCTACTCACCAATAGACCAATTATTTGTTTACAAACATTGGGACTGGGTGCACGGGTGACTGTTTCATGTAATCAATTCCCAACAGATCTCCAAACCTGTTGTTTTGGGGAGTGCTGGTTTCAGTCCATTCAACCTCCTCTTGTGTGTTAGCTAGTGAGGTGGGTGCACCCTACGCTCATTCTGTAGCAACGAGATGAGGTCACGAATCCAAGCCATCCCATTGCATTTCAGAAACGGCACATGGTTTCCACAGCTTAGGCTGCTTGCCCTTTTCTTAAGATTCTATCCAAAAAGTGAAGGTCTGAAGGAGCTAAACTAAATCTCATTTAAGAATGGCCAAGTCTCGGCATCAAACGAGCATTTAATGCGTTCAACTTCCTTTTGAGTGTACAGTAGCTAGAACTTTTCCATTGCATCTTATGAGCGGTGGTGTTCTCTGGTGCTTATTTACGCTAAAGACGAGAGGCTGGTCTGCATTTATGCAAGCCCAGGAAGTCATTGGTAACATAGCTCTAAATGCGCTGCATTAGAGCTATGGACCAGAGCTAGGGACGGTCCATGTGATTAAATGGTTTGTATCACTGCTGCTTTGGGTCGGTTACTCGGTTTTGTTTTTGGCTCTGCTGCTATCACCTGCTCCTATAGTTTGTGTGTCCTGGGGCATAACTCAAGCACCGCCCAACCAAATGCCCTCAAACTTGGCGTGTGTCACATGTCAACTTAAATCTGACCAATGGTTTCTGAGAACCGAAAAATTCTGTATACCCCCTTTTCCACCGGGGTTGAACCAGTTCAAGTTCTATTTTCCAGCCTAATATTGAACCAGTGAGTGTTTCCACGGTTAACCTTAAGAGAAGTCACATAAAGAAAGTGGCTTAATGAAATAAAATTTAATGAAATAAAAATTGGCAAGAATTAATTACCCTAAAAAAAAAAGGTATGTTGTCGTTTAATATTTCAACAGAGCCTGCCTCTAATCTCTTTAGGTAAGGTGGGAGCATAATGGAAGAAAGCTGCATCTCCAATTTCTCTGGGCGGTATTATAGTGTTATGTATGATGCATACAGCCAGCCTGCAGTAGAGGATCTAAGGGCTCCTGAAGGCACTTAAAACAACAGGGAGTCTGTGATGTAGGCCAGCCCTTACCCGTTGAGAGCTTTATAAACAAGTAGAAGGACTTTAAAATGGACTCTGGAAGACACAGGGAGCCAGTTTAGCCTAAAGACTGGAGTGATGTGTTCTTTATTTTTGTGTTTTTGTCAGCAGTCTAGCAGCGTTTTTGTCAGCCTTCTAGCAGCAGAGTTCTGAATAATTGTCTCCACCAGGCCGAAGGCATGGGGAGAGAGTATGTTTTGCACTCCGTCCATCCGTCCGTCCGTCCGTCCGTGTGTGTGTGTGTGTGTGTGTGTGTGTGTGTGTGTGTGTGTGTGTGTGTGTGTGTGTCCGTCCGTGAGCAGCTAATCTCGGCCACCGTTAACCCGGTCGATGCCAAATTTTGCACACACACTCCCTGGATGCCAACGATGAACCTCTGCCCCAAACTTTCCAGAACGGCCTGTTATAGCGCCACCAGGAGGCCGCTTTGTGCAAAACAAGTTTTTGCACAGTACACCTACAGATTTTGTCCAAACATCACGCAAATTGGTACACAGTCTCTCTAGAGCCATTCAACGAAACCGGTCTTTCACATTTCTCAGACTCCATCCTGATTGGTTAAGATTGTCTTCCAAAGTTCACAGGAATGCTCACTTTCAAACAATATGCTGCAAATCATGAACACATCGCGTGATTTCCGTGAAATTGTGCACGCACATTCCCACTAGGCCGAGGACGAAATGCCACATGAACAATTTCAACTCAGCCTCAAGGTGGCGCTATAACTGGCCGAAAAGTGTTTTTACCTCTATCTGCACGGATCTGTGGATAACTTTGTATGCCAACTCCCTAGAGGCCAAGGAAAAACCTTTGCCTGGAATTTTTCACATCTGCTCTTTATAGCGCCACCAGGAGGCCGACATATGTAAAACACATTTTCTATTATTACTCCTTCAGATTTTATCCACATTTCACGCAAATCGGTACACATGATCTCCATAGTCATGCCATGTCCTACATTCCTATCCTGGTGGAGACCTGTGCCCAGAAGGGCACTTTTTCTAGTTTCCACTGAAACATTTCAGTGGACTTCCTAGACCTGTTGCAACCTATATGTTGTTATACCTTTCAATCCGGGAGCTACCTCTGTGTCTCATTAGTTGTTGCTATAATTATAGCAACATAATTATTATTTTTATTTCTTTAATTTTTGATTAAGAATTTGAAGCCCTGATGAAGACCATTACAGGTCGAAACATGGTATTTTAACTCTGAGTGCCCGGATCTCCCCTTTTTTAAATAAGAATTTGAAGGTTTTCAGAAAAAAAAGGTTAGGCGTCGGACTCAGGTCTAATGGGTATGAACACCCATAAAATGTGCATTGCAGTAGTCAACCTACTTGAAATAAAAACATGAATTTGTTTTCCAGCAAACAAACTCAGAAAGATGTAAGAGTCAAGATCCAATAACAAAAAGAAATCACACCCGTGTGAACTGAGTGGTGCAACTCCTCTCTCTCTACCCCCCCCCCCCCCTCTCTCTCTCTCATTAGCAGGCAACAGTGCAGCACTATCTCTCTCTCTCTGTTTCTGGCACAACAGCGCCCCTACTGGTACTAATAGTCATACTGGTGCTCTGCTCACAGTCACATAGGTGCATGGGTGGGTTAACGTCACATAGGCGGACACATACTGTAGGTGAACACGGACATTGCTGTTCCAAAATCAATACTGACTATAAACAGTGAATATAAGAATGAATATACTGTATGTACAATGTCAACAGGCTTCAACAGATATCTATCAAACAGTGTACCATCGATGAACATTTGAGTGTGAATTTTAAGTCAGTTATCCGTAACAAATATATGTAAAGGTTCTATTGTGCCAGTCAGAGTTAAAGCCAGAGTTTCTATCCAAAAGAACAGCCAGTGCCAGAGACAGGTTGCCAAGTTTTTCTTTAAATTAAAGAGCTCATCCCTTTTTATTTTGGGGCCAACTAATATGATTTCTGTCTTATTCAGTTTTAGAAAGTTATTACTCATCCATTTATTGAGTGCAGACAGACAGGTCATTCAGGGAGCCCAACACCTGCTTTGTTTGGTTTTACAATCGTACACTATGTTGTGTATTGTCAGCATAGTTATGGAATCTAATATTATGTCCTCTAATGACATCCAAAACCTGGCAGGAACAGCGAAAACAGCAAAGTCCCAAAGCAGCTATATTTCTCGGGCACATGTTGTCTAATGAAATAATTGTTTACTGTATGTTCGGTACCAATTTAGAACACCTTTCTTATATTGTTTATGGTTTTGCACACTCATTCATAAATTCATAATCAATTCATAATTAACGTTCCAATTTTGGAAGTCTGGCTCATGGACTAAGAACTAGTTCTGAACTGAACCGGTTCCCAACCGGTGGAAGAGGGGTCTCTGAGAGGCCAACCCAGAGAAGTTTCTGTGCTAGGATTAGCTCTGAAGTAGGATCCAACAGGAAGCACGCACATCTCCAGAAATTCTACAGGTGCTGGTCAAAAATGTACGTACAATGAAAAGGAAGGGATGTCCGCACTCTGTTTCACTGCTCCCAGGACAATTCTTTATTGGTACAACGTTTCGACCCGATGTGGGTCTTCGTCATACCTGATGAAGACCCACACAAGATTAGCTCTGAAACCTTACATTTGTCCAGAAGATTGTTCTCATTTCAAAGATGTTTTATTTGGTTGAAAATAAAAAATAAATTAAATTAAATTAAAATAAAATTTAAGTATCTTGCTTATGAATTAAGGGTTTCACAAGATATGAAGGCACTATAGGCAAAACTCCTGTTTCAAGGGATAATACAATGTTTGAAATATTATAGAAGACTCAGTTAAAGGGCGTAGAAGAAACAGCATCAAGGCAGGAAACGGAAGATTGGCTCATCATACTATAATTAACCGAATGTCTGAGTGTCTGTCTGTCTGTCTGTCAGAAACAGTGCCGTAACTCCTTACTGCCTGCACCAATCACTCCCACTTTTCACACAGGCATTGACCATATGCATGTGGAGGGCGTAACGAAGCCCTTTTTTCGATTTGACACATTAATGATTATTACATTTATTTATTAGTCAATTACAAACGCACCCAGGCGCAGTACCCTTCACGGCCACAAGGGGCGGGGGCAAATATTCTGAGTTTGACCGCTTCCCAGACAGCAGCAGCTGAAACAGTGGGTGGCTATGGGGACACGACGTCCAGTATATTACCCTGGATGGAGGTATAAGCTCACATCCACTGATGCTTTGAGCTGTTTGTACCACTCTACATTATGCAGGATATTGTCATGCCGACGATCGTTAGCCTGGCGCGGCCAGACTAATAGCGAGGATTCACTGACGTTTCCTCCGCGCGGAGGGCGATCAGGCTAGACGATCGTGGCTTCCCTTACAGCGGCGGTTCTCAACCTGCGGGGTCTGAAAAAGCAATGTTTCTATGTCAGTCGTTCTGCTATTTTTCAATAGCTAAAGCATAGCATAATGCTAACACCAAAAGGGGTTCCCGCCCAAAATGGGTTAATGATTATATCTGGTTTCAGTATTTATTCATGATTTATTTTCTCTATTATTAAGGTTATTCGTATTGGGGTGGGGAGGGGGGCGGGGGTCATGGCCAAAACATGTCCGGGGGTCCCCAGCCAAAAACGTTGAGTTACCCCTGACTTACAGTATTATGTTGAATACGTTCTCTAGCAGTGGCGTGCACAGATAGACACTAGGGGGCCCTTTTTGGCAATGTGCTCTTAAAAATAATAATAATAATAATTAATTATTTTCCTTAATTTGTAGTGTGTGGACCATGGTGACATTGATCAAATCTTGATAAAAAAACGCTTCTACTATATTATTTAGGCCCAGTCAGTGTCAGTGGTTCTTCGATAAATAAAAAATAGCAGACCTACAAGCTCGTAGCGCGCCACTCGGTGGCGCGCTATGAGCTTGTAGATCTGCTATTTTTCAATAGCTAAAGCACCAAAATGGGTTCCCAACTTCCCGCCCCAAAATGCGCTGCACAAGGTGCCCTTTTTTTTCACTTGAGCACCTGCCCCTCTAAATGTCTGTGCACGCCACTGTTCTCTAGGCGTTATAGGCAAGTGGATTCATGAATAGCATAGGCTTAGAGTCAGCACTGTTGTTATGTGAATGTTGAATTTTCCATTCAAAATTATTCTGTCATATTCAGTGATAATGAGAGCAGGCTCGGAGAATTCAGAGAGAAATAGTGATATGAGCCTCGGAGGCTAGTATATTGTAATAATAAGTACAGTTGGTTCAGCTATAAGCTTGATATTCAAAGGATGAGAACTTGCCCAGGCTGACCTTTCTACAGCTAACATTTTCTGAGTGGCCTAGATAGTGGAAATTCCACCACTTTCTTTTTCCCAGTCTCACCGACTGATAGAAACTCTATTCTGGCAGACATTCGTCAATGTCGCAAAGCCATTCCTACGGAAACAGGTTTCTGTTAAGTGTATAAAATCAAGCTTAAAATTAACCATAAGATCGTTAATTAAATATGATTGGATTGCTAGAGATCTAACATTGAACAGAGCTCGGTTCATGTAACTGATGTAACTGTAGTAACATGTAAAATGTGTACATCTGGAAGGCTGTGAGCCATCCTAATTTCAGTAAAAGAAAAGAAAATCCCATTTTATATTTTGCAATTTAGTCGTTATGCCAATATTGCTTCCTCCCCACACACGTCTGTGTATTGTCACTGCTGTTGTATCCTACTGGCTCACCTGCGCGAGGAGCCCCCACCGGGAGGCCATAGATAGAGCCTTCGTCCTAAAAAAAATAGGACGAAGTATTCTTTCTGAACACAGCTGTATAACAGCTGTGTTCAGAAAAAGTATTTTTGGGATTTATTTCCTTCCTTCTCGACTCGGCTCTGAAAGTCATAAAATCTGAAATCGTTATAGTGAGATTGGGTGAGCTGTGGTATCTCTTCTCACCTTTTATCATAAAAGGGGGAAGTATTAATAGACGTCCACTGACCGGATCAAACTGGCTGTCCCCCTTTTTTTAATTCATTAACCACATGGGCTTTCAGATACAATCAGACCTTGAATAACACTGAGCTGCACTGACAGGCTTTGCCATTGATCTGATGCAGCCCAGCGGCCCTGCTGGCGGAGATATAATCCACTGGTAAATCTGGAGATGAGCCTGGTATTTGTTCACCCTTACACACCACAGCACAGGGGAGAGAAGAGGCAGGCAATAAGGAGGCTAAATAGAGTGAAAGAATGGGGGGTCAGGAATTATAGATAAAGAGAGACAATGGAAATTGTCAATCAATTCAGCACAAGCTAAGGTAATGTATGGTGGAAAATACCATTTGATCAAGATAGGGACAATACAAGTGGGGGAAACAATATCTTTACCTTTTGTTTTGTTTTGTTGTGATTAGCATTTTTTGCATTTTATATTTTTATCTATTACATAACAAAAACAATTGCTCAGGTTATTGTGGGCAAGAAATGTTCCGAATTCGCCAATCAGGATGGAATATGACAAATCTGACAGATCCGTGTATATCATGCGACTATAGAGATAATGTGTACCGATTTGTGTGATGTTTGGACAAAATCTGTAGGAGTAATATCCTATATAACAATGTGTTTTGCAAAAATCGGCCTCCTGGTGGCGCTATAAAAAGCAGATATGAACTAGACAGGGCACAGTTCTCCACCAGGATAGGAACATTTTGGTAAAATGTCAAGTGGCATTTCTTCCTTATCTTAGTGGGAATATGCATGCACAGTTTCATCGCAATCGGGCGCTGTGTTAATGATTTGCGGCATTTGCATGCAAAATGTCCCTCAAACTGCACTCTGCATTCAAGATTTGACATTTTGTTAAAAACGGCCCAATCCTGCAAACTTTCAAAGGCAATCTTAGCCAATGGGGATGGAATATAGTGAAGCGGACAGGTCCGTGTTGATCACATGACTATAAAAATAGTGTATACACCGATTTGCATGATGTATGGATAAAATGTGTGCATTGAGTATAAAAATCGGCCTCATGGTGGCGCTATAACAGGCCCTTGTGGAAAATTTGGGGCAGAGGTTCATCGTTGGCATCCAGGGAGTGTGTGTGCACAGTTTGGTATCGACCGGGCCAACGGTGACAGAGATTAGCTGGTAACAGACGGATGGACACACAGACGGACACACGGCCGGAGTGCAAACCATACTCTCCCGATATGCCTTCTGCTGGTGGAGACAAAAATGCAGGGACAGGGTTTGCAATACATAATCTTTGGCACGCCTTCGGCCTGGCAGAGACAATAATCAATACAGAGAAAGTGAATTTTGACTGGGGAGCCAAGCTATGACAGTTGCCATAGCCAATGCCCCTGAAAATAATAATAATAATAAAATAAAAAAACAGATGGTAGAGTCAGAGATAAAGACAGAGAGTCAGCAGACACTAGCCTAGTTGGATGCAGTGGATCACCAACTGAACTCTGTTATTGTTATTCAGGGGGCATTTATTCCTACAGGTGCCGTGGGAAGGAGATTTTAGCTGACTTTGTTACAAACGCAACTCACCCCTAAGTCTTGGCCATGGGGAGGCTGCGGGCGAGGCCTGGGAGGGGATTTGTACTAGGGTGCTTGAGTCAGCACAGGCATAGTTTATGCTGACTGTGGCTGAGCAAGGCCTCCGCTCCCCTCATGTACCTCTAAGACCAGAGGAATATCATTACCTCCAATCAAACAGGGACCCCATGAATGGCAATGAGTATAAACAGTCTGTGAATAGGTTTACGGAAATTAGCACCCTCCTACGCATTCCATACACTCGCCTCACTGCCACGTTGCATGTAGATGTCTGGGAAATGCAGTGTACTGTTCACTTTGATTCGGCATGTTAGGTTGCACACTGTTCGCTCATCACAATTTAACCTTGATGTGACTACAATGGAGAGATGTGACTACTGCTCTTGCAATGTTTGTATTTTGAAGATTTCCCCCACTATTCTGTATATCTTATACACTAGTTTGGACAAGGATTCCACTAGATAAGATTCAGTAAATAATATTGATTGAATTAGGATAGATGTTCCCTCTATTTTAAGTGAACTACAGTCGATTGCACAGGTCTTATTTGCAAGTAAAGCTTATGAAAAAGCTGTGGGACACCGTTACGCAAGCTTCATTAAAACTTTATAAATATGCCAGTGACCGCACACATACAATCTTATTAGTTTATGTTGTCAATTTTGTTGACAGTTGATCGTTTTATTTGACGCCGATTCAAACATGTGACCTTGACCAGGTCACATGTACAAATTTAATATGAACCGATAGCACACTCTGAAACATTAGTGTCATTAAAGCCTGTTCCTTGCCTATGTGTGGAAGGCTGTTTTATTCTCTTTGGATATGGAAATATCTTACATTGAAGGCATGCAATGATGTCAAGGTGGTTCTTTGCCTCTGGGCTTATTTATAATTTACTATATGCCTGCTTTTGACGATGGAACTGGCATTTCCCCAAAGCTTTGCTAGATTACAAGCTTTTGCTATTCTAATATCAGGGGGAGCTCACATGGTCTTACACGTTATTGATTTGCAATATATTGAGAAATTCTATAACATTTGTATGAGTGTATTAAGGTATATTTCTCTTTAAGCATGTTCAACCTGGTGTGGCTATTCTGGGCATGTCATAATAGGCGAAGTCATAACATGACAAAGAGACATGTTGTGAGCTTCTTTTTTTCTAGTCGTTGTAAGGGGATGTAAGTGGTTATAGCTTCTGCACGGTGGAGAAAGCACTCAGACATATTCTTTCACAAGCCAGCATAGTCACATTCTCAGTGTTTATTTAAGCCAAGGCAATTTGTGCCCAAGACGTGTCCAGACGTCCTAGGAATTATACAGGAAGTGTAAAAAGGACCCGAAATGCACGGGCTGTAGTCCATTCTGGATATTTACAAAGACTGTAGGATTGTACTGTGTGGTTAAAACACTGCTGTGTTCAATGGCAGTCTGCCTGTAAGATTAACAAGAATTTGGAAGCAACACATTTCTATGCACACACACACACACACACACTCTCTCATTATTTAAACACATACTATGCAGTATGCACACTGGCACATGACAGTTTGCATATCAATCCTGTTTGGCCGGGAGAGATATTAGGCATTTGGTCTTCAGAAAGAGGCTCTGAGCCACTCTGCTACACTCAACCCCCTTTGACCCCCCCAGGAAACCCGTCACGGCACCAATGTATAGCCTGGCATTCGAACCAGGGTCTCACACACACGCACACGCACACGCACACGCACACACACACACACACACACACACACACACACACACACACACACACACACACACACACACACACACACACACACACACACACACACACACACACACACACACACAGAATATTTAGAATAGAAAGTGGAACCATGCATAGTATGCATACGGCAGAAAATTGTGCTACGAGTCGACTAATACTAGTACATGAGTTTCTTTGTTTTTCTTTCTATGGTTAATATATTCTTTACTATTTCTTTGAAATCAACCAAAAACTAGTGTATATAAGATAATAGAACAAAATCATGAATCTTGAACACACACAGCTGCTGAAATCTCATTTTAAACATCCACTGCAAAAAATATTTCACTCTCGCTTTGAATTTCTCACATCCACAAATGCGTTGACATCCCCTTGATGTGGGATCGGAGCAGACGTCAGAGGTGGTTAGCCACAATACATACACACAGACTTAGACGCAAATCGATTCAGATTGCTGTCAAGCTCAAGTCTCTGCTCGGAATGACTTCTGGATGGAGACGCAAAGACATTCTCACGGCTTTCCATGCTTCCATAATTGTCTCCACGAGGCCGAAGGCATGGGGCGAGTATGTTTTGCACTCAGTCTGTGTGTGTGTGTGTGTGTGTCAGTGTGTGTGTGTTTGTGTGTGTGTCCGTCTGTCTGTCCGTCCGTCCGTCCGTCCGTGTACAGCTCATCTCCGGCACCGTTGGCCCAGCCGATCCCAAACTGTGCACACACACTCCCTGGATGCCAATGACGAACCTCTGCCCACATTTTTCCACAATGGCCTGTCTGCTTCTCCATATTCAATCCCCATTGGCTAAGATTGCCTTCCAAAGTTTGCAGGATTGGTCCATTTGAACAAAACACAACGTTTACGCTGAGGAAGGCCTCCGGGCCGAAACGTCTGTGTGTTGCTTGCTGCGGGAGGAAATTGAAAAATAAACAAGAATCCTATTGGATATAACATGAGTGCTGGTATTCTTTTCTATGGACTGGCGCTATAAATGGCCCATTCTTGTTTTTACCAATAACCACACCGATCTGTGTAAAACTTTGTATGCACAATTGCACACTCCCTAGAGGCCAGGCCCAGGAAAAACCTTTGACCTGAATTGACCTGATCTGCCTTTCATAGCGCCACCAGGAGGCTGACTTATGTAAAACACATTTCTTGATATTACTCCTTCAGATTTTATCCAAATCTCACACAAAATCGGTAAACATGATCTCTATAGTCGGGTCTGTTTGA
Source organism: Protomyctophum parallelum (assembly GCF_964188405.1). Classification (NCBI taxonomy): domain Eukaryota; kingdom Metazoa; phylum Chordata; class Actinopteri; order Myctophiformes; family Myctophidae; genus Protomyctophum; species Protomyctophum parallelum. Next base: position 41,024,378 of record NC_139709.1, on the reverse strand, counting down.
TTTCTCATATTCCATCCTGACTGGCTAAGATTGGCTTCCAAAGTTTTCAGGAGTGGTAGTGGAGTTTTGTACAAAATGCTGCAAATCATTAACACAGCATCCGATTGGGGTGAAACTGTGCACGCATATTCACACTAGGCTGAGGGAGAAAAAACTCTCCTATCCTGGTGGAGACCTGTGCCCCGAGGGGCACCTTTTCTAGTCTACCTACCTGTGAATACCGGGCCTGCCGGCACAGTATCTACTGTATATGAAAGGAAAAGCTGAGTGACATTTAACCATGGTGCTGTTCTAGATCTAGAAGAACAACTAAATGCTTGGCTGGTAATGGAAATAGTCAGCGAAACAAAGCACCTGGGAGAAAATGAAAACCAGGATGGGAACAAATAAATAACAGAAATAAATAACAGACAAAGTTCCATTTCGTCTCTCTCCCCTTTTGTGATCCAAAACACAATTACTGGAGGTCAGTAGTTGGCTGCAGTGGACTGGAAGAGAATGGAGGGCAGAGCCAATATGAGATATCCTTTGAGAAAAGAACGACACAATCTTCACCACGCGGAGGACCTCTCAAAGCAATCTTGAAGTGTGGTCTTCAATTAACTGAAACCTTGGGAAACAGACCAACCCCCCCCCCCACTCCATCTTTTGTTAGATTAAAGCCTGACTTATTCAACACTCAGGAGGTATGAACATATGTCTCTCGCTTTGTGCTTGACAAATGACTATCGCCTCAACACAATATTCAATAATTCATACAAAATCCGATATTCACTCCATTCCAACCCTGCATGTAAAAAAAACCCTAAGAGGGTGTAGAGAAAATGTCTCACCACACTCCTCCGCCGATCCTTTTAGTGAGTTTGTACTGTAACTGGCCGTCAGCGGTGTGTCAGACTGAGTCGGGCTGTAACTAAGTGGTTCCACTGGGACTTGCTTTCCACGTAGCAGGACCAATGCAGCAGCAGCTCTCTTTTGGATATGAGACAATGGAGAGAAACACTCCTGAGAGCTCACTTTGAGTGAATACTTCTCCACTTTGGTTCTGAGCTTGAACTGTCTTCTCTTGTTCAACACTTTTCATCTCTTTCTGAGAGAGTGGCTTAATTATTATTCAACCTTCCTTTAGAAATCGGTGATTGAGCCCCGGATGGAATTGTCAAGTAAAGTCAAGTCATCTTTATTTATATAGCACATAAAACAACAGAAGTTGACAAAAACAACAACATATAGACCACAGTCCATATAATCCACAAAACCAAGTATAGAGTAATACAATACATCATGAAATACATAATTAAAATAAATGGTATCTCTTCATCGCACATCATCATACATCATCTAATTCCGGTCAGAATTTGCGTCCTCACCATCGTCGTCAATGTTTGTGTTACGCAATGTTTGTGTTTATACGAATACCGGTACTCAAAATTGTCCATTCATTGTCAATGGCATTTAATGTTTGTGTAGGACAAAGTTTGTGTTTGCACATACACCAAAAGCTGGTGTATGTGCAAGTGTTCAAAATCACACTTGTGGGAAGTGAGGGGCGCTCTTAGCATACACATCACATTCCGTGCTCATCACAAAAGTCATTCCGGCCAATCACTTTTGGCATCTTCACTTTTCTGCCCTCACTTTATCTTCAATATATTGCTCAGCCAATGAAATCATCGCTATGGGGTGATCAGCAAGCCAATGTTTGTGTTCACACAAACCCAGAAATCTGGGCATAGGAGGGGCTAGCACCCCTCAAAAAACATTCCGTGGATAACACTTATTATTCCCAGGACGTGTCCACATGTCTTCATAATTACCCCCGTAGGAGGCCCGTTAGACCAGTCATTAGTCCTACAACTACAACCTATCTCAAACCCTCACCCTAAACCTAACCTCCCACGGGGCAGCACCTAAAACTAACCTTAACGCATGTATGCACCCCATTCATAATTACCCCCGTAGGAGGCCCAGGACGTGTGGACACGTTTTGACAGCGGCGTTGTTAGGCAACGCCTTGCTCGTCCGTCCCGGAGCTGTTTTGCTGTGCACGCAGCCATTCACTATTGGGATTATCTCTGAATCGGTTTTGATCAGAACAGCGATCTCGTTTGGAATACGCTTCTAAAGAGAGATCAGACTTATTAGCGCGAGGCATTCCAAGGCAGGGCTTTCAGGGTAAAATATGCCTCATCTGCTTGGTACTCTAGCAGCTAGAGTAGCTCCTTTATTCTGAAAAGTTCCCAGGCAAAAAAAGTGTTTCAACTGTACAGTGTAAATTTGCAGACAGGTGACCAAGTGCACTGGTTAGGCTGGTGATGGAATTTGGACAACCAAGAAATAATTGCTTCAGTTTTAGTTCTGACAACTGTGGTGTTGTCAGCATAACAACTTTTGTTTCTTTTTCCCTCCCTGCAAGAGAGGAGCTGTTAAGTATTGTCATTTGTCAATGTATTGTGTGATCTGTTTGTTGTGGTGTATATGTGTTGTTTTTGTCAGGTGACAACCTGACTAACATGACATCTACCCATTAAATGTAGACGACAGTTCGCCACCTAGTCGTGATCAGAGTCTGACTAACATCTACCCATTAAATGTAGACGACAGTTGGCCACTTCATGGGGCCAGTCCAATGGCGGCTCTTTGTCCCTCTTGAGGCTGCATGAACAGCACGCGAGCGCTCAGTTTCTGCCCCCTAAATATCACCGACGACACAACACACACGAAAACGGACGCAAAGCGCGAGATTGGGACACACAAACATACGTTACTAAAATAATAATAATACTATTATGGAGACAGCGCTTCTTTCACCTGACATATCACTATGTGATTAATTCTTGTTTGTATGCTGATGACCGCTTGGAACAAAACAAATTTCCTCAAGGACAAATAAAGTATCTATCTATCTATGGTATGGGATGTTGTATTTCTGGAAAATGGAGACAAGAGGAAGCATGTACAAATAAAACAATGGAGACCCTCTAAGACTAACCCTTGAGTGATGCCGCATGTGTAGTGTGGGCTGAGGATGATGAACAGTTTCCAATTTTAACATTAAAGGCTCTACTGTGTGTTAAAGATAGGAGGTGAACCAATTTAAAACCGTGCCCCTAAAACCAACCTCGTCCTACAGTCGTTTTAAAGAATGGCCTGGTCAATAGTGTCAGAAGCTGCACTAAGGTCGAGCAGGACTAAAATGAAACAAGAAAAAGACAGTCAACAGATAAACGAATGTTGTGTAATTCGAGCAATGCGGATTCTGTGCTATACACAGGTCTGAAACCAGACCAAAATGTACCAAGAATGTTGAATGTACATGCACATGTACAGTATGTATAATGCATGAGATGTATATGAAACCTTGGAGATGGGTCTGTAATTGTTGTGGATGTTGGGGTGTAGGTCATGCTTCTTTTAAGCAGACGCATGTTTACACCTAACGGGGAAAAGTTCAGTTATTAAACAGCTGTTTATTATGGCCAGAATAAGGGGACAGATGGTGATGAAAAACGTCCTTGAAAAGGTGTGATGGAATAATATCTGATGGACAGTAGGTGGGTTTTAAAGGAGTAGTTCACACAAACAAATACTTATTTTCTATCAATTACACACTATGAAGCCGAATTCATGGAGATTTCTTTAGTTTAGTTTAGTTTTTTGTCGAACACAAGTAATTTTTTGGTGAACTGCTCCTTTATGTGAGAGTCCACATCCCACCACCGATAGTAGAATTTAGATTGAGTTGATGGTGTTAAATATAATTTGGGGTATTTGTGTTAAATTAAATCAGAATAGTATTCTGTCCTGGCTGTCTAGTTGTTACTGATGATTGGTAGGCCTTCAAACAATCTCTGAGGAGACCTGTAGCTTGTCTTACTGAGGAGACCTGTAGCTTGTCTTACAGGCTTGAGTGGTGTCGTTCAACCAGGGAGTAGCAGCTATATGTCTGATTGGTTTCCATGGAGCTACACAGCCCAGAGTGTTAGCGCTAACGGAGTTGGCCGTGGCTGCCTCAGTTACATAGAGATACAGTAGAAGATATTAGAGTTGTATAATCTTGCCACACTAATTGAAAGCCATGCGCCCGTTTATACGTCCGCCTTGATGGCCTTCTCCTACCAAAACACAGCGTTTGCACACATCTCCATGCACAACACCAACAGGCGACAGCATGCTGCCTGTCCAGACATAACACACTACCTTGCATCCATGCAACTGTCATATCTACTGTACAATTTGCATTTGCATGAAATACCATGTTATTGCACAACATTTCATGGTGATGCAAATCACATTTTTGGCCACTCCCCTTTCCCCTGTGTGGGCGCACGCGCACACGCACACGCACACGCACACACACACACACACACACACACACACACACACACACACACACACACACGTAAAGGACAGTATTGTATAGTCCAGTCCAGTCCAGTCCAGTCCAGTACAGTACAGAACACTGGCCACCTTACACAATGCTGCTGATGGCTCACCTATATGCACAAAGGTCTATGTTGTTCTACATATATCTGGTGATTTTCTAATGCCGTCTTTAACTTTTACTTTAACTGCACCATTCCATTGCCATTTTGTCTAACCACGCACCGTGTATATATTTGACTCTACTCAGAAATATCTGACCGGTTTTCCTTGTTCTTTTTGGGAGCTTAATTGTACAAAAATCATGTAAACCTGTTACATGACAATACTAAAGTAGTTGAAGTTGAAATGGGGGCTATCTTGTTCGATAAACTGTTTGGGATACTTGTATGGTGTGTTCTTGGTTTAAATTTAACCCAGCATAATTGTATACAGTGCTGACCAGTCTAAGAGCTCTAAAGCAGATGTAACAGATGTTCACCAGATGCCATGAAAACATGCTCGGAGGAATTCACTTTCAGTTTAACAGGCTGTTTGTAACATGCCTTCCAGCTTAGCCTCTGGAACTGACTGTGTGCACACGCGTTCGTGCGTGCGTGCGTGCGTGCGTGCGTGCGTGCGTGCGCATGAACAAGCATGAACATATAGCGGTAATGCATTGTGTGTGCGTATCCTTGTGTATGCACAACGTGTATTACAGAATGCGCTGGTGAGAAGAACTGAGAAACAACAAAAAGCAAAAACTCTCTGTTTTCATGAGGAAAAGGAAAACACATTTCAATATTCTAAACTGTAAAATCCTGTGTGTTCATTTCATTGAGAGTACATAACCTACCTGTCCATGGGGTTAAATTTGCAGTCTCAATCAGAATTACATTAAGTCTCTGATTGAAACTGCAAATTTAACCCCATGGACAGGTAGGTTATGTGATGAAATTAACACTCAGGATTTTACAGTTTATACCCTTGACTGAGATGGTATTCTCCTCTCTACTCTCTAACCTCAATGGAAGGCAGCTGCAAAGAACATCGTTATTCAAGATTTAATTTGAAGACATGGAGAGGAGGAAGAAAGTGATGGGTTTCGGAGGCAGTCTTTTTTTAAGCCATTGGTGCAATCTTTTACAGAATAACAACTTCCATGCCTACTTCAAGCCTTTTCATACCACCGTCTCTGCATATGCCTTTTCATCGCACTGTATATGCAAGATTTTATCGTGGCATCTAAATTCTCTGTTCAAAATGGCATGTTCGAAATTGGCCAGGAAAAGAACAGTGAAAAGGGGAAATTCAAGAGAAATCTGGGCTGAAGAAATGCATTCATCCTCTGTTCACCTTCCAATGAGCACTGGCCTCGGAATGTGCCTAAAATTCCAAGAGAGTAGCTCTGGTGAAGAGTGGCAGTTTGAAACTCCACTACAACACAAATCCCAGCTAGTTTGAAGCAACATTTCCTCAAACTTCAGATAGCTACAAAGATTTATGGCTACAGTGGAGACCTTGTTTGAAAGCAAACAAAAATTGTAAATGACAGGTAACTCAAGAAAATACCCCTCTCAGACTCTCTAGCAACCAGTAACTGAAATACAGCTTTGTGAGGGGCAACTGACACCACTGATAACATTCAGTTCAAGCCAAGGGTCAAGAGTCTTGTGTACAGTAAGAGCAACTTATTTATGGTTTCTTCAGACATTGTAGCAGCATAAGTAATAATAGTAATAGTCTGTTCGGCGGTCCGGCCTGGCAGAGACAAACATAAAAAAGTCAGTACTCTAATAAGAGGAAATACAAATACATACAACATTCAGTATATATACACAACATACTGTATATACAAGTAAGACGCGCAAACGCGGGAAGCGAACGCAGCTCGTAAATTGCAATAACAACAATTAGAATAAATTACATACTTTTTTTTTCTTTTTAGTTAGTAATTTTTTTAAGTTTTCTACTGTGTGTGTGGTTGTTTGTGTGTGTGTGTGTGTGTGTGTGTGCTACAGCTGCACCCTCTGGTGGCGGGCGGGTGGTGTCACAGCGGGACAGACACACAGACGGACACACACACAGACATGATCTGCAGGGTCTCATAGTTAGTGCTCACTGCGTTCGCAACAACAGCATCTGTATGTTAGCTGTAGTTATATAGTTTTGTATGGTTTATGATGACCTTACGAAGCCACCTTGTCTTATTGTGTTCTCCAAGTTCTCCTTCTACCATGCTAAGATTCAATCCTGTGCCTCTAACGCAAGGAAGCTCTTGTCTTTTTCACTTTCTCCTCTCCCCCTTAAACCCCCCCCCCCCCATCCCTCTCAGCTGAAGCTTTTGTCACCTACTTTGAGAAGAAGGTTGATGACATCAGAAGCTCCTATTCCCGTCTTCCCACTAATCAAGTGTTCTACTCACCCAATGCTAACCCCAACATATCTCCCGTCTTCCCACTAATCAAGTGTCTGACTCACCCAATGCTAACCCCAACATATCATGCCTGTCCTCCATCTCTCCTCTCTCTCTCTCCAGATGAGGTCCTAAAACTAGTGACCTCCACTCCACCAACCACTTGAACCCATCCCTTCCCCAATCTTCCAGAGCAGACCATTGCACCTGATCTGCTCACTTTCATTACCTCCATCATCAACACATCTGTAACTTGTAGGCTGTGTCCCATGATCTGCCTTCGAGTCAACCAGAGTCATGGTTGACTCAAGATACCAACCCTTAAGGCCTAAAAAGAAAAAAAAGTGGTTTCCGATTGGCTGTCATTTTTGGGCTGAGTAGGTAGGGAATTTATTTATTTTTTATTTTTTTTCATAGGAAGGATGGGTAGCAAGGATTAAAAAAAAAGAAGAAATCCTACGGCAATGATGGATAGGCTTCTACATATTTCATATTTTGGCTACAGTATGTGAAATAACTGTGGCAGTTTTAATGGTTAATACAACTTTACATTGTTTTCATTACACAGTGACATACCTGGAGTAGAGGCAGCAGGTTTAGAAAATAGGGTTGCTGATATTTTCTGCTGCCCTGCGGTTGGCTTTGGCAATTTTTTTGGTGGCATTTTAATGTGCGGTGGCAGTGGCACCACAACACACACGCAACAGAAACACAACCATATCGGCGTGTGTTATTCAATGTGTGTTTATGTTTCCCATTGAACCGGGTCTGCATGTCACGTTAAAACATGTTCCCCTAAATATTTCTGTCGGAGGCAGCGTGGTTTAGTTGAGAGAGTTGCGACATCTCCGTTCACTGCTTATTCGTGGGGCTGCATGCGTCATTGATCAGTCCATTGTCGTCACTCTCTGTCTTTAAACAGCTCTAGTCTAGAGGCTGCGCTCCGCTCAGGGGGGCAGTCAGCCAGATATTTCGTGAAGCCTCATTTGAAATCGGTAGTTCATATAATGGCCTGTTGTGGCGCTGGACTGGACCCAAAAAGCCCCATAGCTCCATAGAGGCCCATGTATTTTGGCCCAACTTCACCTAGACTGTATTACCTTAATAAACATGGTCATGAATACTTTCTTCTTCCAGTCACTAGTTTAAAGTCTCATTTCTAATGTCATAATATTCTTTTTGGAAAATTATGGTCCCATTAATTAAAATAATGACCATAAAGTCGCGTATGTTCTGAGGGGCGTGGCTACCGTTACCGTCTATGATCGGGATTCCCCTCCCACTCAAGAGTCTTCTCCTCCCACTCGAGTCAAAATAAAAACCAACGGAGAAGAAGGGGGGAAGCCCCGCCTCGTTGTCTGGGCAGCCAATGGCCAGCTGGTCCAAAACGGAGCCAGCCAATGGCCAGCTGGTACCAAACGGATCTAGAAAGATGGCGACTTACAGTGCAGGAATAACAGGCTTCATTTTACGTTCATGTTAGACCCGGTGAACGCTTTGTCCATATTTTTTACAGTCTATGGCTCCGCTCCGCGGTCAGAGCTGAGCAACATGGCGGCGCACAGAGCGCTGTGTTGACAGTGTTGTTACAAACGATAGTGGTTCCTACGTGGATTTTATTTTTTATAACGTAGGATGAGGTTGCTTGTCCCGATGGTCTCATCAAAGAGAATTTTAATGATCAAAGACCTTTTTGGTCTTGACTCGGTCGTATTCTGAGCTTTTTTTTTTTTTTCACCAAATGCCAATAAAATAATATGGGTCGCGCATATTTAATAGAGTCGGGCGGCAACCGGAAACCAAAGTTTTTTTTTTTAGGCCTAACTCCTCAGACGTCAAGAACTACAGACCGGTATCGCTTGACACAGGCCTGTAATAATTACATAACTATAACCATTTCCATAGACAACGCCTTTAAAGCCTTATATGTCCCACTTGGGACGAAGAGGATTAATAGACCCTGGTGACTCAATGGCCAAGAACCTCAAAAGCAACCAAATGTAGCGACGTAGCATCCCAGACTCTTCTCCCTGCTGGCTCTCAAACTGTGTAACAAACTCCCCATTGCATTCAGACTCACTGCCAATCTTCTACTTTAATCTGAAGACTCACCTCTTCAGACTCTACCTTAGCCTGTAGCACTTAGCACTGACAACCATGCATTCTTATGCAAAGGTTTAAATGTCTTTTTCTTTTTTTTGTGACCAACTTTCTTTTTTTTCCTTTTTTTATGTCATTTGTTGACCTGGCATCCTATAGGGGGAAGGGCATAGTGACGCGTTTAGTAGGATTTTGGCTTATTTGGGTCATCACTTTGATTGTTTTGGGGTCTCGCACTTTGTTTTGGGGTCTCGCACTTTGTTTTGGGGTCTCGCACTTTGATTGTTTCAGGGTCTCACACTTTGATTGTTTCGTAGGCCACACCCTACATCATAAGACAAGCCCTAACATGGAACCCACAGGGCAAGCGGAAAAGGGGTCGCCCCAGAAACACCTGGCGCAGAGACCTGGAGGCAGACACCAAGACCATGAAGACGACCTGGAACCAGCTGGAGAGAACAGCTCAAGACAGAGATGCTTGTTGACGGCCTATGCCCCAGAAGGGGCAGTAGGCGTAAGTGTGAAGTGTAAGTGAAGAGCATCTAGTAAATGTCTAAATTGTAATATAGAGTGCACATACAGTAACAACTTGGATTCTGGCTCCCCTGCAGCTATTGGGGTTCTGGGATTTAGGGGAAGCTAATTCTTCTAACCACATGCAAAGAGGGAAAGGTTGACATGTATTGTTGCACCAACATTTCATGCCATGCACACATATACAGTACATACTACATAGTCATTAAGACACAAGACACAGGTGGTGATCAATGAGGGTCTTTCTCGGCCCCACCCCTCTCACATTGTTTATATTGTGTTTAGGATCCAAGATGGCCGCAGCACCAGGAGGGGGTGGGGTGGAGGTGAGCGGTTCGACATATGCCCTTACTGGGCTGCATTCAAGACACTTGCCTTGTGTCTGACACCTGACTTGTGTCTGAACACAGCTTTGATGGATGTGTTCTGCCCCCCTCCCCCCCATCAAACAAAATGTTTTGTCAAACCATATGGGCTTCCATTGTAAATGCATTGGAGCGGGCATTATACACAGACACAAGACAGACACAGTGAACGCAGCTCAGTAAGGCCACCCCCTCCTGGTGGGAGACAGGTGGGGCCGAGAAAGGCACTTATTAACAATCGATCAAGGAGGTGGTAATTTAACAGTCAATAGAAAATGAAATGTACATTTGGGCCGGTGCCCGGACCACTACACCTAGGCTCAATGTAGCCTGACAGCGTGTCGTGGGTTCGAGTCCCGAAGGCCTTTGCTACATGCCACTCCCCAGCTCTCTCTCACCATTTCCTGTCAACCTATCAATAAAGGAAAAGACCCAGAAGAGCTCTTCCAAAATAAATCAATGCAAATGGCAATTTTCTTCAAGCATAGCATTGTAGTCATTGTACTGTATAATATACAGAAAAAGTGACGGCATGACTTACAGGCATGTTGACAGACTTTTTAGTTAGTTGAATGCTACCCGTCTTGTCATGGCATTTGCCCCTCACACCCTGATGAAAGCTTTGACTGTCATAAGCAAAACTTTAAAGTCCCTTTGCTACATGAAGTATTATGAAAGATTACTTCTTATGATCAAACAAATAAGGATATAACACATTCTTTTGCAGAGCTATTTTTGTACAACTCCTGCTCAGTGCAGCGCAGTATTTAAATTGTTTCTGCTGTCAGGCCTTCAACTGCCGTTGACTGAAATGTTTGCCCTTCCTCCTCTCAATGACATCAGCAAGATTAAGCTTCCCCTCGCTTTAAAATAAATAAATAAATATAAACGAACGAACATGGACCTCTCACCTCAACACGGGACAAAATGATCTGCAGTATCTGTGGAAGACTGTTTCCCAGGGATAGTTTTCTCACATGAGGAGCCACGCTAAAAGGAAATAACTGTGTACTCATCCGGATCGACAGGAGACTCCATCACTTTCTGACTTATTTTATGTTTATTTCTAGAACTCTTCTAGTCCTCTGGGTGTAATTCTCTTTTTGGCTGGCTAGCAATACCATTCAGCCACAGCCTTTTTGCAACAAAAGAATATATGTTAATGATGTTTAGAAGATTTATAACACTTTCCTGGGGTCTTTATGTGTGTAATATATTTTAGCAGTGCCCATGATGTCACAGACAATGGGCTCACTTCCTTCCTGGACTACAATTCCCATAATGCTTTGGTGCACTGCTCCTCCTTGTGGATAGGGGGAGGGGCTGTCTTACTGAGACAACATTTAGTCCAGGAAGGAACCAGTGTGTGACATCATGGACGATGATAAAATCAAAAATATCTAAAACCACATACTGTATTACACACATAAAGACCCCAGGAAAGTGTTCTAAATCTTCTAAACATCATTAACATATATGTTTTTGCAAAAAGTGTCCCTTTAAGTTGCTGCTGGGTATCAGACAAGCTCAATCTAAGAGTCTTGATATAATGTTGTGTCCTGGTCCACATATATATGCTGATTTATTTATTTTTGTTATTTATGGGTCCATTCGGTTCCATTTGAACACATTTAAATGAACACTATGGATTTTACTGTGCACTGTAAGGTCACAGAGGTCCTCTAATCAGTTGCACCGAAGCTGTGGAACAGCCTGCCACTCAACATCGGACGTGCCCCTTCCATCTTTGTTTTTACAATTTACAATTAAGGCATTTAGCAGAAGCTCCTATCCAGAGAGACTTGCAATAAGCAAGGTAATTACATACACATGATGCAGAGAGACACAGGTAAACCAAAAACCTATACTTTCAACAATATACTATCAAACATAATAATCTGTACATTGAAACTATATGTCTGCATGATAGTCATCTCTCCATATCTTGGTCAGTCACTAGTATCAATCAAGACTCAAAACACATCTCTTTGCACTAGTGACTAGCATTTAAAACCACACACTGTATGTCTCGATTTATTGTTGTCATGTTGTGTATCGAGTCAATGGTTTATGTCGACTTTTTTGCACATTTTTGCACATTGCTCAACACCTTAACCTTAAATTAAATGTGTCCTCTATTGATGTACTTACTGAGTACCTTCAGTTTGAGTATTAGAAATCAGTGCATATGCCATGCTTGATGTACGTCTGTCCATTTTAATGACAAGGTTGAGGCTTTTTAATCCATTACAACATACTAAGCCAAATGTGAAAAATTGTATATTAGGAAAACATTAGTAACTTATTTTAGCTTCCATAATTTCGGCATCATCTCCACTGCATTTCCTCACATGCATGGGAGTATTCAGCCTTTAGTTCTTGCTCTATTTTCTTCAGTTAAGAAATATCCACTGATTATCTAACTCAAAAAGGTGAACATTATTCCCAGAAGACTGCAAAGAACTGCGATGGTAAACTCACTGGTTACTTCCGTCATCATCTCTGGAGTGGGTTGGACATAAATGTGTTTAAAGTATCGGGCAAGGATTTTACATATTTGATTCACAATGGCATTCCACAGCATCTTTTAGATGTGCTTATGTACTATGTACTTATGAACTAACCAATTAACATTGGCTAGTATGGGTCTGTCTCGGGATGGTTATCCCATAGCTTAGAGGGATTTATCTGCTCTGTTGACCGATTTGAAACATATTTGAGAAATGGGATCCTTGGCATACTGTCAGCAAGCATGAGTAATATGCCACTGTTCTGACTAGTGACTTGTAGCCTATGAGAGATTAGCTGCAGCCTGCGGATCACATAAGCAGGATCACAGGTGGTTTTCTGACGAGGACATATAGTCTTCATTTTGTCTGCCGTTTGAACTCTTCTCTCCTTAATGTTCTTTGCTATTACCAACAAATTCATACCGTAGCTAAGGTTTCTAGCCGACATTAACTGAAAATTATGTCCAGTTGCATTATTTTTGACAATGTTGCACTAGGCGGGAGGAGCAACATGTCTTTCAGGAAGAAATGTTGAGCAAATAGAATAAAACATATTTATCAATGCATGCGTGTACCGTTATTTCTGCCGCAGATCTTACTGTGTACCAGGCTGTTCAAATGCTGCTGTTATGTTGTCTCCAAGCATAGCTGTAATAGCCCACAGAACGTGACATTTAATTTTATCTTTTGACCAACGTTTTAAATCCACAAGTCAGAGGTCAACAGAAGTGGACTCTGACCTGAGAATGCATGCTATCAATCAAGTGAAATAAATGGACTAACTAAGAACTAGGTGTTTCAACTGGATGGATATAGCAGGACGTAGCAATGCACCCTTCTGAACGACAAGGCTGGCTTCTCAACGCGGGCACTGGCTTGTAGCAGCTTGCTCGGGCATGCCCCACTAGCCTCAAGGCCTGGCGCAACCAAGCACGCCGTCCAGGTTTCATACTGATAGGGAGGGAAGTTGTTATAATCCATTTAGAAATGGGATACTAGAATATTTAAATGATTGATTGAAACATAGCTAGCTTAGTTTGACAAGATGAGAACGTGATACAAATATAATAGTTATATATACTAATATACTAGTTTTTAGGAAGCTCCAAATAGACACTTTGCACAGCAGCCATTCTGTTCAACACAGCTGAAGGTAACAACATAAAATGTGAGTGGATGATGGCACACAGTCACACCTACAGTGCAACACACCTTCCTACTCCTACTAATAAAGTATATAGTGACAGTAGAGCACACATGTCTGCCAGGAGGCATGCTCTAATAATGTATGCAGTTCAATTTCTACCTACAGAAATGAAATAGTATCGTGGCATATCAACAGTTGTACACTGTCTCCATCTTCCTCCCTCTCTCATACACATTCATGTCTATCTCCCCAAGGAAGGGATATAATGCGGGATTCTGATTACATTATCACAGTACAGTACAACCAGAGTAGACAGGCCATATGGAGACAAGTCTTTGGACACGTTACTCATCAAAAATAGTGGGGCATATGTTGTCATCACTAGGACAACCAACAACTATAAAGTTAAAATGTTACAACCTAGTTACTACAGTGTAGCATGTGTATGCAATCCTCCCAGCTCCAATGTCAGTAAGATCCCACATGTACTTCTGAACACATTTCTCAGTCATATTTCTCTTTTATCTGCAAAGTCTAATTGTACAATTGTATAATATATATAGCATCAGGCCAAGGTTTTGATTTAAAACATATTAAATAATTTAGGTTAGCCTGCTGCCAGTGTGCGAAAAAAAATATGACAGAAGTATGAGACACACACGGCACTAGTTTTGGATCCAAAATGAGAGCGAGTCAGAAGGATCTTACAGTGTTTAAATGATCCAGTTACAACACTTGGAATGGAATGTTTACATCTGAAACGGTAGTCTGTATGTTTCTGAACCAATCAGAAGGTTCCATGCCCTTGGGCTATGGGAAGGCATCTCATGCACGACGGAGAAAGAGAGGGGCAGTGTTAAGTATGTTTAATTGTTTAGGTTACTGCATTGCTCATTTCTGACCTAAAAATGTTTTCAGATAATTTATGATTAGCACGAGTAAAGCACCGTCTGTCCGTCATCTTGAGTTAGATAGAAGAAAGCAGCAGCCCGGGAGTTTCTCCCTAATTAAAATCAGGTGCTAGTGGAGGAACTATGGGAATCTAACAGGTGAATTAAATCAAGGTTCATTCATATTCATAAAGGTCTATCTGTGTCATCAGTGATGGCACAGATAGACCTTTATGAATATGACTCATCACGCAGCACCTTTGGGTTTACACTAGGATGTCATTAAAATCGAATTTGTTGGCATCTAATGTCTAATGTCCTTAAAATGTCCCTGGGTATGAACTGAGAGAGTGAAAAACATATTTCACCACATCTTTAAAAACACACACCAATAGTGGAGGAAACCATGCAAGGAACCAACCTGCTCATTGTGAGCGGTTAGGGATCAGTGTCTTGCTCAAGGACACTTTGACACACAGCCAGGGGTAGCCAGGGGTCAAACCTGGAACCTTCAGATTCCAAGACGGCTGCTCTACCTCCTGAGCCACTGCCTGCATGATGACTGATATAGGAGATTGACAGGTCAGGGCCAAGACACACAGACAGACAGACAGATAGATAGACAGACAGACAGGCACACACGCACGCAGGCCGAATTAATGTATTTGTGTTCTCTGGTCAAAATGCCATTCCCTCGTTGATACAATTTATTTCATTAGTTTGTCCTAACGTATGTGTATGGGAATTGGGAAATGCAATGTATTTCTGTGTAGGTTTAGTGCTCGTCTTATCCTCCACGCTAATTACCTCCTGTGTAATATTACATATCAAAAAGTATAATTAAATACTGTATAAGGTTTATAAATATTTTTAAATAATAGAAACTTTGTGTCCGACATCTTTGTCACCGTCCTATAGTATTACTAGCAGGCCTAATGTCCAGTGAGTAGAAGGCTGACAATACCACGTATAGCCTTTTCACACATGTGCACAGCGTTGAAACAATGTCATCACATGCACCACACACACAACAATGGAGGGAGGGGAGTTTGGTGGAGATTTGCACTCCAATGATCACCCCATTCTAGTTTGTTTGACAAAGTGATATTTACAGTTACTGTGTTACGAGGCATATTTCATTTAAGCACGGCTGAGGTGTGCTTTATTGTGCTTTGAGCATGACTGCAAAACCTATTGCGACCGAGCACAATGCTTGGCCGGAACTATCCATTGTAGAATTTAAAGACAAATCATCAGTTGTGTGTGGAGTTGAGATTTATGGCAGAAGAGAGGCAGAGGGGAGGTATCGGGCAGCCACTTTCTCATTTTTGACAGCAATGACTTCTCAGCAGAGTGGCATGCGATTAGCACAAGGCCTACCACTATAGTATACAGTAAAGTAGCTGCTTTTACCTTACTGCCAATTTCATATACTAACTAGACCTAGGCCAACGGTTCTCAGCAGGAAACCGGTGGATTGTGCAGTCCGGGTAGGGAATGAGGCATTACCCCAGGTGAAGGAGTTCAAGTATCTCGGTGTCTTGTTCACGAGTGAGGGGAGGACGGAGAAGGAGATCAGCCGGAGAATCGGAGCGGCAGGGGCGGTATTGCAGTCGCTGTACCGCACCGTTGTGACGAAAAGAGTTGAGCCAGAAGGCAAAGCTCTCTGTCTACCGAGCAATCTTCGTTCCTACTCTCACCTATGGTCATGAAGTGTGGGTCATGACCGAAAGAATAAGGTCACGAATACAAGCGGCCGAAATGAGTTTTCTTCGACGGGTGTCTGGCATCTCCCTTAGAGATAGGGTGAGAAGTTCAGTCACACGAGAGAGACTCGGAGTAGAACCGCTGCTCCTTCGCCTGGAAAGGAGTCAGCTGAGGTGGTTCGGGCAACTGGTTAGGATGCCTCTCGGGCGCCTCCCTAGGGAGGTCCTCGATGCACGTCCCACTGGGACGAGACCCCGGGGCAGACCAAGGTACAGTTGGAGGAAATACATCGACTCACTGGCCTTGGAACGTCTCAGAATCCCCCAGGAGGAAGTCACTAATGTTGCTCTGGAGAGGGAAGTCTGGAGCTCTCTGGTGGAGCTGTTGCCCCCACGACCCGACTAAGGATAAGCGGTTGAAGATGGATGGATGGATGGATGGACTAGACCCCAACTGGCCATATTCACACAGGGCACGTTTGCTCTGACGTCATACTTGGGCGATGGGATTTACCCCTGTGTGAATATGGTCAATGTAAGCTATGTATGAGTAAATTGACTTGGTAGGGAATATGGCTTTATCAATGGGATCTGTCAGGTCTTCCACGTGTTACAGATGATTGCTGGCCTTTTGTAACCTTTTTATTTATTTGTTTCCTGTATTGCCTGAGTGCCTGATTATGTTATTTATACGAGTATGCACACAGACATAAGTCATTTCATGAGAAACGAAAATGAAAAATGCAATAGACAGGATGATGCAAAACCATTACCCATCTGCTGATGCTGGCGGTACAGACAAGATAAATGTATGTGTCTCACTCGGTCGCCAGACCTTCAGATTAGACTACAAACTCCTACCCTCAGCCACCTCCACGCATGCAGGGTACAGCTGCTGAGTTATTAATGCGTTTTTAATAATGCTGTCGTCTCCCTCCCCGATCACACTCTTCTGCATGGCAGCCTAGAGGAAGAATGATGCAGTCACCTTCCATCCACATTTCATACAGAGCCGTCACTCTGGGTCTGCATCAGGTCAGTCCAACAGAACACGCTTAATAATTCAAGCCATGGCCGCAGGGCAGGTAGGAGTAGGACTCACCCGTCTTGCGTGCACATATTATGCGTATACACAGTACAGCAGGCCAAGGCCAAGGACCCCTTAACTGAGAGAGAGCTGAAGCAAGGACCCCCACTATATACTTACTGTTTAAACATTTTCATAGATTTCATATAGATGGCTTCATAGACTATTTTGACAGCACAATCATAAGTGACATTTAACCACTTAAACCCATAATAAACTTGACCTTTGGTTATGTACAGTACTTGAAAGTCTGTTCATTTTCACACACAGATCTACTGTGTGTGTATAAATGTATATCTACTATTTTTGGCAAATAATCCCCCTCTATCACACTAAGATTTGGCGAACCCCATGTAATAACTCTGGGACCCCCTTGGAATCACACAAAGAAGAATGTGCCGAATGTAGGAGGTGTGCTAGATCAGCGTTGATCCAAAAATGACCTGACATGGCAACTAAAAGATGAATGAGTTTCTGTGGGACCTAACGAATGTACAAAGAAAACACACTAGTCTCTCCCTAACTGAACTTTACTTCACTTAGAAGGCTGTAGAGAAAGGAGACAGAAGAGTAAAACACCATTAGTATTGGCATAAAGGTGTGCAGTGTGCACGTCTGCATTAAGAGAAGCAAAATGAGCGAGGTACCCTCGCTGGGGGACAAAGTTGTTTCAGAAGTCAAACGTTCATAGACACAGCCGGTGTCTATGAATAACCCTGCCAACAGTTCATGTCATACTTCCACTCAGAATGGATGCGATCATTTGAGATTGTTCTTTCCCCCCCCCCCCCCCCCCAAGTAAGAGCGTTCACTGTGCAGATACCTTTCTTTGAGCAATACAGACATCTTGAAATGGTATGACAGATTGACAGGTATTCCTGTGGGTGCCATTATACACGGGAGAACTTTGCATATCAAGCAAGCAACCTAATAGTTTGACATTTGGATTAAACTGCAGCCCCCTTCTTGTTCTCCCTCTCTCTGGAGTAATAGACATACTGTCATTTAAGAGTCCCAGGGGTGTGGAGAGCGAGTTCCATTCTCCCGACTATATCGATTGACTGACTGCGCCTACCTGATTTACATCGACATGCACGGTGGGATCCAAATGAAAGTAAGCATGTTTACCAAATGCAAACCCAGGGGACACGTTGCTCCAGCCTCCTTAAGACAACTGTGAAATAAAATGCTGATTTCACTGGATTTTGTACTCATTAAAAGGTCTGTAAGGAGGCTTACTTGGCTAGTTTCTTCCTATGCTCCTTTGAGGAAGAGGTCATTAGGAAAAATATTAGATATTCTCCTGTGATTGAATCTAGCCATAGCATCTTCATAAAACGATGTTAGAGGACATTCTCAAAAGATTGAATAATGCTATCTCATTAGCCATAAGATTAAATGCAGTTACAGTATACTCAACACTGCATTCCAACTGAAGTACCATGCGTTTGTTCTTCTTAAGCATTGGGCCATGATATTGAGGGAGCTCTAGCACAGCTATATTGGAACAGAAATGTCATCAAAGTGACATTGAGCAACTTGTATGCTCTATAAAATATTATAGTCTAGTTATGTTACAATTTGAATTGAGGTCTAGGTTGACAGGCCAATGGCCCAACATTATTAATAGGTCTCATTACAGCCATTCTGGGTCACACAATGTCACACCTTACGAAGTGTTTTAAAATAACATACACACACACTAAGCTTAAGAGTCTTCAGGTTAAACAGTTGGCACAGAAAGCTATGTGAGGACGTCAATTTGTTATCACTCCTTTTTTAAAGAATGACTTAGCAACATTGCAAAGTTGAGACAAGGCCATTTGTTAAGGCCTTGATTTCCATTGATTTTCAGCTAACAAGGAGCCCCAGAGCTCTATACAATATAGTTAATATACAAAAGTTGCAAAATGTATAACTGCAGTAGTTTCTTAGGCAAGATCAACTCAAGTTCATCACTCGGACTCTTGAAGAATAGCATTTCATGGCAATAATGACTCAGGCACCATCAGCCATGTGTTAGCACAGAGGATAAAAAAACAAGGTGAGTCACTGAGTTTGCCAGGTTAATTTCACAGTGTGATAGCGAGCCTCACAACATATGGACGGCCATATTGGGTAGCAAAGGGAGCAGATGGACCAAAACCCCACATAGTCAACTCATATTCCAGTCAAATTACCGTCCTCATCTGAAGAGACCAGATGTCTGGATTTAACAGGCCAACCGGGCCATATTATTTGGATAAGGTGCGGTCAGACAGGAAACAACATTCCTAACCATGCCCAGGGTGAAAGAAAACTTTGAATCCATAATGAGATTTACCAAAAGTTAAACAATACATTTCAAATGTGTGTTGTACTTAATCAATTGAAAACCCTACTTGTATATGCTGTTCATGTACATCTACAGTATGTCACACACACACACACACACACACACACACACACACACACACACCTCTCTTCTTCAAAACGATGCACTCCGTTATGGCCAAAGCTGCCTCCATAAAGGGCGTTCTGACTGAGGCAGAGCTTTCAAGCTGGGTGTGCTAAATTCCACATTTCTTCAGTGCCGTTTTGAGTTAGTCTTTGTATCTCCGCTTTTGCCCTCTTGCGGATCGCTGGCCATGATGTAACTGACCATAGAGCAGTTGGCGTGGAAGCCTGTCCTCTGGCATCCAGATGGTGTGGCCAACCCATCGCAATGTGGCCTCCAAAAACAATCAAAATGCATAATATTGAACTTTTGGACAACTGATTATATCGAACGATATCGATACGGCTATTGCAATACCAGTTTCCACAAGTGGGGTTCACCACTGGGGACTACGGATAGAAATTAGCATCTCTGCTAAATCCGGTGTATTTACGCTACATGTTTATGTAATGTTCATTAAATGTGCTCTGTCCCGTCCAAATAAACCAAAAAGGTTAGTACACCCGTTATGCTGGGTGCAGATACAGATTTCTAAAAACAGAACACTGCTTTGTTATGACCTGATTTATAAGGCCTACTGAACATTACGCTCTGTTTCCAAGGGCTGCGTTTAACCCATTGATACCTGGTGCAACCTATACGTTGTTCTACCCTTGATGCCGGCGCGCGCTCTGTGTCTCATCAGCTATTGCTATACATGTAGCAACATAACTATTTAAAAAAAAATCAAAATGTGAAGGTTTTCAGAAACCTTAGGTCAGGCCCTAGAAGTCGTTCCCAGATTCGGCCTCAGGCATCAATGGGTTAAACAAGTGCAGTATGTCAGATTGCAATAGGCTTTTGTGAGCCTTCTCTCAGAAATATAGTGCTTGTCCGACTCCACACTATGTATTTGGGGAGAAGTACAACATTTTGGGACATCCCATCCTCAGGTGGCTTATTAAATTGGTATTAAACAACTGTGTCTTGCTCCCTCCGCGCATGACTGAAGCTCAACAGCCATTGCAAATGGCAAAATCTGTTGTCACTTTCAGAGACATGAAATCATTACACACCGTTGTCTCCCGTTATGTGGTAGGTTAACACAAGCTGTTTTCCATTGTGATTGGCACATAATCAATGCGTCATCATATTGGTGCAAATCATTTTCATATCTGTCCAGTACCGATAATGTATTTGTAACCACAAGAATCTTCGAAAATTATTACAATAATTTGATCAAAATTGGGATGCTATGGTTAAAGTGGTTAAGGAATTAATTACTGGCCCATACTAATATGATGACTGGGTGCTAATCAATAACCTCTTCTGGAGTGATACATTAGAATATGAATTCCTATTGGTCAGGAAATGGATGAGGTGATGGGGCTGATGTGATTACGTTGTTGATGTTTGGGGCACTGTGTGATACGAGAGATGATGGAGCCTAGAATCACTGTCTGACCAGAGGGGAGTCCAGGCTTTAGTTCCACTGTGGAACACAACAGATGCAGGGAAATGTCAGCATGTAACTGCATTAAAAGGATATGCGCTCTCACACACACACGCACACGCACATGCACACGCAAACGCACACGCACACGCGCACACACGCACAAAATGACCATTATTATTTTTAAGTAAGCAGCACAAATGGTGCTTTCATGAATCTCCCAGAAACCCAAATTACATTGGTTTGCAGTTACTTCTGTGAAAAATGGCAGCAGGTATAAAAAGCAGCCTGCGAAATAAGGGATGAGAAACTAGAAACGTGGGAGAGGGAGCGCTCTCAAAAGCTGTAATTTTGATTCCATTAAAATGTACCTACCTAAAAGACTGCCACAGCATTGGCCTCTTTATAGCAACACAAAGCTTTGATGATCGCCATACAAAGTTAGTTTACACACCCCTCAACCACTTTCACAACTTCCCTCATCTAAATAGTATGTAATGGCTGCAATCTGCATACTGTAAGAATCGTGTGCCCCCCCCTGCCTCTAGAGAAAGGGGGACATCGTAGGCGAGTCAACCGCCCCCTTCTCCATTAACATTGCATTACGTGTGCTGTCTCTCCTCTGTATTTATAGCTCCATTCTGACTCAGATCAAAGTTCAGAACACTTCCAGCCAGTCAGATGTGATGAGGAAGTGACTCAGGCCTTCTACCTGCCTACACACACTCCCAACTCCAGCCATACACACACACATACTGTTATAGCCAACCGGTGCCCGCGCACCTGCCCAATTCACCGTGGAGAATGTGCCCTTTTTTTATGCCTACACATTCTCTAGTTTACTTCTCTCTTGCAGAACCAAACCACAGTTGCTCTCATTCAATACAAAGTCTAGGCTAGGTCCAGTGTTTCCCCTATATGCATAATTGTGTGGCGGGCCACCACCCAATTATGACCAGCCACCACAGTGTGATTTTTAGTAAGCGGCTGCAAATAAGCGAAAAGAGGTGAATAACTGCAAAAGACCACAAACAAATGCACGCGTGTGCACGGGTCCGAAACATGCTTGAAAAAAAAAAAAAAAAAGCTCCCCCCCACACAACACTGAGGTTGTTTACCGGTAGTTGTCCAACCATTTCCCTCCCGATAAGTCTGGTTTTAGGATAACAACTATCCCATGTATGCCACTCCCTAAAAGTTTGATCTTGCAAGGTTTTTTTATGATTTTTTAAAGGATTAATCAATAATCATTATTATAGGACTTACTAATCATTATATTTATTTTCAATATTTATAACTAATATATAAAGTGCATCCACCTTGTCTTGCTTAGCTTCTTTGGTTCCCGTTACTGTCCAGCCTAAGGAATAGACTATTTTCTTCTTTCGTTATTTTTTGGTTTTATTCTGGTTTGTAAGTTTGGAGTTCTTTTCGGGAGGTATAGGGCCCTAATGTAACGCCCCACGCATTACATTAGGGAATCCCAAAAGTCTGTGGACTCTATCCCAATACTATCCTTGCTATCATCCATGAATTGACACCTGACCTGAAGATAAGATAAGACAGGACTTAGGGACGATAACCAGGAACCCTCAATGATTGTTTATAGAATTTACAGTATCATGTTCAATATAGGGGTCCTGCGTGATACACACAGAACAATGGTGGTTCTTCAGAGTGAGGTGCTACAGTACTGTGGCACTGCTTTTGATTGATTTAGTTTATTAGTCAGAAATCAGACATTTTTGCAAAAAGAATAACACAAAAAAGTCCTGGGGACTTGTTTCCATTGTGCTGCCATAGAAAGAACCCCTATGTTGATATTTGGGGTTTCTCTATTGGTTCTTATACCTTGAATATCTTGAATTCTATATACATGTAGCATCTTTTGACAAAGGCGCTGTATAGCACCAAGGTGCTATAAAGCATCAAAAGAGGTTCCCCTATCATGTCGAGCCAAAGACCACCATTTACCACCATTTTTCTTTAGGCTGTATGTTGGACCAGAATTACAAGTGATTGCCAAGCATGGGGGAAAAAAATGAACTACAACCACCCTGTAGTACCCAGTCCTCCCCTCCTGGGGTACAAACACATGGCTGGAGCCTGTGGGGAGTCAGATAGTGGGAGCCAAAATGAGCTGTGTGCCAGCTACTGTTTGACCATCCATACGGTGCTCAGGATACCTGCCAAGGAATTATCATGTGCACAGAGCAGAGGGAAGTGGATGGAGATTAATGGATAAGGCAGTGTTTGGTCATATTTGTCTGGAATGGCTACGGCTCTGTGGCGTGCCAGCATAAGTGAGCAAGTATGTGTGTGCATGCGCACGTGCGTGTGTTTGTATATGGGGGTGTGTGTAAGCAAAGATGATTGACTAGATCTCTTTTCAACACTTAGCTGGTATCTCTGCCACGGCTGATGTCTTCCTGGATGAATGGATTGCAACTCATCATTCCACCATGGTTCCAAGAATCGCACACCTCTCCTATAGGGGAGAGGGTTTGTGATTGATTGATTGATTGAATACTTTAACAGATTGCGAACAGTAAAACATGCAAGACATGCAAAATAATACAAATCATCATCAATACCAGGAGCAATACAGAAGGGGGGGGTACTCTCTGGTGGCAAGCTATATCTAGGTGCTGCTGTGAATTGCGGACAGGTGTCCTTTTATGGTGCTTTTGAATGCAGATAGGGAGTTTGATGTCTGGTGGTAGGTCGTTCCACATTTTGGTGGCAGAATAGTAGAATGCAGTCATACCCATGTATGTTTGTGCCAAATTTGGGGGGTCCGAGACCAGTCGAGCTCCGGCTGGCGTTGTGCCCGTGGGTGTCTCTCACTCTAGTGAAGTAGTTTGACAACTACAAATGGGCACTGAGAATATTGAAGACTACTAGACACATTGCAAGTTGCTGTACTCTGTCTGTCTATAGTTATTACATTGAGGTGCTAGAGTACCAAGAGGTGCATGCATCACTGGATGAGAGTGCTCCAGCTAGGGACCTCGGTGCAATCTTATTGATAAACGAGGAGATCCTGTCAAAAATCTTGACTTTCTTGATTACTTTTGTTGCCATTTCTTCACCGGAAAGAAAAAGAAAAAAAGAAAAAGAGAAATACAACCCTGATAGGTTACCTCTTCTTTACTTGTGATTCATTGTCACCTACTCTGACTGTAAAGTCAGGCCTTTACGGTCAGCAACCTTACTGAGGTTAATTCTGGACTCAAAAAGAATAGATTCGGTTTTACCCAGCCATCAGATCAGATAAGAGAGACAGAGAGAAGAGTCAAATGCTGATTTTGTCGAGCTCTGATCTTCAGGCCTAGAGCACAAGCATGACAGGGCAGTTTCATAGCCAAAATAACCACATTACTGACATTAGCCATATAAGCCCTATATTCAAAATTTGGAAATATTTAAAAAAAATATGGTGGGATCTACAAGATCCCACCATGTTACATCGTGACACAGTGTGGATCGGCAATTTTTTAAACCTTTTATAGTTTTCGCCTAAAGGACATGCACAAAATAGGGACGCCAGGGTTATAGTGGTTAAGTTCCAACCAACTGGCAGCTCTGTATTGATCTCCATTTCACCCATTAGTACAACCAAAATATACATTTTACATTTCATTTTGGTGACTTTTTACATCACTTGGACAAAAGGCACTGACGGAAGCAGCCACAGGCTTGATCCCCGTGAGACACAGCCATGCCAGGTGTGAGTGAATGAGTGAGTGAGCGAGGGCTCCGTCCGAGTTGCATACCACATTCAGAATGGCACATTACAGTACTCGACAATGGAAGTAAATGAGACTATGTTGAGTCAACAACAGCATCCACACCTACAAATGTTGACGTGAAAAAGGTATTTTGGGTACCGAACACTTTTTTTAAAGTAGCCGTTGCAATTGTGAAATGATCACATTAATGAACTGCATGGTCTATTTCTCCCTAAAATGTTATCAGCAGATGTCAGGGGCAGCCAGGGTCATGAAACTGCCTGGTCGTGAAACTGCCTGGACCGTATATATAATATATCTGCCTGTGCTCCAGGACTGCAGCCCCGCCTTCTACCAACGTTCAAATCAGCCTCAGCATGCTTTCTCAGGGCCCGCTTTAGAAGCTGTTGCTGATTCAGTTATTATTATTATTTGCCTGTAAGGTCAGAAAACAACAGCATTTTCATTAATCACGCGAGTTCCAGTATCATCTTTCATCTCATGTTGTTGTAGACCTATACTATCGTCTATTAAATTAATAATGAGTGTGTTTGATGTAGGTAAGCCAAAGACCAAGCGCTGCCAATAGTATTGATAATTAGGGATCCCGATACACTTTTTTCTTTCCCCATTCGATCCCGATACCACAATTTCTGTGTTAGCCGATACCAGTGTTGTGATCTCGTGTTGTGATTAGAACTATCTAGCTACTGTATATATATATATATATATATATATCTCGTGTTGTGTTTATAGCAGACTCCTCCTCACTCAAATGTGCACTTTGGGCAACTCGAAAGCAAACTCCACCGATACTTTTCCGATACCGATACAGTATCGGGACATCTCTCTCTGTTGATAATGCTTGATGACTGGACTGGTAAATTTTTGTAGCATGCACCTGGCGGCCCTGGCCATTGAAAATACAAGTGACGCACAGCATCATAGAACTTGCCAATGTATCTAGCAAAACATCCCTGTGAAAGAGAACAGACGGGGCCTCGGTGGTACGTGTATACTGTATAGGCAAGGCAGTAGCCTTGTATCTGTCTGTCAGCTCCTTGAATACTTCACTGATCCATACAGACCCTGTGCATGCCTGACAGACGCTGCAGCAACAACAAAAGACATGTTTTTTTCTTTTCTGACAGAATGTTTTTCTGTCTTACTGGCCGTGATCCCCCACAGCTGTCACCCCCAAGTAACACTGGTAGATCAAATGAAACATAATGATGAGACAGCATATCCCACCGGCTTACAGAGCCATCTTGAACATTTATTTCACCCATTCTGACCTGAGATCAGATTCATAACGAGGTTTCCGCCGGACACACACTGGTCTGATGAACCCATTCTGACCTGAGATCAGATTCTAAAAATGTCAGTCGTTCTTCGATTTTTTTCAAAAATAGCAGACCTACAAGCTCGTATCGCGCCACTCGGTGGCGCGATATGAGCTTGTAGATCTGCTATTTTTCAATAGCTAAAGCATAACATGATGCTGACACCAAAATGGGTGCCCGTTCAGAATGGGTTAAGGGCAGTTGGCCAAATGTTTCAGCCCATATTTGAGCAGTGATAGGGCCATTTACCACTACCACGACCACGTACCTCAATAAGACCTTCATCTTTGGTGAAAATGTTGATATTCACACCAGTTACACTTTTAAATAGATTTAGGCCTTTGCAATGATGATAGTTGTAATTGTGATAGCTTTTAAAGCTATAGGATTTGCAGTACAGTATAGGCCTATGCCCTATGTGTCTTGTCTTAATCTGAAACCAGGTGTTGTTGTATTTAATTTAAATGAGATTTAAATAGAGTGTGAGTAACAGTGTAGGCTACAGTATGACTCAGAGTATGAGGAATAAAATGACAATGAAGAATTTGTGATAGGCCAGTGATTCAAGTGGGGTCATCAGGCTGATTGTTGAATTTGTTGTGAGGAGTTTGGCTATAGCCATTACATGCAGTAACTGCATTGCAGTTAAAATAACTATAGAACGTATCCTACAATAATTGTACTTTGAAAATTGTCGAAATGGGAGGCTGATCCCCTGAAGGTTTGTCCTAAACAGTAAAGGAATTCTAGACCAAATTGGACCATATCAAGTTTTACACTTAATACAGGTTCTTATTTATGGGTCGCATACGCAGATGCACGTACGCCAATGGCGTGATGAGATGATAGGAACGATATGCATTTCGCATTTTCGCCTAATGTCATGTAAAATAGTTGGTTCATTTTATTGTGCGGTGCATTTCCTATCCGCGGGTTATTTGCAACAGTCGCCGGCGTTCACAGATCAGACTCAGCTCATTTCGCCAACTAAAAGGAGCAGCACGGGGCAAAGGAAATCAATAACATTACCAGAAAAGGCTCCTTCCTTCCTGTTCATTTCCATCACAACACAGTGTCGCATGTGCATGTGGTGGTGGCGTTGAAAGCTGAATTCCAAAACTCTGGTCAGTCACATGACTCAAGCACCCGGCAGCAGCGACCGAGAGAGGGACGCAGAGCCTCGATAGACAACAAGCCCATACACCACCACACGCTTTATATACGCCCGATTCATTTTTAATTGAAACCTTTTACTCCCGCGCGGTGAGTACCTTTTCCATGACATTTTCCTATTTTTATTCTCTTTTTCTTTCTTGTCTTGGTGTCCCGACATGGGAAATGTTTTTTTCTCGTTTTCCTGCATGCCATGCAATGATTTGAATCTTGGATGCTGACAGAGTATTGGTGCTCTACACACCGGTCCGGCGACCATCCACACAGACTATTATACGTGCTTGCGGTCGGAGCCACTGTTTTTTTTCTCTGTCCTCGAAGAAGCAGCAGCTTCTCCGGGGCGCTGTGGGCACACTTTGTTATCCACTCTTGCTTGTTTTCTGCTTTTCTTTAATCATGTCTCATTTTTGTGTGATTTTTGTTTCGGTGGGTATCTGGGATGTCAGTGTTTCTCAGCTCCGGTGTTGGAGACTCTCTGTCACTGAGCGCGCAAAGATAACAGTTTTGATTTTCATTCTTGAGGATTTTGTTTTTCTAATAGGTGAGAATTGAACTTTGCATTAAGTTTATGTTGCTCTTGTTTTGTTTCTTTCCTTCTTCCTTTCCCCTTTCCATTCAAGTATTTAGAATCACACATCTTTGACAGAGCAGGATTTGGCACCAAACGCCAAATATTTACATTTTAGACACATATTTAGATTAATTCCAACAATCATAAGCAAATACATAGTCCCTAAATTAAATTAATTTAGTAATTACTAAATTACTTTTCATCGTGGAGTCCTTAAATGACACTTAACTTTTTGTGATTTAGGCATGCTGACCAAGGCTTTGACAAGTTCAAACAAGGCTTTCATGCATTCTGTTCATTGGTATTGTAAAGATAAAAGTACAGTGTCTGCTTATTGAACGGTGTATCCCCTCCCTGTTTCCCTTGCTGTACACGTGTGGTGTATATGTGTGGTTTTGCTTGGGATTGTGGCTGGTGGAGAATTGGAGATAAGGCAGTGCTAGAAAACTTGAATGAAGTGCAGCAGCAAAAGGATATCTCTTTAAGGCCTAACAAATTCTGCAACAATTCAATATGCAAATCGCTCCATGCAGGTCCCTTAATAATAGATTTGATTAATGACGTGACCTTGACCAGCAGAACAGGCAGCCAACACACCCATGGGGCTATCCGCCAGCTGATATCCAACAACAACACCAAAAACTGCCAATAAACATTAGACATTACCCTTTTGAAATGACGTTCCCACACACACGTACATCCATATCCATCACATATCCACAACTTTTTTTAGACCGATTTTAAGATATATTGCACTGATACAGTTTTGATTAACTTTCTCCACCCGCTCCAGGGAAAAAAAAACACACCCTTTCAATCATGCTGGAGAGATATGGATGGGGAGCATTTGAGAGCTATTCCAGCCTTCAGATTTGCAGGTCAGGGAACAGGTGGGAGTAGCAGAGCATGAAATGTGCCTGCTACGCAAACAATACTTATCTCTCACTGGGCATGGTGTGGGAATAATAGCCACCATGCCAAAGTCAGCCTATATAAAAGCATGCACTGATGACCACGGCCCAGAGGGAGAGAGCATCTATATCTGTCTGTGTCCTATCTACTTTAAGGGTTCTGAGCCGGCGTGGTCAGTGGTCACTGACCCACTGATACACCCAGCAGGTGTGTGTGTATGTTGTGAAGCGATCCATGAATTAGACAGTTAATCTTCTGTGAGATATTATTGATGGAGGACAAAGATGTTTTGAGAGCCATTCCACATGTCAGAGTGTGCAGGTCAGGGGAACCGAGTGGAGGACTTCTCCCTCTCGCTGTGGGACAGAGAAGTAGAAGAATACTAGAGAAAGAGAGGATTGAAGATGTATAAAGTATAGGTTTTACTGTGTACTGCATGTTATCTGCAGCATATGAGTTTACTTGCAGAGCAGTTCTACAGGGCTACAGCATCTTGCATTGCATCTAATGAATGTGAATGTGTAATGAAAATGACAACACCCATTGCGTAGAATACTGGTTCTTAACGTTTTAATTTCAAGGACTCCAGTTTGATATTGTCGCTGTCGGGCTAAGTCAAGACCTTGTATGTCCAAAACCGTTACTGTTACATATCAGGAAATGGTAAATAGAAAATATATTATATATTATATATATATATATATAACGTGTGTTCCAGTTGATCCCACTGACAGACCTATTGCAGATCTACAGGCTCACAACGTGTGAAGGGTTGTGCGAGCTTGCAGTTCAGCTGTTCTGCAACACTAATACAACAAATTACTTTATGAAAAGAAATACATTAAATGATTAAATATGGAGATACAAGGTTTCTGTCAAACAGCGATAATGGTATGCATTTAGCCAGGGACCCTAGTTTCAAAATGTTATCTCTTGTACCTCCATCTGCACTTACACTATAACATCTGTGTTCATTTGGTTCCATTTGTACTCTCATCATTACAAAGAGCAGCAAGTAAGTTATACAGTATTAATCCTTTAGTTACGGACCCCCTGCAACCTATAGCCCGGTAGACAATCCCGGTCGCGTGAATTCACATTATCATGTGTCTTCTGCAGACCGGTCTGGCCCCAAGCGCTGAGTGGGCCAATCAGCATCTGCGCTCTCAGGGCCCTGTTGATTGACTGATTGGCTCATCCACTTTTTGGTTTCTGCATAGCGTTCACCCGGCGCTTGGGGCCAGACCGGTCTGCAGAAGACAAAACCTGCAACCCCCTCTAGGACCCCTGGGGGTCCCCGGACTCCTCGTTATGAACAAGTCTCTATAAGATCCCAAATTCGTGAGGCTAGCACACTTATTTTGCCTGCTGCATAAGTGAGGAGGTGAATTAATCAAAACAGTACTTTAGAGGCACAATCCTGACTTGCCAGACAGTCAATAGTAAACCATAGCCTTGATAAACAACAGCATTCATTTTCACCGTATTCTCATTTCTCAGTAATGGTTATGAGACATGCTGTTAGCCTGGCGCAGGAAATGCATCTCAGCACCACGGCCAGCTCCATTTATTCTCTATTCAAAGAGATTTCAGCACCATGGACAGCAGCCAATACTTTATTATTACTCTAGCAGCACCTGGACAGAGTCGTTCTTTGCCTGGAACACCATAGTGGCTTAATGATAATCTACTAAACCAGCTGTTCTCAACCTGTGGGCCAGGGCCCACTGGTGGGCCATGAGGATACTGCAAGTGGGCCCCCAACTAATTGGCAAACACTAAGATTAAAAAATCATCATGACGTCAAATACACACTATGTCTATTTGCTCAGACACTATGACGTAAAATTCTCCATTCATTGTCAATTGGAATTTAATGTTTGTGTAGGACAAAGTTTGTGGACACCAAAAGCTGGATATAGGAGGGGCTAGCGCCCCTCAAAAAGAAAAGCCATGGTATTTATTGTTTACAGCCTAGGAAAAAAGAATTGTTTTCATTGTTATACCGATAAATAGGGACCTGCATTTTCCATTGATCCAAGTCAAATCGTATCTATCTTACCATTAACACGGCAGCTGATTGGCAAACGCTTTTGAGATTTTCAAGTGGGCCCTGATCCAGAAAATAGAACCACTGAAATAGAACCCCCCCCCACACACACACACACACACACACACACACACACACACGCGCGCACGCATACCTTAAGCCTGATTCATGCTTTGCGTCGCTCACTGAAAGTAGCCGGTCTATAAGCTTACTTTAGAGGACTGTAAGTAATTTAATTTGGACAAAGCAATGATATTAAGTGGGTTTAGAGATATTGAATGGAAATAACCTCAACCTTTTATTCAAAACCCTTTTATTCCCTATACGTTGCTATTTAAAAGCTAAAGGGGAAATTTAGATGGATAACATTGTATAGAAAAGTACATGGAGTATATTGTAATTTGTAAAGTCCTGTGTTAACTCCAAGAGTGTACACATGGAACCAAATAGACCTGTAGGTTAATGATCACTGAAGATTTGTAGTATATCAAAAAGAAAATGAATACTGTGACATGTGATCTTACAAAATGACTGAGAACGAGATTGATTTTGGCACAATGAGCAGCCAGCACTTTATTAGTGCAGGAGCTTTATGGAGTAAGCTGATCTTTGCCCTCTCTTCCTCACATGCACTTCCTTATTCACTTCTTTACTCCTCATTAAAAGACCCAAAGTAAGACTTCAATCTAACCAGAATATACTGTATACAGGGTATGTGTTGTGTTCAATTCATTTATACTTCATCATGTGACTGTCACTATGTGGCCACATTAACAGAGGAAAATACATAGTTTTTGAGTGGTGCAACCACTCCAAAGAACAGCAATGTCTGTGTGTCTGTGTTCTCCTATCTATGTGTCCGTGTGTCTGTGTTCTCCTATCTATGTGTCCGTGTGTCTGTGTTCACCTATCTATGTGTCCGTGTGTCTGTGTTCACCTATCTATGTGGCGTTAATGAGCACCAGTATATGACTATTAGTACCAGTAGGGGGCGCTGTTGTTCCATAAAGAGAGAGAGGGATAGTGCGGCACTGTTGCCTGCTAATGAGAAAGAGAGAGGAAGGGGGGGGGGGGGGGGAGTTGCACCAGTTCACATGGGTGTGATTTTTTCAATAAAGTTGACTTTCATGCACGCTTTTTATTTATTTTATAATTTATCATAGTCACTCTGCAAACCTTGAAGAAAACCTTTTCACATGACATAAATTAGTTATGTTATGTTGTTACATTCTGTACATGTTCTGCTGTACCAATACCAGTAAGACGCCCTGAGGGCGGGAAGAAACCTCACCCTTGCGCTGAGTGCAAGGTCGCGCTGAAACTACAAGTCTGGGAATGCCCATATGTGGACCTTTTATTTATTTTATTGACGTTTTCGGGCCGGGTATGCATGGGGAAAATGTGTGCTAATTAGTAAGGCCAGGCAGGGCCTCGGGCCAGCCCGGTGAAAGCTGCTATAAGCAATAATATGTCAAAATATTAATGACCTTTTTACCTGGTCGCAGTGACTAACCAATCAGGAAGCAGACAGGCAAATCGACCAATGACAAAGCTTCTAGGAAAAGAAGCAGATTGCGGCCCCTAGATGTGTCAGAGAGACTACATTTCTTTTTGGGAGCGTAAAAATAAAAAGGTCATTAAAATGTTGACATATGCCCAGGCCGTAGCGTAACGGTCTGGGCACCGGACTGGTAATCCAGTCGCAGTGTGCCGCGGGTTCGACTCCCGGACCCGACACAGCCTTTACTGCATGTCATTCCCCCATCTCTCTCCCGTTTCCTGTCAGCCTACTGTCTGTCCCTTCAAAAATCAATAAAAGGCGTAAGCCGCAAAAAAAAAAAAAAAAAAAAAAAAAAAAATGTTGACATATTATTGCTTATAGCAGCTTTAAGGCTATAGCCAGGATAATAAGCCAGACACGAAGTTGCCTTGGCAAAAAAAAAAGACTTATTAGCCAGGCTAGTTAGGGACTTAGGGCCCAAGTAGGGCCTGTTGAGAACTCTAGTTTTCGCCATTCTGCCGGGAGCTAATAACTTTGGGGCGGGCCCGTCTAGAGTTTAAATGGACTCTAGACATCAAATCTGTGCCTGTGTTGCTGGACCAATGATGACGAAATGACCATATTTCTCACGTCATCATTTAGAGCTAGTCATACACATACACACCACGTACTCTGGTCCCAGCAGATCAGGCACAATTTGCTATTTTATTTTTTACTGATTATGTATATAGTATACGTATGACTAGCTCTAAATGATGACGTAAGAAATATGGTCATTTCGTCATCATTGGTCCAGCAACACAGGCACAGATTTGATGTTTTTCTGCGTAAGCCTCGAATGGCGGAACAGCTGTCACGACGAAGGAGACCGGGCGAAAATATTACTTGCGCGCTCTGCTTGCGCAAGTAATTAAGGTTGTTTTCCACTGCCTGCTACACTAAATGGAAACGAGACACAATTAGTATCACTGGTAACAGAGCATGAAACAGTACAGGATGTAACATTACACCAAATATTTATTTTGTCAGTATTAGGCTGCTATGAAAAAGTTCTATTCAGTCCAAACTTATATTCTGTTGACTTGAGAATAACAAAACAAAAATTCCTGTAGACTGCACAGACTCCCCACACCATGACACCTAATACCCCATATCACTGCACTAAAGTGACATTGTGCCTCAATCTCCAACATTCTGGTGCTGTAAACCCGAGCCATATTTTGTTATCAACTAATTACTCACAGCTCTAGTGACCCAGTTACTTTAGCCTAGTGGAACGGAAGCTATATTTGGCACCCACACAAGAAAGGAATTAAAGAAATGGAGGAATAGGTTTGTGCCAGGAGATATACAGCATGAAAGCATGGCATATGTTCTACTGAATGTCCTAGAGGAAAGGTCTGGTCTCAGCAGTAGGTAGTGGTTCCCCCCCATGGTTTCCTTCAAAGGTAGTTGGCAAGAACTTGTCAGGTATAAATATGTCAGTAAATATAAATATGTTTCCTATGGATTGTGAGTAATGGATTCCGCTTTTTATGCTTTGGGTAACGTTTCATGAACATGCTCATAGAAATATTGTGATACAGTGAGGGGCACAAACTTGACAGTTGACTACAGCCATGTTATTAAAACAATGGGATGAAGCATTTTGTGCTCTCAAAAAAGCCAAAGTAGATTTTTGTGCACTCAAGACAAACAAGCAGCAACATTTTGACCAAAGACAAAATATCTGCTTTAATAGTTAACATTGAAATCAATAAATAAGTATTTTGGTGTTACTATAATACTCCCAACACAGTGAACACATACCTGTAGTGTACACCTTTTGCTCTGTTTTTGTTTTTAATGCTTTATTCAGAGGAAATGCAGACCGAATTTACATGCAACAAATGGTCCAGCCGGCTGGGAGTGGAACCGGGGACTCTCTGTCAGGCATTAGAGATCATGTGGGAACTTCTCGACTAGGGTTGTCCCCCCAAACAATATACTGTAGCTTTAAATTAAAACCATATGAATCCTACAGACAATTCTCTTGGTACATGGTATGGTATTTTAATCGAGGTGGATGATTCTACTGAGCAAAATGCCCTGATCTAAGAGATAGCAAGCCCAGCCATTATTTTAAGATGTAAGATACTACTCAAATAAGAGTAAGCCGCAAGATGAAAATCTCAAACCGATTGAGCTCCATTCTCTCCCATCTCTCCCATCTCTCTCTCTCTCTCTCTCTCTCTCATTCCATCTTCCTGGCATCATCAGCAGTCAGGGCCCGGTATAGGTTCCTAAAATCAGATTTATGGTATAGCTCATTTTAAGGCTGTGAGTATCTGCCCTCTGTCTCTGCGCTTCAGAAAGCCTCCATGAGTTCACACAGGGAAATAGGAGAGATAAGGGCAATGGAAATTGGAATGTATTTTACGGACCGTCTGTATTACTGTAGGCTTTCAAGTTTCCCCCATCCACCCCGCCGTGAGGCACCATGTTACAGCCTTGCCGTTCAAAAAGTTAGTTCATTAAAGGTATGAAAAATATGTAAAATGATAAAAGGATGATAGAACAGTAATATAAAAGGATAAAGCCACAGCAATAATTTATAAGCTAGCACTACCTACCTACCACATAGTGTCTGCATTTTGTAGTCTTTGATATTCTGTCCCAGGCCCAGTTCTAAGCTCCTTGAAGATGATTGGCATTGCAAAGGCCCATCATTCTTTTTTGAAGTTCCCCCATTCCTCCCTCACTCTCTCCTTCTCATCTCCCCCCTCTCTATCTGTCTTCCCCCCCCCCCCCCCCCCATTTCTGCTTTTATAACTTTATCCTTTTGTTGCTATTTTACGCTCTGCTTCTTCAATGCAAACGCTGACAAGTATCATGCCGAAAGTAATGGCATGTAGAGATGGAGGGGAAAATAGGATAAAGGACCTCGACTGTCACCCTTCCTTGTTAACGTACAGCACAATATGATAGTCCACGGCACAATATTCAAAAAAAGAATTGAAGCTGCACCATGAACAGAGCTAAAACTGCAGGACCAGTTCTGCGGGGGACAGCACTCACTGTCTCCCATGCCCCGTTAGGCAGTGTTTACTGTACAAGTCCAGAAGGAGAGATTAGTTCCATTCCATTGGACTGGGAGCAGAATGGCCCAGCAAGGACCTCCTATTCATTAAGACTTAATTGCTAATTGAGGGCCTTGAATGATTCAGCAATAGCTGCTGCTGTTGGGCTTGGGTATTAGCTGAGTAATTTATAGCTCCACGGGAGCTGGGGAAATAAATATTGAGTGGGAAAAAGTGTTATTAAAAAGGACGCTGTTTCCCACAGCTCATGGGCACAAAGCATCGTAAGTTTGAATATTGTTCTCATGGGGAACATTCTGTTGGAAACTTTGAGAGCAGCGAATGTTTCCTCGTTCATTTTCTTGGGTTCCCAAGTTAATTTTAATGTAATGAATTTTAACATTGCAGTCAACTTAATGGGGATTTCCAAAATCATTGCACTTACTGTATGTTTATAAGGTATAGTGTTTATCTGCAACATCTACGTTTGATGATAATGATGGTGCTACAGCAGGTTTAACATGTCTCTTCTGAACGGAGGCTTCTCACTCTCAGTGGCTATAGAGAAGTTGTTCTTGATTTAGTCCAGTGTTGGGGGCCGGGGTTATGCATTTCTATCATGAGTAACATAGTAATAATCATTATTTTACAAAATGAGTAATTCATAATTCAAAATATCACTTGACTTTCAGAAACTGCTATTTGTAGTTTTTAAAGCATATATAATTTGTTCACTATTCGTTCCATTCACTATTTGGGAAAAAACATTCTCAAAATATATCCCCTGTACTGATTGAGGGTGCTGCCGCTTCTGAGTCTGTCTGAGTTTGTCCATCATCATGATATTGAATATATGAGGGTGACTACCTAAGCTACCTTCCATTTAATATCTTTCCTAGTACTTTTGCACTGCATCTGTGGGTGTTTTGTGAGTCACGTAAAAGTACTTAATTAACCCTAACGCTAAATGGTTGTTATGCAGAAATATTGGCTAAATCTGATGTTTTGTTCCGACGTAATTCATGTATCACCACCGTATTCATGTATTTATTACCTATACAGTATATTTACTGTGTGCGTGTCTGTGTTGTCAATCAATGGAAGGTAGAATGCCCCAGAAACCGCCAGATGACACAGAAGGTCATGTGTGTTGATGTCTGATGGCAAACAGCCTCATTTCTCTGATAAGCACAGCTAGAACAATTATGTTATTAAGTGATAGAAATAAAACGCTACATTACAACACATGCAAACAGATCGTGCAAGTGAGTAGAGTGAGTAAAGATGGAGTGCTGTGACTTTTGTATTTTTTCCAGCTTTTCATGTGTTTTCATTATGTGCAACAATGTCTTCCCTTTGTATTTAGGGTTTCTTCCTGGAGGCTGAAACCTTGAAACCTCAAACGTGAAAAAAAACGGTGATATGGTGACATCATCCCAATATCAGCCCCTCCCCTTTATCATACGACAGCTGTAGGTGCTGCTACCAGGCATACTTAATGAACTGGTGGGCGTGTCCACATAAAAACAACATTTTAACAAATACTGTACACCTTTTAGGAAAAAAAATCTTCCTCCTTATAATACCTGATGATCATGTTTTAGTGTGGAAAAAAATCACGGCACTTCATCTTTAAGCACTGAACACTCTACAAACTCGGAACACATTGCATCGCGACATGTTGTGAGCTATTTGTCGTCATTATGTAAGAATCTTTTTTTTTGTTTTTAAGGCCATTGTCTATTTATTATTCTTTACAGTATGCTGTAGTAGTCACTGAAGAGATTTTTTTTTTTACTGTGGGGTATTCCGACAGTCATCTGTGAAAGCCCCTGTGAAAGAGGATGTGAGAAACACTCTCTTGCCACCACAGCAAAAACCCCAAGAAGCCCCACCGAAAATCCCTCCTGTCATGCATTAGAGTATAGACTATCCCTGGGAAAGGCAACCGTCAGTGAGAGAGAGCACTTACTATTTCAGAGGTAAACAAAAGCATTCACATGAGAAAACATGCCAGTGATGAGTTGGATGCATTTACAGATTTCGCTGATGCATGAATACGCTGTTTAGCATTCATCTCTGGAGCAAGAGTGTGCTGGGATGCACCCCCTGCCGGGATGCAACCCCACCCCCAGAGTGTGTGTGTGTGTGTGTGTGTGTGTGTGTGTGTGTGTGTGTGTGTGTGTGTGCGCGTGTGTGCGTGCGTGCTGGACTGGGACGTTTCCACCAGCATTTTGCCAGCAGTCACGCTACACACTGCTTAAAAGGCTTTGAGGATCTCAAAGACTCATGAATATTGGAGGAGAATCTCCTTTGATGTCTCTTCAGCTCAGCTACCACTGTGCAGTCACAGAATACACTCTTGAGTATCTTTATTTACAAACAAACAAACATGCACTAATTAAGCGTAATTGGGGGTGGGAACGAAAAGTGATGCTGACTAGCACTGCCAGACTGTGATTGAAAGTTTTGGAAATTCATCAGGCCAACGGATATCCTGTAGTTTATCCTAGTTGTGGCATTCTACTGAGGTTTTGCATATTGGTTTCTTTTTTTTATTTTTTTTTATTGATGAATAAATGAAAAAACATGTGTACATTTTGTTGTATCCGACATGTAAATATCCCCCCCTCCCCCCCCAATCAAGGTCAGAACAAGACAAATAAAACAAAGACAGACAGTACAAGACAGTAAAAGTAATTAGTAAGCTAGTTTTGAAAGTACTAATGAACATAGTAAGAAGAAAAATAAATAAATAATAAAAATAAATAAATAAAATAAACAGCATTTTCCATCAGGGTATGGTATCTAGGTTACATACGTTGTATCCATCTTTCAGTTTAAATAGTAAATTGCTCTATATCCAACTGTCTACTTACTGAGGGCCTCCAACCAGAGGTCGCCCAATGTCAGGTTTAGTGTGAGGTATCAGATTGTACAAGGGAATATGGGTTTAAGTGAAAGGTATACTTTCTACAAACTCTATGAAAGGGGTCCAAGTCATAATGAATCTATCTTTAGAACCACTACGGTTGTACCTTAGTTTCTCTAGGGGAATCATGGAGAGGACCTCTTTGACCCACTGTTTGAACGAGGGAGGTTTCCCCGACTTCCATTGTCGAAGTATCAATCTACGAGCCAAAAGCGTTGTGAATGCCACAGCGTTTGCCTGAAGACCCGTGAGCCGTTCCTCGATTGGAGACACCCCAAAAACAGCAATCACCGGGCATGGGTCCACCGTTCCACCACATACATACGACACCGCCTCGAAAATTTCCTCCCAAAACCTGACTAGTGATTGGCATGACCAAAACATATGACCCAGCGTAGCAGGCTTGTGCTGGCATCTCGGACAGCCAGCATCAAAACCAGGGTAAATCTTGGCTAGTTTTTCATTAGAGTAGTGGAGCCTATGTACAACCTTGAATTGGATGAGGCCGTGTCTTATACACAAGGAGGTGGTGTGAATTCTACTTAGACAGTTAAGCCAAGACTCGTCCGATAACGTGATGTCCAGATCTGTTTCCCAAGCCAATTTAGTGTTATCAAATGAAGGGGGTTTGATATTTTGTAGTACTTCGTACATTTTTGATATATTCTTTTTCCTCAAGGGATGGAGTTCAAGTATTGTGTTTATAGCAGTCTTAGACGGCGGGGATGGGAAAGGGAAGTGTTTTTGAGCGAAACTGCGCACCTGCAGGTATCTAAAGAAATGGTTATTCGGGATGTCATTGTCTTGTTTCAGGAATTCAAACGAGGCAAATGAGCCCTCAGTGAAGAGGTCTTCAAAGTAGACCAGACCAGATCTGTGCCAAACCTTAAAGGCTGCGTCGTTCTGTGATGGGGGGAATAGGTGGTTACCAACCAATGGAAGGAGTGTGTTTGCCTCCTTGAGGCCAAAATGTTTTCTAAATTGGAACCAAATTTGTATGGAGTTTTTGACCACTGGGTTCAGATTTTGCAGGTCAGAGCCAAAGGGCAAGGGGCAGCTCAGGGCAGAAATCAAGGGAACCTGTGGATTGGAGTTAAGCTCCATTGAGACCCAAGTTGGACCCTCCCCCGTCTCGTGCATGGAGAGCCAATATGTCAACTTGGACATGTTAGCTGCCCAGTAATAAAATAAAACGTTTGGCAGGCCCATCCCCCCATCACACTTGGGCATCTCTAGGCTAGCCCTTTTTATCCTTGGAGTTGACTTGTTCCAGATAAAAGTAGTGATGTTGCTGTCTAATTTTTTAAACCAGGCTTTAGTAAGTAGAATGGGTATCATTTGAAATAAATACAAGAGGCGCGGCAGCACTGTCATTTTAATCGTATTCACCCGACCAGCCAGTGTAATAGGAAGGAGTGACCACCGTTGAGGATCCTGTTTAGTTCGTTCTAGCATCAACTTAAAATTGAGATCATATAGATCCTTGAATGATTGGGTGACTTTGACACCTAGATAGGTGAAGGATTGATGCTCAACTTTAAAGGGGAAGTTGCTATAGTCCAAGGGCGCTGCCAATACGTTTATAGGGAAGAGCAGGCTTTTAGAGAAGTTTAATTTGTAGCCCGACAATCTCCCGAAGTGTTGTAGGAGATGTATGAGTTCCGGGATAGACGTTGAGGGATTCGATATGTATAGTAGGAGGTCATCCGCATACAGAGATACCTTATGTGATGAGGGACCTCTTGTGATGCCTGTTATGTTGTTTTGTTTTCGTAAAGCCACAGCTAAAGGCTCAATAGCTAAATCAAATAAATATGGGGAAAGGCTGCATCCCTGTCGGGTCCCCCTGTGCAGTGCGAAGTAATCCGACCTAAGGGAATTGGTGCGCACTGAGGCTGTGGGTGATGCGTACAATATTTTAATCCATTTGATAAACGACGGCCCAAACCCCATTTTGCCCAGGACTTTAAATAGGTAGCTCCACTCGACACGGTCGAAGGCCTTCTCCGCGTCGAGGGAGAGCACGACCTCTGGCTCACGGGTTGAGTGGTCTGAATAGAGCACATTAACAGTTTGACTGTTTTTTACGATTAACCCGCATTTTAATCAACCCCCCTTCACTGCCGAGATTGTTGTATTACCTTTAGAGCATACGCTGAATTATTTGGGCTTTTAATCCGCGAAAATCCATCAAAAAAAGCTCCCGTGGTTTGTTATGATCTGTGTGTAGCATCCACCATCTTGGTGCACCCGGAAGACGCACACAAGATTGGTTTCAATGAGGCGTTGCAACCAATGCATTTCCATTGGCCTCAATTTCCCAGAAGCCCTAGCAGCCCACAGCATGTGACGATTTCCGGTTTCGTCATCAAAGCGAAGCCATCCAGTCTCATACTCCGCGACGAAGACGGATTTTCTTTTGATTCATTACATTACGGCGGATTAAACACATAAAACAAAAGGCGGGTATGTCCGATACGGCAGCGACATTAACCTGGAGTAATCCATTCGCGGCACGGAAACTGTTAAATAACCTACGCATATTATAAAATGATTGTCTCCCAGGAACAAAGCCTGTCTGATCTGGGTCAATAATTTTGGGTATTACATCATCCAGACGACGGGATAGGATTTTAGTAAGGATTTTATAGTCACAACACAAAAGGCTGATAGGACGATAGGAGCCACAGTCCAATGGGTCTCTATCTTTCTTGGGCAGAACTGTTATTGTTGCCTGGGTCATAGTGGGAGGAAGTTTTCCTTCTGTTATAATTTCCTTGAATAACGAGCATAGGAAGGGGGCCAACTTGAGTGAAAATGATTTATAAAATTCGGTAGGGAATCCGTCAGGACCAGGCGCCTTCCCGCTCTGCATAGAACCGATTGCCTCCATAATTTCATCTTTCGTTATGGGGGCGTCAAGAATGGCCTTGTCCCTCTTTCCGACCCCAGTTAGTTCTAGGTCGTCTAAAAATGTTTCAATTTCTGCAGCATCGGTGGAATTTTGAGAAGTGTATAACTTAGTATAATATGCCTTAAATTGGTCATTTATAATCTGGGGGTGTGTGGAGGTTGCACCTGGCGTAAGCCGGATTTCAGGTATCGCACTGTGTGCCGCAGATTGTTTAAGTTGGTGGCATAGTAACCTCCCGGCCTTCTCTCCATGCTCATAGTATGTTTGTTTGGTTTTGAATAGTAGGCGTTCTGTTTGCTTTATAGATAGGTTGTCAAATTCGGCTAGTGCCAGCAGTCGTTCCTTGCTGAGTTCGGGTGTGGGATCCTTGGCTAATCTAGTGTCGATGCTAGAAATCTGTTGAGACAGCTCTGTGAGGCGCTTTGTTCTCTCTTTTTTCTTGTGGCTTGCGTAAGAAATGATCTGGCCCCTAAGATATGCCTTCAGTGACTCCCAAATAGTAGCATATGGCATTCCCGGCGTACTATTAAGTTCC
This sequence comes from Protomyctophum parallelum, assembly GCF_964188405.1. Classification (NCBI taxonomy): domain Eukaryota; kingdom Metazoa; phylum Chordata; class Actinopteri; order Myctophiformes; family Myctophidae; genus Protomyctophum; species Protomyctophum parallelum. Next base: position 40,982,671 of record NC_139709.1, on the reverse strand, counting down.
AAAAATAAGTCAATTTGCTCGGAGATAAGTTTTTTGAATGAACTATTTGCCAATAGAAATGTGTCGAGCTGCCATGATCGTTGGTGTATTGGGCAGTTTGGGAAAGACATATCCAGTTGGACTGGACAGTGGTCGGAGATCACTATACTATGATATTGACTTTTACTGACAAAGGATATGGCCCTGTGATCGATCAGATAAAAATCGATCCTGCTAAAGGACTGATGTACTGGCGAGAAATATGAATATTGTTGGGAGGTGGGGTTGGAGTGTCTCCAAGGGTCGAACAATCTGTAAGACTCCATAAATGACAGAACTGTTGCACCTGATTTGGAAGTGCTCTTATTGGTTCTTGGATTGGATTTGTCAATTGGCTGAAGAGATAAATTGAAATCACCTGCCATAAGAAGCAGATGTGTATTTAAGTCAGGAAGCTTTTCTATTAATTGTGCGAAGAATTGCGGATTATCCCAATTAGGACCATAAACATTAACTAATAGAACTAGGTTGCCATACAATTTTCCTGATACAATAATAAATCTGCCATTTTTATCCGGTATTATATTAATTGGTGTAAATGGGACACCCTTCCTGATTAATATCGCTGCCCCCCTGGACCTGTCATCATACTTAGAATGAAATATTTGTTCAATCCAACCTGTTTTCAATTTAGCATGTTCGGTGTCTCGGAGATGTGTCTCCTGTAGATACATAATGTCAGGACCCAGTGATTTTAAGTGTGTAAAAATTCTATTGCGTTTGATAGGGTGTTGGATTCCCTTGATATTCCAACAAATAAATCTGACTGAGCCTAATCCCGGAGCAGAAGCCATTATTTCAGTATGATGTGTAGACAGGTAATTGTTTGTGTAGACAGTTGGATACTTACAGATGGCATATTGAACCTTGTAGTGGAAAACCTTATACTCAACCCAAGGCATAACTGTTTAACATTGAATAACCATACAAACAAAAAATACACAGAAAAACAAAACCTTGATCCCCTAAGCTGACCTGATCTAAACTTCCAGGTCGCTCCAGTCTCGCTGAACACGAGACCAAATCCCCTAACAAACATGGTTGGGTCAAAGCTCAGCTATTCGCTATAGCTAACTCTCTGAACTTTTTAATATAGGAAACAAACTAAGGCATGCAGAATTAAATTGTACCTGACTGCCATTTATATGCATCAAATAGTAAAGACAAAGTAATATATATATTTTTAAATGAAACAGTCCAGTGTGAACCCACTGTATATAAAACAAGAAGAAAAGTACACTGTACTATGACATATATATCGTATTCGTATTACACACAGCATCAGTATACCACCCTCCCCACAATATATGCCACACCGTTTACGTGGCCGTGATTGTTATACAAAGTATATCGGCTGGAAAAAGTAAATAAAATAAAATTAAATGGAGAGGATGAATTCTAAATATTGATAAAATACTCTATCTATATAGTACACGCAGCCGCAGTGCACTATTTCTGGCTCAGTCTCTGTCAAACCGCTTAAGTACCCGAGCTATTATACAAGCAACCTATCGAAAACAGAAAAAGTAAAGTAGAACTATTGCTGCATCTGTAGTGTAGATCAGCAGCAACAGATTGGGTAGAGTTAATACTAGTAACAATGGTAATAATAGTAAGCACAAACCCCCCCCCACGCACACACACACAAACGAGAAAATAGTAAAAAACAAAAAGTAGAAACAGAAGAAGAAATTTGTAATTAAATCAGAGTGGAGTTGAATTCACACGCACACCCACACACCCGCACGCACGCACGCACGCACTCACGCACACACGCACGTACCCACAAACCAATGAGCTGGCAAAGTGAAAATGGTAGTCAGACTAGAGACAGCATATTCATGGTCTCATTCAATAGTCCTTTGGCGCCCTCTCTTGGCTGACATCTAGACATCAGCCAACCTCTAAGAGGGTGTTTTTCTTTCTCTATTCCTTTTTTTTATTTTTATTTTAATGCCACATAATTGGTCATTCATACTACCACTCACACATCCATTCCAGGTGCATTTGTTTTCACAGAAACAATAATAAAAAACTGCATGATATAAACCACATTTGGCAAGAAAGGGAGATAAAAGATAATTAAATTTTTTTATAATAGTAATAAAGAAAAGAGGAAAGAGAAAGAAAGAAATTAGTTGTACAGGAAAAGCAAACAGATGTGATTATAATTATAATACTGATATTACTTTAAATAGGTAAAATATGTATGTAAAAAAAAAAAAGAAGAAAAAAAGAAAGAAAGAGGGAATAGATGATCTAAGGCCATAGTATGTGTATGAGAGAAGGGAAGAGAGAAAGAGATAGAAACATTACAGCCACCGTTACAACTACTCACATTCTGTATTCAAGAGGTCTGAGATTGTCTGTAAAGTACCTTATTGAGGCTCAACTCATTATTTTTGTTGATCGACCACTTGCGTGGGCATGTTTTTGGAGATATAAGCCTGTACCTCTGCGGGTGTTGAGAACCACCTTTCCTGGTTGTTGTGGGTCAGTCTGAACCGGGATGGAAAAATGACACCGTACCGTACTCCTTCCATGGGACGTAGCTGTTCTTTCACACCGGAATAAGCCGCACATGCCTTGGCCACTTCAGCTGAAAAATCTGGGAATATAGAAATTGTCATACCATCGATTTTGATCCGTTGCTTCTCTCTGGCCTGGCGGAGGATGTCGACACATTCTTGGTAGTAATGTAGACGAGCAATGATGACGCGTGGTCGACCATCCCGGGCCTGGCTTGCTGGTTGTAAGGTACGGTGCGATCTGTCGACAGTCGGGGTCTGTGGCAAACTGAAGGCCTTCTGTAGTAATGCTGCCACCGCAGCTGGGTTGCTAGGATGTGGTTCTGGCACGCCTACGATTCTGACATTCTGCCTTCTGGACCTTGATTCTAAGTCCCCACATTTGTTCTGAAGAGAAACCACCAAAGTCTTGAGCTCTGCCACCTCGCGTTGCAAGGTAGTGATGTCATCTGAGCATGTAGACAGGCTCCCTTCCATCTCAGTGGTAGTGCTTCTTAGCGTGGCTAGCTCTGTAGCAACAGAGCTCTTGTGGGACTGCAGACCTGTTTCCACCACAGCAACATTAGCTCTGAGTGCCGAAATCTCTTTATCCAGTACTTTCCTGATCTCTGATGTGATGATTTTTGCAATGTCCCCACGTAGTGACTCAAGTAGCTCCTGTCTAAAAGTGACTGAAGCCAGGGCTGTAGCTTCCTCCTCACCAGCAGAGTCAGAGTGACAGGCTGGGGATGTGTCGGTTGTACTAGGCCTCAGTTTAGCTTCTTGCCCAGAACGGTTCTTATTTGACTTCTTCATTGTATATATCCAGTGGAATGGTTCTCAAACAAGTATTAACACTTATAACTTTAAGTAGAAGTGGGTTTTAGACGGATTTGCCTCTTTTAAAACAGTTTTAGATAGAAAGTTCTAGAGAGCTCAACTAACACACGTCTACTCCATAGCCTGCTCTCTGGCGCCCCCCCTGCATATTGGTTTCTAACGGTTCCATCGGTGGTTATATACCAATTAGAGCAGCATTAGATCTGTTCCATTATAACAGTGGAAATTCACTGTCGTATTATGAAATAAATAATGTTTTGTGTCCACAAACTTCAGCATGATCACAGGTTTTTAAAAGATAGAGGTGCCATTAAAAACACTGAATTATTTTGCCGATCACAAATATAAAACTTCAAATCTAAAATGCAATAGCCTATATCTAAAAAAAATCCAAATGGTGTAAAACTCTAATCTAAAATCCACTATCATTTAAAAGGCTGCACATATATGGGATTGGTGATTTTCTGTATCTCTCAGTTCTGCATGATGGGGTGTCCAGGTCGTCTCCATTTCTAGTTTGACGCCCAGAGATCTCTTTCCTGAGGGGAGGTAGCCAGTTCCTGAAGTTAGATTTGAGCAGCTTCCTGGCGAAGTCGAGGCATAGGTGGGCGCGCCTCTCTGATAGGGTGCATAATGTAAGGCTCCTGTGTATCCTGAGTACCTCCGGCCATGAATGATTCTGCAAGCCAAGTTTTTGAGAATTATTCTTGGCCGGTGGTATGCCTCTGCTCTGTTAAACCGCTTTTGGGCCCCTCAAAGAATCGGAGGTAAGAAACTGAACAAAATAAACACTTCTCCATATACAGTATAGCGGTACAGTATAACTGTGAAGAGAGCTAACGATAACACTCCTTATAAATATGGTGTGTGTGAGACTACATTAACAGCAAAACTCCAGTCTTTTGCCTTGCCTCTCCAAGTCCATTACTCCTCTTGTGACCTTCATTCATACACGTCAGTCGCTATTTAATGAATGGTGCTTTCAAATGCTTAACGGCACTAGATATTCCCAGTTGCATTGTGAGCCAAGGTAAGCAGGCTCTCTTTTTCTCCTTTTAAACCCACTTAACATGTGCCCCCACCTGCTTAGTTATCCTACTAATGGCATCACCCCACTCCCCTTGCCTTAAAGATGACTCCTCAGTGGCTGCAGTCAGACATACTCAATGTACTTCAAAATACATCAGTCACTAAGAGGGAGACGAGGGAGCAGTGTTGGGGATGTGGGGTCGGAGGAGGTATTATGCATTCGAAGGTAGAGATCGCTGAATGTGATTTAATTGGAGCAACTGGTGGGCTTTTAGTGCGCCTGCTTGGTCGATGATGGATTGCATTAGCCACACAAAAAATGTAATATAATAAAATAAAACACAATCATTGTGTTCCTGGCACCTGAAGCACAATCAAAATATCCCATGGACTGTCTACAACCTACTGAACCATGTAGGCAGCACAGGAGAAACATAATGAGTATGAGTGTGTAAGAGTAAGAAAGGAAGAAATAGAACACAAAGTGTGTTGTGTGTGTGTGTGTGTGTGTGTGTGTGTGTGTGTGTGTGTGTGTGTGTGTGTGTGTGACGTGCGTGCGTGTGATGTATACTGTGTATAGTATGCCGATAAGTGCAAGTGCAACATGAAGAGAGATAATTTCTGCTTGTTAGGTTGTGTGTGTGTGTGTGTGTGTGTGTGTGTGTGTGTGTGTGTGTGTGTGTGTGTGTGTGCGCTCAGGCGTTTGCAATTGCTTCTGAGTGTCAAACTATCACCTTCAGATTCACAGCTGCCTTCCCTCTTCATTCTGCCTTTCCTCTTCATCCTCTATCTACACAGGAAAAAAGGTAGATACGTGTTATTACTGTTATATTACAGCCTCATAAGAGCTCCTCCTGAGTCCATGTGTCTACATTCTGCAGAGTCTCGTCGAAAAATACTACATTATAACTACATTAGTAGCACAAACAATGTGGCCTCCACAGGAGAGAGAAAAGCACATGAGGGGCTTCTGATGTTTAGAGAGGTTTGAGATGATCTGTGGGGCTTGTCCCCGGAGACACATGCAATCTGAAGGGTCCAACTGAACTGATGTCCATGTGTTCTACAGTATTTCAAAACCAGGCGCCCTAAAGGGCGAGGTCGTGTGCACGCATCCGCCTGGGTGACGGCAGATGGCAGACTGCTGGGCGAGCGCTGGTGCTTTGGCATGGGGGCATCAACATATGGAATGAATTCTGTACTGGCCATATATAGAGAGTGTCTTGAGGGTATCCAGAGAACTCGCCAGTTTATCCAACTCGCCGCAATTTAGTGCATTTTTGTTTTAATTCACCTTAATTTAAATTGCATTGAATTGAAAGATAGAGAGGATAGTTGTTAACAGAGAAAGTAGGAATGCTAAAAGTACCGAAACAATGTAATTCATTAGTAAACAATTCCTGAAATGGTAGGCATACTTATCATTGGTATTCACATACCACCTTTTTTATCATCATCTAGCTGACCATTTAATTGCACAAAATAATTTGATCACTTTGGAAATGAACTATAACATCTGTGAGTTTGACATACTACACTGAGGAAGACAGCATGTTAGCATAACGATGAAGACATTGATGAAGAATTTTCGCCGTGGCGACTTGGTAAAATGGCGAGTTCTCCGGTATTCGTCTTGAGTGTACAGGGTTTGATGAGGTAAGATCAACAGATGGTCATATATGGTGGTGTGACGTGTCACGAGGCGTGACCATATATGGAGCCTGACCATCTGGCGGGAGATGCAGATTTTCATAGTAAATGCGACCTACCGTCGCAATAATGAAGCCGTCTTTGGAGCACTCCCGCTTCTCCCCAGTGCACACAAGGTTCTGCCAATTTTGCTCAAGTGATTCTTTACATGAATGATTGTGAGAATTATTGCAGTGGAGTCTAGTCTAGCCTAGTTTCATACATTGTTAAATGTCACACCAGTAATCCACAGTTCAACTCAGGATTCCACTGTTATGTTCAGGTACGCTAATTAAATGTGCTACTTGGAGGCATATGGTTCTCGTATGAAGTGAGATTTGTCAGATTGACACTTTTCGATTGTTAACTTCTCCTCCTTGCAGATAAGGGCCTGCAAGAGCCTATCCCACTTATAACATACTGTACTAATATACTCTGTTCCTCTAGTAGAGGAGCGGATCCTCTCATAAGTTACGATGAAACGGGACGTTACGAAACTTACACTGTATTAGAAGGACGGTCAAGCAGGACTTAGTGAATGGGACCCTGCATTTGTCAGACTGTATAAACGACCATCTGGTGAAATATGCACATGCTGTGTATGTGTATCTACAGTTTGATATTGTCATTCATTTGTCTTGTGTAAGCAATAGTTTTTAGGTTGTATGGAAGTGCATTTCTATGGCTGAGAGATAGGGAGAGCAGGAGAGTGGAAGAGAGAGAACATGCAGACTTGAGTGACATGATTACTGTATTCATGGGTATATAATAATATGTGTCAGTTAAGTTGTTTTCATGACCAATATTATTGCTATGAGCAATTCCAACCACACATGTCAAATCCTCAGTGTTAAGTGTAAAATGGTTGTTACACTTTCTGCGAGTCTGCTATGATCAATATAATGTATTCTCAAGTCTTTCTGATCCGATCACAACATATTATGTGTTCACCCTCTTAATGTAGCTGTCTAAACCAGTGTCTGTCATGTCTTCTCCCAGCAGGCAGTGAAGTAGGATGACTGGGAAGAACCTGACCAGCAACGTGACCAACAAAAATGACCCGCGGTCCCTCAACTCTCGTGTCTTTATCGGCAACCTCAACACTGCTGTCGTCACCAAGGGCGACATCGAGGCCATCTTCGCCAAGTATGGAAAGATCGTCGGCTGCTCACTCCACAAGGGTTTTGCCTTCGTCCAGTATGTCAGCACGAGGAACGCCCGTGCCGCCGTGACTGGGGAGAATACCAGGGTCATCGCTGGACAATCACTAGGTAATATAAATTCTTGGGTGTGTATATTGGTGGTATATATTGGCTGGAGACTAGACAAGTTTAATTTAAGTTGTGAAAATAGGACTTGTGATTGTGAATTGATTTGGGCTCCTCTGCTGTGAGACTTGACTTGCTCGTGACTTGACTGAAGACTCTACAGGGTCTACATGACTCAAGACTTTTTTCTTATTTAAAAAACCATCACCAGCCTTGGGAACCAAACAGCTGAGATGCAAATTCACATCTGCACAATGCTGGGTGAACGCATTTTTCTTACTGATACACATATTGGCTAGTGGCACTGGCAACACAATCAAAATCTCAGTTGTTGAACAAAACTGTACACTGTAATAGAAATAACCTGTCAGGAGACTAAGAAAGTATCAAGGTGAGGATGACGAGACTGAGGAGACAGTGAGTGGAGGGAATAGACGACAATATGTGGAAGGAATCAGTGGTGGACAGTAATGTAGTACAGTGCATTTACTTTAGTAGGCTACTGTACTTAAGTACATGTTTTCAGTGTCTGTACTTTTGTATTTTTGGATACTTAAGACTGTGACTCACACAATTATATTTCAGGGACAAATTTCAAGGACGACTCCACTACATTTCTAGACTAGGAAGTGAAAAGTACCTTATTAACCACAAAGACCTATAAACCAAGTCCTATTTCAGATATAGTGAAAATAGTCAGCTCACAATGTGTCACAATGTGATGCATTGTGAGCTTGTAGATCGGCTATTTTCACTATAATTTATATTCTTTGAATCTTTGGGGAAAATGTCAAATTTTTAATACATCAATGCAAGCTTGTACAATTTACAAGTACAATTTTGACTGAGCAACTTTCACTTGTAGTCGGGTAATCTTTGTCCACTACTGGAAGGAATAGACGAGACAGGTGAGCAGAGGCGGATAAATTAAAAGCAATAGGCACATTCCATGAGCTGGACTCAAACGGGGCGGTCAGCTGCAGATCCCTGTAAATCTTTCTTATATTACTTATTGATCAGTTCTCTGCCTCCTCTGTAGAAAATACAAGTCCTCTCTCTCTGGCCTACGCTCTCATTAAATATGAATAAGAGTCCTGCAGGGTCACATCTGAAATTCTCACCATTCCATTTTCATGCATTTTGGGCTCCGGCCATTCTGTAAGGCTTTAGCAAAGCTGCAAGGCTGAGCCATGTCCACGGCACTGTGCTATATAATTAGGGGGCTTGAGGGCCATCATTGTAGGGACTGCATGATTGATATCCATTTTGTGCACCTGGGGGGCGAAACCACGGGTGGAATTGTACTGGAAGTCAAGTGAATTGACAGTTCTGGGACCTCTCTCATTGTGTTAGTGCTGTCTCTCCATTTTGTGCCCAGAATGCTCAGACATTTTCAGCAAAGAATGTTTGAAAGGAGGCTCTTTCCAATAGAATAATCTACAGTTGATACACTGTGTGGTTATTTCTCACTGTTGCAGCTTCCCGCTACAGTATTATCCCATTGGTAGTAGCTTGCTGCTCTTAGGCTTTACTTCAAGAGTGACTAGTCAGGAGAAAAATCACCCCTGTGTGAAGTGAGGGGCACTCTTATCATCGTACATCACCCATTCATTGTCAATTTGTGTAGGACAAAAATTGCTGATTTGTTCGTCTACATATGACGTAGTCATAGATTCTCCATTCATTGTCAATGGGAATTTTATGTTTGTGTAAGACAAAAATCTACACCATAGCTGAATAAAAATAATCATGTGCTTTCATTGGCCTGTGTGTGTGTGTGTGTGTGTGTGTGTGTGTGTGTGTGTGTGTGTGTGTGTGTGTGTGTGTGTGTGTGTGTGCGTGCGTGCGTGCGTGCGTGTCAGTATGAATAAACAAAAGTCCTATTTATGTAGATTTTATGTAGACTGGTGGTAGATTGAGTGAGCGGGTCCATCACACCCTCCCCTATGAAACCAGCCTTCATAATAAACCAAACAAGTAATAATCAGAACTATCTATATATGCTCTGAATCTGTGTCTTATCTGTCCTCCGCATAGCTTTCAGGCTTCAGTGTGAGGTTGGTCGGATCAGCATGTGAAAATGGTGGGAATGGCATCGGACATACAGTATCTAGGTGTCTGCCTGTCTGTGCCCAGATATGCCCAAATATGGATCCGTCTGATGTCATGTTGATGACATGAGTGTGAAACCATAAAAGTGAAGGTCGAAGAGCTGATTGAGGTGTATAGTAGCTAGCTAGTGCCTGTTGAGTTACAGATCAGCAACAAGTGGTTATCGGTGTCATGTCATTTCAGGCATGTGGTTTTTACTGTAAGCACAGAATGTGCACTCAAACAAAAGATGCAGCAGTGATGGCCAACATTCAGCAAGCAGACATCGATCCATCAGGCGTTTTTAAATATGTTCTCATACGAGTTCGCAGTAAAGAGGAAGACGACTCGGAGATAGATGTCGTACGAGGATATGCCTGGGCAGAATATCACGCTGACATCTATGAGAAGGTGTCAGCGGAGCTGGAGAGAGGGGGACTACTGGACTGTGAGTGTGTTGGTGGAGGGAGGATCCGTCATGAGGCGCAGGGAAAGAAGATTCATGTCTATGGCTACTCTGTGGGATTTGGAAGAGCAAATCATGCAGTGTCTACGGAGAAACTGAAGGCCCGGTATCCAGACTATGAGGTGACGTGGGATAATGAAGGATACTGACCGTCATTATACTTTACCATCCTCTATTGACCTCTTTTAAAGTGTCACCATTTGCCTCATGAGTCAAGATCAAAACTGATAGCCAGTGTGACTAGGTTAGCACTGCTAATGATTTTTTGTTGTCATTTTGTTTGTCTCTTTGGCTGATGATATCGATAATATGTTAAAGTAAAACTAGAAAATACTGTGTGCCGGCTCGAGTAGCTCGCCAAGTGCATTATGGTATTGAGCGAATAAGATGTAACCCACCCTCCCTCGGTCTTCCTATTGGTTGACCCGCATGATGTCACAACGGGCACTGGCAGACTATAAAACAGAAATAAAGAGCTTGAGTACCAAGCCCACTATAAAGAGGAAAGATACAGGTGGGTAGACAATGTTGTGTCTTGTGGGAGAAATGGGAAAGAGCTTTTATTTGGTTGGAAGCTATAGTACACTACAACAGCCAAGTTGGTGTTTTCTCAACTTTGCACTGAAACTTGATGCTCAATCAGAACATGTCAGTGTTGCTGGTGTCATGTGAATTGGTCGGAAAACGAGTGCGGGGGAGACACCGGAGAATCAGTTAAGCAGTGCTGCCTGACTTGTGTTCAGTTGAGTGTGAGGACGATGATGATAAGATGGCCAGAACCACCGGTTCCAAAAAGGCATGCATTCCATAACACAAATACTATAGGCAGTATAGGGCATACTAGCTAGGCCTAGGTAGGGCATTGATCACGCTATGAAATAATGTTGACCACAGATAGTGTACATCAGGCTAATATAAATGTGCCACCATTGCGTCCTTCTTTTCTGCTAGCATCACCATCCTCCAGCACCCATCCTCAACGATCTCGTGACTAGGAAGCAGATTAAGAGGAGAGGGGGTGTATGACAAAGAGGTAGTTGGCAGCAGAAGAGTAAATAGGATGCAGGTGCATTTCACAAAGGTGCCTTAAAAATATAATCAACGTGTTGGACCAGAATAACTATAGCGGGGCCACAGTCAGTTGTCCTTGATTATACACAGGTCTGATGCTGCCAACCTACAGGTTGAAGTATGTCATGACAGGTATACACAGGACATAGCCGACAGTTTCTGAGTATTATATTATATATTATATAATTCCTGTGCCAAACGGTACCACAGCCAGAACAGGCTGGAGCTATGATGCCATACAGTATACTGTATAGGCTACGTAACAAGTGTCTCTGTGTCCCACTAGGCAAGTCCCAAAAGAGACACCACACTTAAGCGCCCAAATCAAACAAATTCAGACTAAACCCAATGCTAAACGTTATCCTATTCTGTAACTTACCATACTGTAGCTCGCCTAATACTGTAACTTTGCTCAACATATAGTCCTAGCAAACAATTGCAGTTCTAGGGCTATATAATTATGCCACCCCTTACCCCTACACTTAGTTGCCATTTTTTACTAGTTTGAAAAACATTAAAATAGATCTACACGTTGTGAGCTTGTAGATCGACTATATGAACTATTTTTAAAAGGTTTTTCATCACATCCGTGTGAAGTGAGCGGCGCTCTTATCATCATACATCATCATGACGTAAAATAGACACCATGGTGTAAAATTGTCCATTCATTGTCAATGGGAATGTAATGTTTGTGTAGGACAAAGTTTGTGAACATACACTAAAAGCTGGACATAGGAGGGGCTGGCGCCTGGCGCAAGGGTGCAAGATATAGCCCCGGCCCCCTACTATAAGAACTGCATCCACATTCCACAGCAAACTATAATAGACCATATATTAATATAACACTATGCAAGCTGGGCAAGGAACAGCCAGGTACAGTGTCAATGCCAGGAAAACAAAAGTGTCAATGCACATGTAAAAGTGCCTACAGGAAATAAAGCTTTTCCACTAACTAAGCTGCCTAAATATACTGACCTATATAACACCACCCTAGTCTTCATGTGGCTTTATAGGGCCGGTACTTGTGTACCAAAGCCCAATTTCCATGACCAGTGAACCAGTAACTTTCCCAAAGCATGCTCCCAAGCTTGGCTTTAACCAAGTATGCCATAACAAAGATTTCAGACAAATCCCACAGGCAAGACACTGCTAAAAACACAGGTACCTTACTGTATCTCCAGTCAGCAATAAAGACAAACTGGCTGTTGCACACAAATAATGAACATGTACCCTGCATGCAGGGTACATGTTGGAAAAAACTCTAGCTAAAAACAATAGCTGGAAACCAAACAAAGTCTTTCCCTAACACAACTCTCCTAAACAGAAAACAATTACCGTAAATGTCAAAATAAGGTAGAGGTTAAACGTAAAAGCAAAAGCTAAATTGTGCTTTCCAGAAACCTTTACCAAACAATAGCCACAGGCCACAAACAAAAGCCTCTGATTGAAATGTGATGATGATGATCAGACCAAATGAAATCAACTTGTGTCCGCCACATGGCCTGCACGTCTAATGACCAGGGCACCAGGCAGGAAGGCAATATTATAATAAAAGCTCTAGGCCAAATTACACAGTACACGAATGCTTGGAGAGAAACACCAGGTTATAAGAAATCTATGATTAAAAAAATCACATGTATAATGGTGACAAACGGTGCCAAAACAAACATTAAATTCTCTTTATTGTTAATGGCATTTAATGTTTGTGTTAGGGACAAGACGATGTAAATCCCTTCATTGTCAATGGCAATTGACAATGTGTTTACTTTGTTTTTATTCCTTTTCAGGTTATTACAGATAAGCCTTTCAGTCAAAACAGTTCAATTGTTTTTGTACCCTGCCCCCCTCCCCAGTCCAGAAACAGCAAACATAGATCCAAAGATAGAGTATATATACACATAAAAATGGATATAGACAATAAGATAGCACACACAATTCACAGAAGACATGTGTGCATGCGTGCCGTGTACCATTGGGGCAGTGGACCAGGGGCCCTCAGGGGCCCTTCAGGGAAATTGGACCGCACGGTACTGTGTTTGACGCCCTGAAAAGGGCTCCTGGGGCCCTTCATTGGCCATTGATTTTGTTAAATTTAGGTAAGAAATATGATAAAAACACGGAAAAACACAAAAATGTCGCGCACACGCGCCCTATGAGGGCCCTGCAAACATTACCGGACCAGGGGCCCTCAGGGTTAATCCATCCCTGATGATCATGTGCGTGCAGACAGGTGTATCCTATCCCATCAGGCCTGCTGGACCCTCCCACCTCCACCCACCCAGTTGCCTGTGAAATGTGAAACGAAAGGGAGAGAGAGCCTATTTCACCCACGCAATAACCAGAAGTACCTAAACCCAAACAAGCTGAACGATGTGTCGCAAAACAACACATTTACTCAGCGCAATTACCCTGGCAATGCGGAACATAGTGCTTTCACAAAACACAAATGGCAGACATAGTGGGAGGGCCATCACAATATAGCCTACACACTCTACTACCGGGTTAGAATATATATTTAGACAGTAATTTAATCACATTTTACTAATTGTAATTTAAATAATTACAGTAGACTATAATTTATTACAAATTAAGGAGGGTAATCTGAAACTGATTACATGCATGCCTGTCCAGAGTCAGACACACGCAAGCACGCACACAAGCATTCACACGCGCACACACAGTGAAAGAACTGGTGGTGCCAAGCTGGGTGACACTCTGTCTGGAACTCCCACTACCATCAAAACTCTGCCCTTGCCGTTCCCATACCTTATCTTTTAAACATAAGCCTTCTATTTAATTACATTGTATGCCAAAATGTCAGAAGTACTGCATGCCACCACAGGTGAGGAGGCTTGTGAATGCATGGAATTTCCTTTTTAAGGACCTAAGACATTCATGATTTATTAGATATATGCAGTGGAGAGTGACAGGAATGAGCCGGGATAGAGCAGGTACGACACGCGCCAAAGGTCACAAGATGATATTGTCACCTGTAAAGTCACAAGAACATGGCACTGGTCTGGTCTTAACCTGCTGAGCAATCAGGATGCCCCATGCTTGTAAATGTTATTGCAGAGAGATACGGTACTAACACACCGGCTATTACTGGATTGCTGCCACAACTTTAAATAGCTCAAGCAAATAGATGTGACACTCCATCATAATGGTGGTCGGGATGAGACAGGATCTATTTGGGTCCTGATGAAGATCTCAGACAGTGATGATGAACAGTGGGGGTACAGGTTTCAGGGCCCATTTGACAATGTCAGCACACTTTTCCGCTTCTGTTATTATTACACAGGCAGATAAATTAGACTTGAACTTATTTTAATTGCTGAATGGTATGCATGATTATGTGTCTGCGTTGTAGTCTCTCTCCACTTGTTATTACCTAGGACAGGGGTAGGCAACCTTTATTATCAAAAGAGCCATTTTTGGCCCCAAAAGGTATTACAATTCTATCTGGAGCCGCAAAAATATGTTTGCTTTAATAAAGCAAACTTTATTTGTGTATACAGTATACTGGTATACAAGTATACCAGTAAGCCAGCATGCAGCATTGGTGGTGAAAACAAACAAAGATGTCTTGGCATTCATACATTTCTTATTTTTATCTTGTGTATAGGCAACATTGTTTTGCAATATAAAAATGAAAGAATAACTTTATGCATACTACAATAATAAATTATGATTGAAATGTAAACAATAAAATAAAATAAAGGAAAAGAAAACCTCTTATTCCTTTTCATACTTCTTTGCCCTAGCAACTGGGAGCCACGGGAGAGGGCCTAAGAGCCACATGCGGCTCTAGAGCAGCAGGTTGCCTACCCCTGACCTAGGAGTAGCCTGGCTAATAAGCCAGACCATCAATTTGGCAAAAAGAATGCCTGCCCTGTTGTGTGATATTAGTCTGGCTTATTAGCCAGGCTAACCTACTGTAGGAGTACTGACTGACTGATGGAGTATGAGTGCCTCCCTGTGGGGATAAATAGTTACTGCACATTATAATAGATAAATAGCCCGCTGGAGGGAAGACCTTCTGTCTAGTCCCACAGGGGATATTCAGTTTCAGCTACACCCACACATTCATACACCGATGGCGGCGGAAACCATGCAAGGCACCAACTTGCACATCAGGAGCAATTAGGGGTTCAGTGTCTTGCTCAAGGACACTTCGACACTAACTCTGTGGGAGACCGGGTTCGAGCTGGCAACCTTGCGGTTACCATCCGCCCACTCTACCCCTGAGCTACCCCTGAGCCACATTATTACTAGTAATGTGCACAATGCACATACTACACAACTATGGTTAATGTATACAGACTAACATCAGTGGACATGATTTGAGGCTGAACACTTGTACAGTGTCAGCCAACCTACACAGTGAGAATATGGGTTAATATCAATCTAATGTCAATCTACAGAATATAATTAGCAAGATACAAGAATGAGAGCTGGTTTGTGTATTCCTTTTGTGTACTGTCTTGTTTTACTTTGCAATTCAATAAATATATATTAAATAAATAAGAAAGGAAGAAATCCAATAGTATTGTAAAGTCCACTTTCTTTCAGGGGTAGACTGTTGTTCCTACGTTGGAATCATGAAATAATCGGCTTTTCATTCATATTTTCTGGGCTCCTAACTAGTAGCTAACTAGTGAGAGCAGGATCTGTCTCAGCATGACC
This sequence comes from Protomyctophum parallelum, assembly GCF_964188405.1. Taxonomy (NCBI): domain Eukaryota; kingdom Metazoa; phylum Chordata; class Actinopteri; order Myctophiformes; family Myctophidae; genus Protomyctophum; species Protomyctophum parallelum. The sequence goes on along the minus strand of NC_139709.1, from coordinate 40,966,985 downwards.
CATGGCTGTATATGGACTCATTAGCAGTTGTAGAAATCAAACCTGTATCCACATTTTCCACAGTCTGAAGCATCAAGATCAAGTGTTCTGTGAGCATAATAGATTTGTATTGCGTTTCAAATGGAAGTGCTTTTGAATTGAAAGTTTGACTAGGCTATTTCCACTGAGTTATAGGCTCTCTCAGTTTTGCCTTCACTGCTCATGGAGTCTTGTCTATTGTTTCTGTCCACCTGAATGAACACTAGGTGGTGCTGCTGCATCACAGCAAATGCAGGAACAGAATATCACTGAACAGAACAACTGTCTGTCGGTCTGTGTTTGCAAACTTTGCATAGCACTGACCCTGAAACATGACTGTCAATGTCATAATTGCGAACGCAGTGAGCCACTTACTATGAGACCCTGCTGCTCATGTCTGTCTGTGTGTCTGTGTGTGTGTCTGTCTGTCCCGCTGTGACACCACCCGCCCGCCACCAGAGGGCGCAGCTGTAGCACACACACACACACACACACACACACACACACACACACACACACACACACACACACACACACACACACACACACACACACACACACACACACACACACAGGGCGCAGCTGTAGCACGCACACACACACACACACACACACACACACACACACACACAACCACACACACACGAGCTGCGTTCGCTTCCCGCGTTTGCGCGTCTTACTTGTAGTCATGACAAGTACGAGCGTCATGTGAACCGTGGCTAGTGTTTGCATAATTAGCATTGATTAACATTACACGTGGTGTGCACTGTCTCTCGTCGTTATCGCTGACGACAATGCCACATTTTGTTTGGTGACAGGCTGACAGCTCACAGGTCACAGCTTCCCTGGTCCAGTGCTTATGAGTGAGAGACTCGCTAACACGCTGGACCTGGGCGGGCTACTGTAGATCTATGTTATTAGAAAAGCTTGCAGGTGGACCGTGGCGTGGATTAGCCCATTTTGCATTGAAAGATGCTGGTTATTATGGGGCAGAGCCATAGAGTAAGACACTGGGCAGGGGTGGTGACTGCCTGGTGAGGGACTGAGTCTGAGGGCTTTTTATTTCTTTCTTTTTTTAATGGGGCTACAATAACGTTTGCCTTGCCGATATAAGCACCAAACATCTTATTTCACACTTTCTTCACAATAGGCTGCCGCTACTGAAAAGTCAGGAGACAGTAAAAAACTGCTTCTTTATCTGTAGGCTACGAGTCTTTCTGTTGCAGTTTATCGCGGGGAACAAAATAAGCTGGAAGACAGAGTCGCCGCACGCCGGTCAGGCTACAGTGAACAGCTGTGCACTGAGTCAACGTAATTTAGATATAACAATTAGCCTACACTACAATTAAGGCTTTTCTTATCCGCAGGCGCAGCACAAATAAGACTGTAGCCCATCAACTTTCAATTTAAAGGAGGTCAAAATATTCCATTTTGGTTTATATAAAGGAGAAAGCATAACATTGCCTCGATCAGACTGTGGGAATTAACTAATGAATTAAGTATTCGGTTAAGTGTGAGGGCGAGAGTATAGCAGCCATACACCATGGTCCATGACATTCTAAAAGTTGGCTAATTATCACAATTATCCCCCCCCCCCCACTGACTGTAAACCTTAATCAATATATTAGTCATGAAAAAACCAAAGCTGATGCGACAGCTCCCCCTGGAGTAGTTGAACAGATGGTACAGTCTGTGTGTGTAGATTAGAAGTACACCGGCTGTCTATTTTTGGCAGAGAATAGGCAGCAAGAGAAAAGTCGACACGCGAGCGCGGCATCAGCAGATTCAGCACCCCACCGTGTGTCTCTCGTCAGTCATGGCCACGTACAAAGGCAGGCGCCGCAATCAGAGATGTAAGTATGAGACGTCAATCATCATCCGCTTCGTTACCAATAGTTTAGGTAATTAGTGTTGTATGTGCTATATTAAAATAATTAAATAAATTATGCTCGTTTTGATAAAGCCGATGGGTGCAGGGGTGATGTTAGATGAGATCTCTCATGTTTGCCTTCGGATTCATATTGCTAATCTAAATTTATTTCCAGATTCATCTTTTGATTACTCTTTTTGACTATTATTATTATTATGGACATTAAATATATTATTTATTTTAGTTTCCCCTCAACATCGTTCTGTTTTATATCTGTTTTTTTTTTATCCAAAAATCGAATTAGTAGTGTAATAAGGCTATATGGATTTATGTCGATTAAAGTGTTGGTGCATTAATGGTTCACCCTTTGTTTCATATTAAGTTATTGCTTTTTATTGATAAATAGAAGTTTCTGAAGAAGAATTTGTTTTCAGCATAAAACTGATAAAAGAGAACGATCGAGAGCAGAGAGGAAGGACATCACTACTTTATCAATCAGGCCTAAGACAAACTCATGACATTTGGACCAGTCTATTTGTGCAGTTCAGTGTGCACAGTGCACTGAGATAATTATGTAGCTGTTGTCCCACCTCCTGTGCTCCACTTCTGAATTCAGGTTGTCCTCTTTTCTTTTCTTTTTTTTTAGTTTTATTATAGAAATTATTTCAATTGATTAAATAGAATGCTTGGGGACACACCAGCTTGCCCTGAAAATTGTATGGGAAAGACAGTCTGAAGGAACAATCTTGTGCAGGAGAGGCAAGATATGTATGTGTATGATTATGGGATCATGGCACAAGCCAATTTGCTCTAGATGAGTAGCACCTGCTACTGTAAATGCTTAAATTGTAGTAATTTAATTTCTACTGTACTTACTTGTACTAGCTACATACTGCTTAACAGTCCGCATCTTCGAAGAATAGGCTTTGGAAGGATAGTTTCTGAGATTAATGTTTATAATAACCACTTAAGCCCTAATGGTATTTATTTTTGCTAGCCCCCAGCTTTTAGTTACCATCCACAAACTTTGTCTTAAACAAACATTAAATTCCCATTGAAAATTAATGGAGAATTTTACGTCATAGCGTCTGAGCAAATAGACATAAGTGTCTATTTTACGTCATGATGATGTACAATGATAAGAGCGCCCATCACTTCACACGGGTGTGATTTTTAACAACTCATAATATCACAGGAAATATATTTTTATGAATAGCAAAAATAGCAGATCTACAAATCACAATTCACAATTCAGGCATTTAGCAGACGCTCTTAATCCAGAGCGATTTACAGTAAGCAAGAACAACACATCATAAGCAAACTAAGAAACTAACATCCGTCTAACAGTAGAATATCTATCAATAAAACTATGAGTATACACTATAGAGTGCTATGTCTACATAATATGCTATCTAAGTTGCATACGTTTAGCCTTTGTATACACCTGTAAGGTCGTTGAGGCTATAGTGTAAGTGGAGTCTGAAGAGGTTAGTTTTCAGACACAGTGGACGATTGGGAGTGAGTCTGCATGTTCAGATTGCAATGGGACGTTCATTACGGTACATAGTTTTGGAGCAAGGAGGGAGAATAGTCTGGGACGTGTGGAGCGCTGGTTGGCTGGTTGAAGACCAAGCGTGCTGCGGCATTCTGGATCAATCAGAAAGGCTTAAGTGCACATGCCGGTAGGCCAGTAAGGAGAGAGTTACTTACAATAGTCAAGTTATGTTTTGAGATGACTGATATCTGGATAATGAGCTGGGCTGACTCCTGGGTGAGGAAGGGTCTAATCCTTCGAATCACAACATGTTGCATCACATTCACAATGCGTTGTGAGCTTGTAGATCAGTGTTTCGTTTGATATGTTTTTTGACCATTTCCACCAATAGTGGCATGCCCAAAACTGGAACACCATGTTAAAAGTGGTTAAATGGGCTCAGCAGGGAGCCCTGCACAGTGTTCATTATCCATTCACGCTCTCGGGGTTGGAACATGGACACTGAGGAGGCTTTTACTCTGCAGCTGTGTGCCTATTTGGCCGGCTGGTAACGCAGCGGGACAACAAGTGTGTCTCAGAGGGAACTATACCCCACAGGGGTCAGACTGTTGCACGTACCCATCATGCGGTCATCATGAAACATCGCCAAAACAGAGAGGAAGGAAACAACATAACACTCCAGCAGCGATCAAAGAGACAGTCATCTTCACCCTTGGCTATATGCCAGTATGCCCATTATGATTTAATATGAACATCAAACAACACATGACAACGCTGAGACATATGGTGTTGTGATAACAGCATGCTTGAGTGCTTGAGCTTAATTGCAGTTTCAGCTGTAATGTGCTGAACACAATCAGTGAGAAATATTAGCAAACTCACATACAGTTCTCTTTAATGGAACATTGCTCAGCACGTCTAATATAATACTTTTATTAGATGCTCATGAGGTTGGGAGGGGGGGGGGGTTGCCAAATGTATGCAAGTGCCAGATAATCATTTTCCCCATTCTGGGCGGGAACCCCTTGGCTTTTGGTGTTGTAACCCTTCTGGACGGGAACCCCTTCAGGGGTTCTGTAAGTAGGATGAAAACAAATGATGCTGTTATATATAAAAAATAACTTTAGGATTTAGAAGGCATTTCTAGAATTGGCCTCAGTCCAAAATGGGTTAAAACGGTGAAGATCAAAGTACAGGGATTTCATTATAGAACGACAAGCTGTAAGACAAATGAATCATATTCATATTAACCTTAAGGTTCTCTAGCCATGATTAGACATGATTCTTTGTGTGTTTGCGTGCGTGTGTGCTGTGCTGTGCACATGCATACAATTTACAAGTAAGTGTGTGAGAGGTGAATAGGTGAATATAGTCTTTAGTTTCTGATATCTAGAAGCTGACAGGGTGGCAGCTTGTTCCTTTGTGTGAACCAGAGGTCACTCTCTTTCTCTCTCTCTCTCTCTCTCTCTCTCACACACATAGCCTATGCACGCACGCGCACACGCAGACACACACACACACACACACACACACACACACACACACGAAAACTTGTTCTCAGATCTAACAGAGAGGCCACTCATGTCCTTGAGATGAGATAAAAGCAGAAAACTGGCACAGATCCAATCTGCAGCCTCTGTCATGCTGCACATCTCTCACAAGCACACACACACACACACGTACACGCACGCACGCACGCACAGACATTGCTGTTCCTTGGAGTGGTTGCACCACTCAAAAATCTAAGAGAAGAGAGACTACTACTAATTAGCTATCACCGTGAGACTAATTACGCCTGCCAGTGAGACTAATTACAGTAAGTTACAGTAACTATCAACTGACAGTGAGACTATTTTAGCTATCACCTAGTCTCGCGTTGCAAGACTGTTGCATCTTGCAATTTTCAAATGCTTCCATCATACAGTCTGGAGCAACGGAAGAGCTGTCATGAGTAAACTAAAGCGGAAGTGGAGCCTCCTCGCCACTTCCCTTTCATCTTTACAGTCGTGCAAATGTATCCTGTTATAAATATAAATCATCTAAGCTAAGATTGTTGTTTGGCTAAGATTGTCTAAGATTGTCTAAGATTGTTGTTTAGCGAAAATGGAAAAAATAAATGAATGATAAAGATATTTTAAAATATATTTTGGAGGTGTAGTTCCAGATTGTGGAATAGTTGTTTGGTTACACGAGACTAGCTATCACCTGATAGTGAAACTAATTAGCTATCACCTGCAAGAGTGAGACTAATGAAATATTCCCTGACCAAGTAAGACTAATTCATTATCGCCAGAGAGAGTGAGAGTAATTCACATTATCAGCTGACAGTTATACTAACAAACTATCATCTGACGGTGGAGGTGAGTGAGACTAATGAGATGACTGAAGAATGAAAAAATTGGGTTTCTCAACCTCGTACAAAACATCCTGCTAATTTTACTCTGAGGAAAGTTTGTACACATTTGTACACTTTCGGAGTTACTATGTGAATGGTGCCACTTAAGCATTTGTGGGTTATGTTATGTGCCTTTCTGGGCCGCACAAATGGTAATTATTAAGAGTGGGGAAAATGACTATGACTTCACCAGCCTGGCCTATATACTGTAATAATAATATAGTCATGCACAAGTACAGCACACCAGGTGCTGTATATCGGGCATGATCTCCTTGTACACTCAATGAAGCTGCTGTTTTGGTGCAACCTATTTATTTATAATGACGTCTGCGAAAAAGTTACTTTACTTCTTATGTTCACTCGCAATGCGGCACAACATATACATTATCAATCAAACTCTTCGTGGCTATCACGTAGCAACACATTATCCTCCATCTCCCGGCATTTTCTGGACACGCAGGAATATCCATATAGTCACCCGCACGCGGGCACACACTCACGCAATGTCTTGTATACGATTTGCGTAATGACTGTAATTAATCAGCCGTACAGTATGTCCCTGTCGGGGTGGAATGACATTAATTTCGAGTGCTTTTCAGTGCTCTACTCTCTCATTAGTGACCTCAGCAGGGGACTGGAACAGAACCCACTCTACAGCACACTAACCATTCCTCACGTCCTACTGGCCGCTAATGGCCACCGTCGGAGGACACACTGTGATACTACTGTCTGTATCTATGTACCAGAGAGCCTCCACACAGATCTTGTCCATTAGAGAGACAGATCACAGATGGGTGTGTGGCGCAGCGGCGGGGTGGGCTTAAGAGCGAGAGACATGGAGAGGGAGTTGGAGAGACAAAGCAAGCGTCTATTTTGTTCTTTGTTCCATTTTCAAGCCAATAATCTCTAAACCATTCGAGCCTATCTCCTGTTTCTGCTTCACCTGCGATGCCCTCATCAGTGTCAAGCAGGGAGACACTGGGTCCCATTTCTATAGTCTTGGGTATGACCCGACACGGAGATTGAACCCCAAATCTCCCTGATTCATTGGGGAGATTCCGTCTAACCACAAGGCCACTGAGCTGGTAATAACTTGACTAATGTAACTATGAATTGACATTATGGGATTGACGGTATAGGCGGGGTGCAGGGAATTTCACACAGAATTAGTAGAATTATTATTTTTATATTTTCTTTTTGCAGACATCAACATGGCAGGAGAACCCAAACCCTACAGACCAAAGGTGGGCTCCAAGAGGCCTCTCTCTTCTCTCTACAGGTTGGTTACTTCAGTCTGATTTTATTATCCTGCTCTATTTTTCTTGCTGTACTAATTTCTATTTTACTTGAAGATCTGTTACAAACAGGCTATCTGAGTCCCTAGGGTGCAGTTTTAGATTTATACTTTAGCGTTATACTCATGCCGCTTTTAGATCTGCTACTTTTGAAAAATCATGAACATATCATTATGCAAATGTTTTAATTTATATATTTTTAAAGCGAACATTTTTAACTGAAATCTTTGCTTCTGGGGGGTCAAATACATACAGTATACATATAATTCTGGGGATCCATGACATGAAAATGTTTGAGCACCAGCTTTTCAGAGAACTGTTAGGATTTAGTAGACAATTAATGGGTTAACTTGTGTGTGAGATGCCAAGCATTAGAATACTTTTTTTTTTACTATTCCACAATCTCCTAACAGCTACTGCAGACAAATGCTTAAAAATGTAAATCGTTTCTATTTATAATCAATATCAAGACAGATACTGTTGTATAGGTATTTATGGGCAGGCGGCGAGTGTGGTCCGTGCTAGCATTATGTTCTTCTATTGCATGCTTAGTCGTGCTTGACCAGGCGCGACAGCATTAACGCAAACCTCAATAGTGAAACGTACTTATTGTTGTCTTCACAGTGGCTATGAGTTTGATTACGACTACTACAGGGATGACTTCTACACCAGGTACGTTATCTGAGGGGTGAATCGGTCAATTGAATAATTGTTTAATTGATTGACAGAAAATTGATTGAATAAAATGTTTTTATTTTTCAACTTACATTTTATTCATTTTTCATGAACAGAAATAGACAAGGACATACAGAAAGCAAAAAGACAAACAATTGAACATTACAGTATGTGTTGCCAACTCAGTAAATAAAACTAGACAAAGTGCCAATCGGCACAGGTCTCCACCAGGGCAGGTCAGGTTGTGGCCTCATGGTGGCGCTATAACAGGCTGTTGAGGAAGATTTGGGCCGGAGGTTCGTGTTGGAGGGATGCAGGTACAATGTTTTTCCATGTGTGCATACATAAGTTGTATACAGATCGATGCAGTTATAGCTAAAAACAGGAATTGGCCTGTTATAGCGCCACCGTGAGGCTGATTTTGAGGAAAAAATTGTGGCATGTCGTCCTCGGCCTAGTGAAAATGTGCGTGTATAATTTAACGGAAATTGCACACTGTGTTTGTGATTTGTGGCCTTTTTTCGAAATGGACGAATCGTGTGAGCTTTGGAAGCCAATCTTAGCCAATCAGGATGGAAGATGGGAAATGGTGCCGCTCCATGTTGATCACATGACTATGGAGATAGTGTATACCGATTTGCGTGAAATTTGGATAAAATCTGAAGGAGTAATAATAGAAAATGTGTTTTACATATGTCTGCCTCCTGGTGGCGCTATAAAGAGCAGATGTGAAAAATTCCAGGCAAAGGTTTTTCCTTGGCCTCTAGGGAGTTGGCATACAAAGTTATCCACAGATCCGTGCAGTTAGAGGTAAAAACACTTTTCGGCCAGTTATAGCGCCACCTTGAGTCTGAGTTGAAATTGTTCATGTGGCATTTCGTCCTCGGCCTAGTGGGAATGTGGGTGCACAATTTCACGGAAATCACGCACAATTCACTCCTGTGAACTTTGGAAGCCAATCTTAACCAATCAGGATGGAGTGTGAGAAATCTGAAAGACCGGTTTCGTTGAATGGCTCTAGAGAGACTGTGTACCAATTTGCGTGATGTTTGGACAAAATCTGTAGGTGTACTGTGCAAAAACTTGTTTTGCACAAAGCGGCCTCCTGGTGGCGCTATAACAGGCCGTTGTGGAAAGTTTGGGGCATCGTTGGCATCCAGGGAGTGTGTTTGCAAAATTTGGCATCGACCGGGTTAACGGTGGCCGAGATTAGCTGCTCACGGACACACGGACGGACGGACGGACACACACACGGACGGACGGACGGACGGACGGACGGACACACGGACGGACGGAGTGCAAAACATACTCTCCCCACATGCCTTCGGCCTGGTGGAGACAAACAGTAGATAAATGCTATAAGTGTAGGAGATCACACACAGACAGGATAATAATAAAATGCAAACAATATGTGAGCGTACGCGTGTACACACACACACACACACACACACACACACACACACACACACACACACACACACACACACACACACACACACACACACACACACACAATAATATTGGACAGTAAAGTACTGTATATAAAGAAGCCAGAAGCCTGCAGCCAGAAAGATTTTCATCAGATATATTCCAAGCTGTTTTGATTTAAGTTTTGGAGTGATAAAAAAGCGGGAGGTGTTTTTCCAGCAGAATTCACGGCAGGTGTTGGAACTTGAAGTTGTGTGTTGTGTTCTGCAAATATTTAACCATTGTTCACTTGCGATTTGGGCATTCAGTTCTTTCTCCCATTTCTCTTTGATGTAATCGGTTTTATGTTTTCTGGAGTCTGAAATACTTTTATATCATTTTGATACTATTCTCTTTATTGAATAAAATGTTTGGGGGGGACCGCATGTAATTCCGACATTAGTCCAACATGCGTCCGGATGTCGGACATGCGCTGCTCCCGTGCTTGCGATTATTGTTAGGTTAGGAAAACCAAGACAATTTTTTTTTATTCGTTTTGTCAGTGTGGTATCTTTTCAGCGTACGGCGGTGGACAAAGAGAAGAACAGGATATCGATGTGATGAGGTTACGAAGTGGCAGCTTTATTTTGTATTAAAAAGCAGTCCAACAGTCAAAGCAAAGACAAAGGAAATCCTTCGTGGTCCCCTGGATTAACAACACACAGTATACTCGAGCCGAAAAATGAGTTAACCGGATCCAGAACCCCCTTTCGGCCACAGCGTTTGTTTATATCCCGTGCCTAGTCCCACCCCTCCCCAACATTAAGGCAGGCGTTTCCTGACTTTTGACCAATGATAAAACTCTTTCCGGTTTGGAGAGGCGGGACTTAGGACAAAAGTCTGTGACGTTCCAGCTCAGACAATAACCTTTAGGTGATAGTAGTTATAATGAAATTAAACGTAAACTGTAAACTTATGAACATGGTTAATCATACCTTAAAAGTATATAAACATGGGAACACTTGTAGTTAGGAAATGTTACGGAACTATAAAGTAAAACTGAACACTAATGGAATATAACAGAACTGAAAGAGTGAATTAAGAACAGTTTAAACCTAGTGACGAACACTATAATTCTTATAGTCTCATAGTACCTTTTAAGAGTAAAAACCAACATGGTGACGCGAAACCCTATGTTTTTATCGTACCTTTTAACATATAAACATATAGTCTTACCCTTGTGGAATTAAACGACAAGTTAGCAAATGGCTCCGCCCGCCAGGGGACCGTGCTTCAAAGGGTTGTAAACAATGACCCTTTGTTTTCACGTGTGAAATGTAAATGCTCCCTGTCTCTTATATTTTGAGAGAGAGAGAGAGCATTTACGCTCTAGTTAAAAAATAGCTTATCTTGACTTAGTGGCATATTGATTTAGTTAGTAAGTTCACTTATAGAAATTATACGACATCAGTTATATAATCACACACAGAATTGTTGATCTAGAAACGTCAAACTTAGAAAAGGAAAGGAAATTAAATCCCAGCTAGCCTGTTTTCAAAACCGTTGCAATCCCCCTACCATGGAATTTGGAGGATTCACAGTATTGTACCTCTCAGGCCTCCTCCATAAATAAATGCAAATAATTTGTTGCAGCCCCACGAAGTATTTGATGTCAACACTACACAACAGCACAGATACCCTATACTTTCTGCACTACCCTTTTCTTACTCTGAGTTACTTGTCCCAGAGAATGTGTCCTCAGCTGCCCCCCTTTACAGAAAGGGACATTTACAGACAGTTCTGGGCATCTTTGTAATGAAATCAGTCACTTTTCCATTCACTGTAGTAGAAGGAGGTGCGGGGAAATCGCAGACATGTCCATGAGACCCGTTTCTGAATCGGCCTATAGTGGTGATTTTTCTCATTTCAAGGACCCCCAGTTTGATATGCATTAGGCCACGGATTTGTATCTCTTGACACTACATTAACACGGCACAATCCTGTGTTAATTTAACTCTGAGAGTGTAGAAATGATGGGTTCATTTGTTTCCATTTTGTACAGTCTCTCAGTTACATTTAGCTGGGGACACCGAACCCCTTCAAGGATGCAGGTTTATGTCTCAAACTGTGTGCATGATTTATGAACTCCATTCTCACATATCCGAGAGTGGAAGTGTTGTGTTCAACCTTGACAAAGTACTTGTTATGTTGTGTTCTGTGGTATTCAGAAACTCTAGTTTTTAAAGATCTTATGGTCTGCCAGGATGAGGGTGTCTGGACGGCGAACAACTGTTCCCTACACTACTACTATGTAGTCTATTGGGGGATTGTATAGGCTCTAATATTCGCTACACAGTACAGTACATTTCTATCTATCTTCTGAAAAAGACAATTAGAATGCAATTTAATAATTAGCTTATTGTGCATGTTTATAATGCATCATAGAAATGGGGTGCATAGCAAGTGTTACCAGCAAGGTAATAACTATAACTTTTTAATATTAGAAATGTCAAAATATGCCATATTTGGCTGCTTAAATTCAAACAAATTGTATTGTAAAGTTGGACATTTATCTGCCAGGATATCTCCCTTTGGATTCGTGGTCTGGGACAGAGGAATTGGGAGCCGAAGGAACGGGGGGAGCTATATACGCAAAGTAGTGTAGGTAATTGACTCGTTTGCGTCGGGACGACATGTTGAGAACAGAGTGACATCGCAAAGGGCTTCCTTTCTAAAGCAAAATCTCCAGAATAGGGAAAAATATCAGCTGTCATACACTTTTTTCCCCGCAACATTAGAACAAATTAGTTTGTTCACTTTTTTATAATTCAGAAATAGATAAACCCCAGGTAAGTTAATATTGATTGTGTTTTGGATCATCTAAGATACCTTTCCCTCCCCATGTCCCTCCAGACTCTTTGAGTACCATGGTCGCGTGGTGCCCCCGACTCGGGCAGTGATACCCGTCAAGCGCTCCCGACTTGTTGTGCCCTCCACACGCCGTGCCAAATCCTCCTTTCCCATCAGGATCTGTTCTTCCTCCTCCTCTTCCTCCTCTTCCTCTCCCAGAGCGCTCAGTGCTGGGTCCCCTGTGACAGGCCCTAAGCGTATGTTTTTCTTCTCCTGTTCGTTCATTCTTTCCATCTCTTTTTGCCTCTTTCATCTTGCTTTAAGCCATTGCCTTTTCTCAGTTAGTAGTCTGACTGATATCAAAGAATCTTACCAATGTCAACACTAGCTCTGGTCCATAGTGTTAGAAGGAGTTCTCCTCAACACTATGGGACTTTCGATTCCTTGCGCATGAACCACAGGGTGTGCAGTCTGCTTGTTTTTAGTAAAAATTTACAATTCACTTTCGCTACTCACCTTCTAACGCTATGGACCAGAGCTATGGCAATACATGTCATGTCATGTCATGTCAATACACGCCATGCCTATCCACAATAATATACCTTATCTTCTGCTTGGTCAACAATTATGTTTGCTGTTTCTTTTGTTAAGCCATATTAAGTAGTAATATACGGTATATCCCAAATTCCCAACATGCGCAGTGTATAATAAGCGCAGTGTTTTTATGCTCTTTCACCTTCATCCACATGTGCTCACAGTGAAGACGGACCAAGTTCTGACCATAAAGAAAGAGCTGTTGCAGATCAAGACCAGGATTGACTCTCTGCTGGGACGTCTGGAGAAGATAGAGAGACAACATCGCTGTGATGCTGGTGAGATGAGAGCAGGGGAGGGGTGTCGGGGTGTAGAAAACATGAAAGAGTGCATAATGGGTATGGAAAAGAAACCCATCCAATGAATAAAAGTCTTTATCTTCTTTGGAGTAGCGAAGACTGAGGTCACCGACCGTGCTGTGACACCGAGTAAAAATCTATCCCTCTCTCTTGCATGCGCGCGCACACACACACACACACGCACACGCACGCGTACGTCATCCTCTCCCTTGTTTCTTTCCTTTTTTTTCTCAGAGGTGCAAAGAAAACAGGAGGAGGCGTACGAGTGTCTCCATGGCGATGAAGCAAATCTCTCTGTGGAGGATGAAGGGGAGGGGGTGGCTGAGGTGGAGGCGGGCGAAATGACGGATGGTGGCGACGATGAGTTTGAAGATGAAGGTGCCACTGACATGGTGAATTGGCCAAGTAGCCATTTACAGCGGTGCTCTCGCTGAAGCGTGCTTGCGTGCGTGCGTGAAACGCTGTTTCTTTAACCCATTTTGACCTCAGATCAGATTCTAAAAATGTCTTCTACTGTACATCCTGACAGTTTTCTGAAAAAGCTGTTTCTATGTCAGTCGTTCTATAAATAGCAGACCTACAAGCTCGGAGCGCGCCACTTGGTGGCGCGCTATGAGCTTGTAGATCTGCTATTTTTCAATAGCTAATTAAAGCATAACATAATGCTAACACCAAAAGGGGTTCCCGCCCAGGAAAAAGAACTTTTTTAAAACTATACTTTTATGCTTTACTCAGTTATTTCGGTGCTCTACACACCCTTTATTGATTATTTGGTTCATTATTGCACCCCTAGTGACAATGAAAAGTGAATGTGTGACTCATTCCTTAATCCCCCACCCCCTCTGGTCTAAAATGAACATGCTATGACTGTACAAGATTATTTTTCGTTGTCAGGGCATCAGTCTAATGGTACAAACTCATCTTTTGTTGTTGCCTCCTGCACTTAATCCTTGTAACCAATGGTTTTGTGTCATTCTTTTACTGCAAATGTCCCAGCACAGCAGAGATCAGAATTTAAGAACTGTCACGACTGCATTTGACAAACTATGCATTCTGGATATGTAACAGCTGTTAACAAAAGGCTCGTAAATGTCACTACGCACTTAAATCCTACAGTATATCCAGGGCTGCACATAAGTGGTGCGCAGGTGCGCATGCGCGGTAAAAATTAAAAATGCGCTGTCAATCAAGCGCCGGGAAGCGCTTCTGCGTACCAACAGCTGGGGCCGCCCAGAATGATTATTATGGCCAGAATAATAGAAAATGTTGTGGCGAGAGCATTTCCCACCGACTGCCACTCAAAGTGGCTACTGGCCAATCACAGCAGTGACAGCACGTCTTGCGAGAGTGCACTGGCCATTGTGGCCAATCACAGCGCGTCCTTACTCAAACGAGGGAGGATTCCAAATCCATGCATGCTGCTTTGCTACTGGGAGAGTGGGAGGAGGAGGACAGGAGTTTAGAGTTTACCACGGAGAAAAAGTTACCTGGGCTGGCAGTATTACAGCCAAACTCTCGTCAAAATGTCCAAGAAGCAAGCGCCATTAAGTAACTATTTTGGTGTTCCAGCACCACCACCTCCAAAGAGACGCCAAACGGAACCACCAAAACGTGTTTTTGCGGAAAAGTGGTTGGATGATGTCGGCTGGCTCCAAACTAATGCTGAGCGCAGTGAGATGTGGTGCAAAATATGCCGTGAGCATCCCAATCTGGCCGATAAAAACTGCACCTTTTATACAGGGACAAAGAATTTCAGTCACCCAGCTTTTGATAAGCATGATAAAAGCAAAGAGCACGTCAACATAGTTGAAACAATTAACAAGGATCCAAGTCGCCCACTTGACAAGTGGCAGGGAAAATATAATGAAGAACAGCGTCAAGCACTGTGCAACATATTTCTGTTGGCCTTTCACAAAGCGAAACATGCACGGCCCATGAGTTCATTTGAAGAGGACATTCCACTGTTCAAGAGGCTCGGAGTTAACGTTGGAAGTGCCTATCATTCACGCGAAGGGGGGTCCCGCATCATGCAAACCATTGCACAGATAATCAGCTCAGAACTGTGTGAAAAGTTAAAAGCAGCTGAATTTTGGGGTTTGCTCTTTGACGGATCAGAAGACATCAACAAAACGGAGCAGGAGATTGTGTACATTGTGTCGGTGTCTAGCAGTGGAGAGTTTAACTCAGATTTCCTTGGATTAATTCATCTGGGGGAAAAGCGATCGGCACAGGACATCGTGGATGGACTTGTGCAGCTATTCCAGGAATGTGGTTTAGCGGATGAGTGGAAGACGAAGTTGGTCTCGGTGTGCACAGACGGGGCAGCTGTCAACGTGGGAGTATACAACGGCGTCATTCCTAAACTACGTCAGAAGGTGGTCATCGGGGATTCCCTTGTGCACATTCTGTGTACAGCACACACCCTGGAGAACTGCGCCAAATCAGCTGATCGTATGATACTGTACTGTGAGTCTTTTAATCGTTCCGTTGTCAGGCTGCTAAGCTTTTATTTGCAGAAGGGGGGTGCAAAACGAACCGCAGCACTACAGAAATTATGTGATGAGAATGGCATTGTCTGTGTAAAACTAGGAAAGTTTCACAACATTAGATGGTCTGCATGGAGACAGGGGACTCTGTTGAAAATATGGAGAATGTTGCCTGCCATTAAAATCCAACTGGCTACTAGTGATGACAGTGACCTAAAACATGTATGCACAGAGCGTTTTCACTGTTTCCTAGCCAACATGCTTGATACTGGGGAGATCTTACAGTCCCTCTCCCTCAAGTTCCAGCAAGATAGATTGTGTATTGGAGAATGCAAAGATGAGCTGATGGTAGCTGTTGGACAGCTGACACTTATGCGTGACAGTGAGGGCAAGTACAGGAAAGAGGCTGTTGCACATGCTGATGCTGACAGGGACAAGATTGGTGTACTGAATGGTCTAATTCAGGAGTTTGAAGCCAGATATGAAGCCCTCAAGGCATGTGACCAATTTCTCATTTTTGATCCTTCAACTTGGCCTCAGGAAATTAAAGACCTCCACAGTTTTGGAAATGCAACACTCAGTAGCATCCTCCAGAATTATGAGGCCAGCATGTCTGTTGACAAAGACTCCACTCTAAGAGAATGGATGCGTTTAAAGCAAGCAGGGAAACGTTTAGCAGCCTCCTCTGTGTATGACTTGGTCAAAATAGTGAAAACAAACAATCCAGAGAATTACTCCAACATTCAGAAAGTCATTGTGTTGTCCCTTACACTGCCCTTGAGCAGTGCTGCATGTGAGAGAGGATTTTCACACCTCAACATAATAAAAAACAAGTACAGATCCAGCCTGTCAGATTCTCGCCTGTCATCCCTGATGCACATCCACCTGTCTAAGATGACATCAGAGACTTTTGACCCAAAACCAGCTGTTGACTTGTGGATGCAAACAGCTGATCGCAGGCTCAACCAGGGGAAGAGTACTAGGCCTGCATCATCATCTGCCATGGTTGAAATTGAGGACAGTGATGACAGCAGTCAAGAGAGCAGTGATGATGATGATGGCCAGCTTGTAGCATAAATGTTTAGGTTGTAGCTTTAAGCAAACTGAGCTCAAAGAGCAGTCAGTGTACAGTGTTTACAGAATATTGTATAGGTTGGTGGAGGGTGTGTAGAGCCCAGGATCACATTAGATGATTGACACAGGGGTGAAAAATGGGTTACAAAATCGTGGGATAAAAAATATATATTAAAAAAAAAAAATCAGTGCCCAAAGAGCAGTCAGTTTACAGTGTTTACAGAATATTCAGTGCTCAAGTTGATTTCAAGTTGATTTCAGTGTGTTTAAAAAACAGACTTTCATGCTTAAAGAGAAAAGCAGTAATTTGATTTTTCACTTGTTTCTTTTGTTTTGCATCCAACACCCTCACACTATATTTGCACACATCCACTCACCTACACTACTGATTCTACAGACTAACACACACCATCATTTGTTAATTCATCTTTATTTATGAATAAATATAGTTTTGCTATAAGTTATTCATGCATCCCTCTTTTATCCATCCGGCGAGACGGGTCGCCGCATTTTAGGAGCACCAAGTAACTCCTCCAGGTGCTCTTCTGAGTACTAGACCAAAAAAGTTGTGTGCAGCCCTGAGTATATCATTAATTGTATGATGTTGTGAGCTTGACCCTTTTTGCTTATAATGACATGCCCAAAATAGGGACATAGTGGTCAATTACGCATTCTTAATTCTAGATACTATTCTATTAGGTATTCTATTCAGTGATCAGCAACATGTTAGATGTACTATCAAACAGAACAGAAGCACACAATTCATGTTTAGATTAGAGGAACAATTAACACAGCCCCTTTGTGAGAAACTGATGACACCTTCATAATCTTTCGTTTACTTTTTCATTTCAGATAGAGAACCACATATCGGACATAGACAACTGAACAAGGTCAGTGTTGAATTGAAGCTCAACATGAGATGAACACATAACACATAAATGCTGCTGTGAATGCACGGTCATTAGACTATATTGTATGTAGTGCATATAACATTACATGAACAGAACACACTAACCATCAGAAAAGGAAAACTACCTTTACCATTATGAATGCAAACATACCGTTTACCAAACAAGCGTACAAAGAAAAACATGACACACTGCTACTCCCTGTGGTGTCTGGGGTTTCACAGTCTATTGGGAATGAAAAAAAGGTGCTGAGGCTTATGTTCTCCACTATCAGAGAGAGAGAGAGAGAGAGAGAGAGCAACAGCTATCATCATCTTTCAGTCTAATCCGCTACAGAGTTCTTCAAAATGACCTGTCTGCGAGTGCACGGAAGAGGCAGCTTTCATGCACTTATCACTGATGACTGTCTGAGCAGCCAGGAAATAGGAGTTTGTCACATCCACACTTTCCATCAAATTACATTTAAATGTCCCTTGACTTTTTTGTTATCCTGTGGATGAACAAACAACATTGTGACGAAATGGGTTCCTTGGATGTAATTTCTTCCCTGTCCTGTCCCCCTGTCCGATATCACCACTAAAAAGAAAAATTACCAGAATGATGACAAACACGAATGACTTGTCCTGGCTGGGTCTGTAAAGTACACAGAGGTTTTGCAGGTAGTATTGATAATCACGTGAAACCTGCACACCAAATAACTATAGCTCCCATTAATAGGCTTTTAAAATTTCAAGCAACACAGCTCTAAGGCCTTTATGGGCCAGAGAGTCCAATGTCTAGTGTGACATTGTTTTTCGCCATTATTTAACATTATTTATAGAGGGACAGACAGTAGGCTGACAGGAAATGGGGGAGAGAGATGGGGGGGTGACATGCAGTAAAGGCCGTCGGGATCGAGAGTCGAACCCGCAGCACATTGCCAGACTCGGGCTACCGGCCACGGTGCCTGGACCGCTGAGCCACGGCCCAGGCCCAGTGTGACATTTATGTCTCAAACTGTGTGCATGATTTATGAACTCCATTCTCACATATCCGAGAGTGGAAGTGTTGTGTTCAACCTTGACAAAGTACTTGTTATGCTGTGTACTGTGGTATTCAGAAATTCTAGTTTTTAAAGATATTATGGTCTTGCAGCTCTTGCCAATGTTTGCCAGCATAATGTTGTATTTTCTTCCTGTGTTGTTGGATCAGATGAGTAGTTTTGTGTGTAAATATAGTATTGTTTCTGATGACCACATGAGTCATTTCCAGAGGACAGAGCTAATGCAATGTTCTTAACAGCATACAGCAGTGATGGTTTTCAACCCTTTTCATATCAGGGCCAACAAGGGGCCAAGGGCCATTATTTATTCAGCATTTGAGCCACGGACCACCATTTGATGAGAAATGTAGCCTCTCAGACTTAAGAATAATTTGTTATCGTTGGATAAGATTGTGTCCACAATTCCATGCTGTATTTATGTTGGTACCATAGGAGAGATAACAGGCAAATGTTGATAAAACAAATAACAATTTGTCTACATTCTCTAATTGTGTAGACTTCTTGTAAATTAAGTATTGCTGATGTTTTAACAATAATATAACGCTTGAGAGCGTAAAATGAAACCAAATGTACCCATAAGGGTCCATTCAGGTTTCATTTTATGCTCTCAAGAGTTAAAGATCTATAAGGGTCAATTTAGTAACCAATTGTCTCCACCATTTAGCTGGGGACCACCTGGAACCCCTCAGGGAACACTGGTGGTCCCCGGATCACTGGTTGAAAACATACACTATGGGATTTCACACTAGCAGTGGTAGCGGCACCCACATCACCTATGTGTGTAACTGTGTACGCCTATTCCATTGGAAATATAGAGTTTAATCCAGTACAATTGCTTTCTCTCGTAGTTAGTAAAAGCAGACTTCTCCATTGCCCCATACAGTATAGTCCTCTCTGGAAATGACTCATTAAGGTCATTGCCAGCAGTACTATTCACAGAAACCTATTCATTCAACCACCTCCATTATGTGAAGAAAATAGTTGAAAAGTTGTGTGTTAGTTACACA
The DNA here is from genome assembly GCF_964188405.1 of Protomyctophum parallelum. Taxonomy (NCBI): domain Eukaryota; kingdom Metazoa; phylum Chordata; class Actinopteri; order Myctophiformes; family Myctophidae; genus Protomyctophum; species Protomyctophum parallelum. The sequence continues at coordinate 40,947,570 of NC_139709.1, read as the reverse complement.
AGATGGTTTGAACCATAGACAAAGACGTTTTGTTTCTCTCATTTATTTCAGATGATGGCTGTCCATTTTCTCCAAAGGTGTGGAATGGAGGGAGGGGGAGGCCCATGTTAAGTTGAGAGAACTGATATTACCAGCAGCCCTGCTTGAACTAAAGGAAACCCAAAATGAGACAGCTGTCAGCCTGAGACTCTTTCAGAACTTGTTATTTGCTTACTGACGTGGTCCATCAAAATGCTGGTGATTAATATTCTGCGAGCTACAGCGAGATGCAAACGGCACTAATTTTATGTTTTATTTTTGGTTTATATTTGTTCTTTTCACTTTTGTTTTGTCTGCATAAAGGGGGGTTTATTGTGTATTTAATCTATTATGATCTGTATTGTGCATAGAAAAGATAAAGCTCTATAAACAAACAGATGAAGCGTGAAGGATTCTCCTCTGTTCCATACCGTCGAAAACATGTTTCTCCATTCCTGAAGGCTTGTATGAAGAACTGCCATGAGCCACGATGCTGAGCCAGAGAGCTAAAATGTGAATTTCTTATGATTAATTTATACATATGCCTCTGTTGCACACCGTAAACATAGGCGGATCTAGAAATTATGGACCCCTGGGCCACCGTCATGCAAAAGGGCCCCCCCACCCCACCTTTTTTCGACGTGATGCATACTGTCTGCACACGTGTACGCATAACAATTATGACATACAGTATAGGCCTGCGATATTCCGAATTTACAGCAAGGGATTGCTTAAAAATAATAAACAGCCCCAAATAAATGCAAACTGAGGGTTTAAACACGCAGTAATGTACCGCATCATGATGGTTTAGGACTATTGGGGTTATTTTATTGACACAAATGAATAAGCCCATTGTTAATAACAGTGATAAGGACCGTGTGTGTCACTGTTATCCACTGTTACCCCTTTTTTGGGGGGCCCCTGAGTTTGAGCCTCTTCGGTCACACGGACGCTCAAGCTCAGGGGCCCCCCTAGCTCAGGGGCCCCTGGGCCTGGGCCCAACAGGCCTGTTGGATAATCCTCCCCTGACCGTAAATAGTCAGATCTACAAGGCTTCGCAATGTGACACATTGTGAGCATATAGATAGCCTGTTTTCAATGTGTGAAAATATAAATCAGGCTTAGATGCTTGATTTAATATCTGCTAAGAGAAGAGTGAATTGATTTATTCCTACATTTTGCTGGGGCAGACAGGCTAATATAAATTATTCAGAATCACAGGCAAGTTTTTAATGATGTCTACATTGTTGTGTATGTGTGTCATATTTCTGTTAGACATTCCTGGGTGTTAAGAAACACTATTTTAATGGCCAGCATGTTCAAAATGTGAGTGTTCTGTGTCATTTGTATTCATTGCATCTGTTGTACAGCTATGGGTGAAATTGCTAACTGTTTTTGAAGTAAATCTGTCCCTCCCAAATAGGTTGTGGAATATGCCATTGAATATCCTGACACAAAACAACAGTTCTCCAAAACCTAGGGAATGTACGTAAGTGATATATTTTCATGTTAAATAGCTCTGTATTCATATTGCAATCCTTGCTATAGACTCAAGTTCAATAATTGAGATCTCTATCTGTCTTTCAAGCTCTTTAGTGAACAGAAAATACATTTTCATGTTGGGATACCAATTTTATCAAATCAGGAGAGAACTCATACACTATACAGGAATTACAAGTGAAATTGGAACTGATGAAACAAAAACTGTCAAAATTGGAACTGGAACTAAACTGGAACTGAACTGGAATTAAAGGTGATAACTGATGTTTGTGGAGCTCTCTCTCTCTCTCTCTCTCTCTCTCTCTAGTTCTTTTTAGTTTTCTACAAAACCACGAAAGTTAGTAACTGCTTGTCAGTGTAAGTTTCATTTTAGATTTCCTATACTAATATAATCTTTTTTTAATGCTATTTTTAAGGCATTTTTGCTTTAAGGAAGTAGGGGAGATAGAAAGGAACCTGGAGTTTGCATGTTCACCCCGTGTCCCCTAGGGTAGGTAGGTACCCTCACAAAAACATGCAGCAATCCTGGTCTAAATTGTTCATGATTTGTTGATTCAGCACAGTAATATTTTGAACCACTGAGCCAGTGTAAAGATCTAAGAATTGGAGTGATCCACTTTCTTGGCATTAGCAGGAATGTAACCAAATGGGACGCACGCACACACACACACCATAGTGCCCTTGAGAAACTGTGGCCTGCGAATGAGAAGTGATGGCAGCAGCCAGCAACAGATGGTGTCGCTAATTCACTAACTTCATTAGCACCAGCTCATCATTTCCTCAGGTTAAGGAGGGCCACTCACTGGCTGGACTGCAGGTATAATTGGTTCTATTGCTCCTGGCTGACCGCCAGTAACTACCATGATCATTCATGCAGCTCCTCTAATATGGACATTGGACAGTGTGTGATGCGTGATGGCCAGAATCAATCACCATTATGAGGCTATAGGGGTCAGGAACTTAATAATACATCTGTGGTTAGCTGTAGCTAGATGAGCAGCCCCTTACTCAACATTGGTTCATATCAAGTCAAGTCAAAGCCACAGAAAGATGTGGTATAAGTAGTTGTAAGGCTCTAATGATTATGGGAAACTGGCAAGTACGCTGGCCTTGATATTTAATTCATTGCTCGCTGAATAGTTCCATACTAATGCCACATCTTAAAGAATATCTCCTATTTAATCTAAAGACTTGAAATTCTATAATGACACTGGAGAATTCACACAGACCCTTCTGGCAAACCAAACCTTTAATTTCCCAATGCAACACACCGTTATCATCCTAGCACACCGGTATTGAGAATCAGACCCATAACAGTGTGCTGTGCAGACCTTTTTGACATCTATCCATCTATAAATGCATCAAGTCTCTGTGAGTCTGTCTGTCTGTGTGTAATCCATATTTGGGCATGCCTTACAATGAACTCCATACATGGGCATAAAAGGGAGACAGACATAATAACTGGGTGGGGCATTCATTTCCAACTTCCAGCATCGTTCCGAGTAAGCCAGTGCCCAACAGGCACCGCTGTAGAGTCTCCAACGCATAATATCTGGGTGGGGCATTCATTTCCAACTTGCATCGTTCCAAGTAGGCCAGTGCCCACTGGGCAACGCTCTAGTTTTGTTTAATTTCATGTAAGTCCTCTGTCCTCAGTTTTGGATGTGCATGTGGAAGTGCCAAAACACATGCACAGTTTCAAAATGTTCAGCTTCAGAATGTTCATGTACATCAATTCACTAGTAGCCTCGGAAGCCGCAGGCGTTTTATTTTCAAAGAAAAATAGGTTGGTGAACCAATAGGAAGTCGGCATCGGTTTCCAGCACTAGTTTGTTCCGCCTAGAAAAGCGTATACAGGGCTCTTTCAGGCTAATTATTGTTGTAGAACATGAATTAAATAAATGAATATTTTTTTCTTATTCAAATGGTAAATAACCCCATTAATGCAACTTTGAAAGATAAATCCTATCCTATAGAATAGCCAATGTAATACAACCACATTGACATATTACATACAGTATGTCAACTTAAACCTTTTCTTGCCCTTCACACCTTTTGCATTCAGAATTATAGAATTGAATCTGCTACACCTAGGCCTACATAACACGCATGCTGTCTGTATATCATCACTGGATCAAAAATAACCCATAAGGTCATAAGCTCTGACTTATGGGTTCCGGTTAGTACCACCTCCTAAGCAGGGCCCAAATTAGGTTCTGAGAATGTTATGTGGAACCGAGCCGTAGCTTATGGAAACAAATCCAGAACTCATGAACTATGTTTCACAGCACAGCATGGTTTACTTAGTTCTTGTAGCTAGAAAATAGCAACAACGCAACAACATTATTTAAAGAAAGTAGAAAATGATCATTCAACCAAATCATATGAACCAATACAACTAAAGCTAAAGCATCACAAAAAACAGATGCACATCATTCTTAATTTCCTTGGGTCCAAAAAACAAAAAACAGCAATTATGAATATAACTGGTAATTAAATGTTAATTATACAGTATACTCTTTTGATCTGCACAGCAGACACTGACAGACAGTGATTAATTTCTGCCAGTAATCTAAAGTAGCTGTCACAACAAATACACCCCTGGGGAAAACCAGTGTAGTTGTAGATTCTTCTGGCTGCTTTTTGCATAATTATTGCGTATTTTCTTGTGACTAGGTCTTGCTTGCTTGCTTGTGTCTGACTTTAATAAAACTGCCTCAAAGGTGTCATCAACATCAACATTGCACAGATACATCTCTACTGTCTGGTGAAAAAACAACAACATTCAGTGAGTTAGGCCACAGTGGCCTCCTTCCTTCCATTCCGAAAAGAACAAATGACAATTATAGATTGGAGGTGGTGGCCACACATTCAAGTGCATCCTGCACACACACACACACACACACACACACACACACACACACACACACACACACACACACACACACACACACACACAACAGCAGTGTACTGCACAGTCCCTCACCACCTGCATGAGCTTACAGTAGGCCTATAGGAAGAATCACACCCGTGTGAACTGAGTGGTGCAACCCCCCCCGCCCCCCCCCCCCCCTCCTCTCTCTCTCATTAGCAGGCAACAGCGCAGCACTCTCTCTCTCTCTCTCTCTGTTTCTGGCACTCAAAAACTCCAAGAGTATTCAACAACATCAGAGACTTTATAAATAGAAAGCTTTTAAGAAGAGAAGATGCAACAGGAGTAGAGATCATTAAGATTTTCCAAAATGCGTATGCAGACTCTACTTATCAAAAGATAGTTTCAAATGTATATGTAGTTCTTCAAAACATGAAAGGAGATAATACTGAATAGTGAATATTAAAGCAAGATGGGAAACAGAGGTCACCCTTACTATATCAACAGAAGAATAGGAAAGAATATGTAAACATCAGTGGAAAATGAGTAGTTCCCCCACATGGAGAGAATTCAGCTGGAAGAATGTGAGTCGTTTCTTTTGCAAGCCCAGAAAAGACATTACACGCATCAGTCGGACTGTTGGAGAATGGAGACTGTGGGGAAACATTGGCAAACCATTTTCATGTTTTCTGGAGTTGCCCTTCTGTGGTTCCATTTTGGAGAAGTGTCCACAATGTCCTGGAAGCAGTTTTTGGTGTTGACATTCCTTTTGATTTTAAAACCATTCATTTTGCAGATCTGGAAGGACTTCAATTTGCAAATAAAGCAGGATCAGTATCTACTGAGGGTATTGCTGGTGGCATCCAAAAAAAGCCTTAACAAAAAAGTGGCTTACAAATGTTATACCAACTATAAATGAATGGATTGATTTAATCTATAGTATATTTATTATGGAGAGAATTACATTCAGCTTTAGAGGTCAAGTTGAAGTCTTCACAGATAACTGGTTTAGATGGATTACTCATGTCTCTACCATAAGACCTGACTTTGTTTAAATTCAGTTAAATCAGTTTAACCTGTAGAAGCAGATGCACCTGTTTGAGGTACTTACAGTATGTATTATGATCAGACATCAATAGAGAAGAGAGGCAGATATCTCCCCTTGTGTGTATTGTATGTATATTGTTTTGTTTCTGGTATGTATTGTCAATTGTCAGTCGTTTTGTTTACATGTATGTTTGATTAAAATTCAATAAAAAGTAAATTGAAAAAATCATCTGCAAGGAATTTCTTGACAGGGAGTAGCTCATAACATGTCTACAGTGGATTCTTATTAAACAAACACATTGCAGATAGAAAGAGGATAATTCAAGCTTTCCGTACAGCCGCGATGTTGGAGAGTTTGACGTTATTTAATACAATTAGATAGGACTTTTCTGTTTGGATGAATGGGCTGTCTATAGGGAGTTGCACCTAGTTAGCACCTTGCTGGCAAGATGGCAGCCGTGTGCATATCGTCAATAGTAGGTGATTGCATTTCATGTTCTGGGAGGATAGAAAACCAGCAGTAAACTATGTGGTCCTTGATGACTCGAGCTGGAAGATAATCTAAATATCTCTCCATCTGTCATCTTGTTCAGCTATAAATATAGATAGATATAGATATTCTGGAATTAAAATGCACAAAGAAATGTCCCTGTGCTGCCGTTGAGAACTAGGTTGCGGCTGGCTGCTCTTTATTTACTGATTATGGAATAAAAACTTAATGTGGCCCAGATTTGGAGATGGATAAGCTCACTGGATTTACTTAAATCCAACAAAGTTTTTGTAGGCCTAGGTCTGTTAATGTGAATGCTTAATCTTGGCAGCAGCATTGCCTTGAGTCTGATCTTGAAAATTGGGGAACATTGGTCAGGAATTAAATATCCTTCTCCAACTCTGTTCACCTTGCTGTGATACTGTCCTCTTGGGAGTGCAGGCTTGGTTCCAAGGCCCACCCTATACAAACTACAAAGGAATGATATTCATACATAGAGACATACAATATAAGGCTGATGTACAGTATACAGGGACGTGCTGGGCCCCTAACTCAGCCTGGGAAGTGGAGCTGTAGAGGCCCTTGCCAGCGAGCAGCAAGCGCATTTCTCTCGCAGGTCTCTTTAGGTCCTAAAGTGACCTTAAATCACTGTCAATGGATGTCATGGTAACAGCTACCGTAACAATTTGTATAAGCATATTAGCATTATATAGTCCTAAATAACAGGAGGCCTGGTTCGGCCTGGACTGGACCGGCCGTTCGGGAATTGTCCCACTTTTCCCACGTTTTGAAAATGTGTTGTTTGTTTTTACGTTGGGTGCTTGCAAAACCAAGGGGGCCGCACACCCAACTTCTAGACCAATCACATTGCCCGTAGCGAGTCTCGGTGGTTTTCTCTTTACCGCAGCTCAGTGACGTTGTAGTTTTCGGTGATAACGGTGGTCACGGAGTATGAATGGGTCGGGTTCTTAGAGTATATATATTTATAGAGAAGGCACCCAGAGGAAATCTTGAGGCGAAATGGACATAGTGGCCGAATGAAGGTATTGCAGCCTGGCCCAAACACATGAACGCGCTGTCCGTTGACTATCATTGTACACGTTCACGACGGACGACGCTCGTGCGCGTTCAACGGCAGCGCGTTCATGTGTTTGGGGCCACTCACCATTGCAATCCGTCCCAGAATGCACTCTGTTCCTACCAGGAAGGAGGAGTGAATCCGCCTCATGCGCTTTTGAGCAACTTAATGCAAGTGGATGGGAGGAGAACTCGGGTGTCTTCTCTATAGATATATATACTCTATGGTCGGGTTGACGAGCAACTTGCAATGGGCCTGGGTCAACGAAGATGATCACAAAACCAGAGAGAGTTCAACAAACCACGTTGAACCCAGATGCGACTCAAACAAGGGATTAAATTAATTTTGCTCCTATATGCCACTAAAATGTGGAATGTCCTACCAACAGCCGTTAAGAAATGTGAATCAATAGCCTCCTTCAAAACAGCTCTCAAAGAGCACTTATGGGCGGCTGCAATTTGAAACTGTCCCAGGGAAAAAAGTTAAAGTCCCCCCCTCTTTAAATAGCTACTCATACTCCACTCCACTGAACATTGTTTGTATTTGTATGTACAGATAGCTGCTATTACTGTAATTAATAATGACAGTACGCACACACAGTGTGTGACACACACACACACGCACGCACGCGCGCGCGCGCAACTGGCGCAAACGGGCACGGCACCGACCAAAATGGAATAAAGATGCAAGGCACACACACATGCACGCACGCACGCGGCACCGAAACAACACTAACACACGCACACAAACACAGCCTCTCTCTCTCTCTCTCTCCCCCAACTCAATGAGAGCTCGAGCCACTTTCAATGTGATTATGTGTCTTAACTTTGTGAGATGAATGAAGCTAGCAGACCACAATACCTTTCTGTGGGTCCGGTGTGACGGTCAGCTGTCTGCCCCAAGGAAGAATTTATAACTCACAAAACGTATTTTGTCGTGTTTCCTTTTGTTATATCCAAAATGGACGATATGCTCCCAGTCTCTTAACTTCATTTCCCCCTCCACGGACACGGGACAAAACGGATTAGAACGTAAATAATAAACTTATTTCATTTAAAATACTTCCACCCGCCAGTCCTTCCTTCACGTCATAAACAACCACCACAAACGAGCAGTCGGAGCAGGTGCTGTGATTGGTCAAAAGCCAATGACCTCACGGTCTGATACACAAGTAAGACGCGCAAACGCGGGAAGCGAACGCAGCTCGTGTGCGTGTGGTTGTGTGTGTGTGTGTGTGTGTGTGTGTGTGTGTGTGTGTGTGTGTGTGTGTGTGTGTGTGTGTGTGTGTGCTACAGCTGCGCCCTGTGTGTGTGTGTGTGTGTGTGTGTGTGTGTGTGTGTGTGTGTGTGTGTGTGTGTGTGTGTGTGCTACAGCTGCGCCCTGTGTGTGTGTGTGTGTGTGTGTGTGTGTGTGTGTGTGTGTGTGTGTGTGTGTGTGTGTGTGTGTGTGTGTGTGCTACAGCTGCGCCCTCTGGTGGCGGGCGGGTGGTGTCACAGCGGGACAGACACACACACACACACACACACACACACACACACACACACATACACAGACATGAGCAGCAGGGTCTCATAGTAAGTGGCTCATTGCATTCGCAATTAGGGCTGAGCAGGCGTGTCTTGGCAGCTGTCAATCATTCAACGCAATGAAGCCTTTTGGGCTGTAAACAAATCATTTTTACCTATTTTGTGTTTTTCTTGTAACTATTTGATGCTGTTGCTGCTTTAGATTATACCAGAATATAAAAGTATCTATTCTAAAAACATTTTAATAATAATTGCTCATCTTTACTCCAGGCTGAGCCGGCCACTTGCCCATTTGATACGAGCCACCACAGCATACGTATACTTCATCTTTATATATTATTTACAAATTAAAGAATCTAGGCCTGCCGACTGCCGCCTATTACTTTCTACCCGCGACGAAATATTGCGTGTATGAATTATTGGTGAATCCGGAAGTTACTGCTGTGCTGAATACGTCATTAATGTAAACAGGATATGTAATTCCTGAAGCGGCGAATTCGACTTGAGCGGCGGTCTATAACAACAATAATGATAATAATTATGATTCACTGGTCGTTGTAAAATACTACGTCCTTTTTTTAAACCATATTGTGACTGCATTTTGGGACGATCGTTGAGATTTGCCGCAGGAATGCCCATATAGCTTCTTATTGGTTGGATGTTCTCTGAGTTTGCTAAACTTAGTTAGCCAAGTCATGCTAGTCAGCTTGTTGTGGAATTGACAACACGTAAGTCACCCCCTCTGTATGGACATCTGTTGGTAAGATCCCAGACTATATTGGCACACATGCAGTTTCTTACTGACAAATGGGACAGAAAACGTATTAACGTCGAGAGATTGTTTTAGTAGGATCAAAGGAGGATCTGCAAATTTGTTTAACAGTCAGAGACGAGTTCTGCTTCATGACAATCTAACACTTCTCAGATTGAGTCACTCGGATATAGCCTAAGCCTACTGTGCATCCATGCTAGCCTAAAATGTAGATTCTCGTATATGTATTTGATCGATTCTGACAGTTTCAAAGTGGACTACTGTCCACTTCCCCCTGTGGTGTTGGACAGACAACGCCAAGCCCCTGTAACTCTGTCTGAACATAATAGCTCTGGTTGCGTAGCCTTGGATCATAATGTATTTGATGGATTATTCGATTCTGGCATTTGAGATACTAGTGTACACAAATCAAATGCCAGGATCAAAGATGACAGTCTTTATTCAAGGCTACCATGCTAGCAACCCTGTAAATGCAGTACAGTTTAGGTGTTGATTGTAGCCCTTATTATATTATAATTCATATTATAATAATTACATGTGCACTTGAATTTATGGAATTTAGGTCGCCGTACAGGTTAAAAACAGTACAAAACACAGTTAAAAGCAGAACAAAACACAGCTTGCAGCAGAAGACACAGGTCACGCAGAGTCATAAGCCTGCCTAAACAGGTGGGTTTTGAGGTGAGTTTGGAATAATGGTGATAGAGTCCATGTTTCTCATGTCAGGGGGGAGGGAGTTCCAGAGGCGAGGGGCAGAGCGGCTGAAAGCTCTTGACCCCATGGTGGACAGACGGGCTGGGAGGACTTTTAGTTTGACGGAGGAGGCAGACCAAAGTGTTAAAGTATTGTAGGTGCTGGAGCCTAGGCAAACTGTAGTAACTTATTTTATAATGTTACATCTGCTACACGAGTAATGTAAAATGAACTAAGTAAAGTAACATCAGTTTTGTAAAATAGGTTATGGCGGATGGAGAGCTGAGTCTGATTGACAAGAGCATATCAAGGTAACCAACTGCATCCTCTGTCGACACCTTTTCATCAATCATCACAATACTGCAGAGTCATTGTTATTTGTTGCTGTACTATTCCCTTTATTTCTGTATCAAACCTATGAAGTATAAAACTAGTGACGTGTATTCATTTAGAGGCTGTTCTGCACCCATCTTAATCTTTAGTTCATTGACTGGCCAAGGTCCCTCAGATGTCTCTACTGCACATGGTCCCTTTCTTTTTTGAGGGGCCCTCCTATGCCCAGCTTTGAGGGTTTGTGTGAACACAAACATTGGCTGATGATTGGCTGATCACGCCATAGTGATGATTTGATTGGCTGAGCAAAGTACATGCTGTATTGAGGATGCACGGAATGTGATGTATGATGATAAGATAAGAGCGCCCCTCACTTTGCACAAGTTAGATTTCTTTCAATCTACACTAAATCTCTTTAACTCATATTACAATTAGTTGCGACATGTTGTGAAATGTGAGCTTGCAGATCTGCTATTGTTGCTGAACGTTCGCCTGTTCTCTCCAAATATTTGCCTATTATGAGTATGACATGCCCCCGTCCTGGATAGGGACGTTCATGTGGTTAAACTAAACTGTGATTTGTCCTATTTATTCACCACAGCTGTTACAAAGGCATTTGCCTGTTGTTTTTTCTCTAGTCTGTTGGAGGTTCCTCTTACTCCCACTATAACCTCACTCAATCTGCACTGCAACCACATTCCAAGGATAGAGGGACTAACCACAGTTTGGCATCTGCGACACCTAGACCTTTCTTCCAATCGTGTCTCACGCATCGAGGGTGTTAGCTCTCTGGCATCCTTGAGAACCTTGAATTTATCTTGCAACTTAATCACCAAGGTTGAAGGTGAGCCTCCTGAGTCCTGACAGATGTTTGCATCTGTCAGGACTGCATGTTTTAGCATTTTGGGTGATCTTCATTAGTGTGTCTTGTGTTTACTTTCAATACCATTGTCCCTTTATGAGCTGTTTTTGTCCTCTTGCCATACTAAAGGACTTAATGGCCTTGTGAACCTGACAAGATTAAACTTGTCCTACAATCAGATAAGCAGCCTCACGGGTGAGTTGAATATCGATTGAACAAAGGTTATTTTTGTATTATTTATTTATTTATTCTTTAGAGTTTAGAGATACTTCAATCTAAACTCTAAAGAATAAAAACTAAATGTCGGGTCGATGATGTTGTTTTCAACTTTATGCACACCTTAGGCTTGCTTTATCTCCATGGGACGGAATACAAGCTGAGGCACCTCAGTCTCCATAGCAACCGTCTGGACAGCATCAACCACCTGCTGCAGTGCATGTTGGGAGTGCAGAGTTTGAGAGAAGTCACTCTGAGCCTGAATGGCAAAGACAATCCTCTCTGCACTATGCCAGGTTCCGTATAAAGATGTTACCAAAGCATTTGAAAGGCACTTGAAGGTGGTTTCATTACGGCTTAGAGATCATGTCTAATGTTGGCTTTTCAGAAAAAAATATTGCAGTCATACGTTACAGCAACCCTCGACAGTAACCGGCAACGGACTCTGTCACAGGTTCCATAGATAGAAAATACGCATAGGTTATAAACAAGCTACTACCTACTTTGCTTCAGGACCTGATGAAGCTTATTGCTAGGGATACCATATAACCAATGCATCTTCATATTTAATAAATGCCTCACTTTAGGTCCCCATGGATTGATTACTTACTCTTCTATACATTTATTTCTGTGGAAACATCGCTTAATCACAGTCTCTAATCTAAATTATGTCCCCGGTCTCCCCAAAATGCCCTTATTAAAATGGTGGTGATTATGCCGTTGTTTTATAGCTAGAATTGGAATCTGATTACACAGCTGATTTGGCAGCAGTTATTTATTAATGAAAAAGCCCTAAATGTAATTACTCAAGATTAAGCTCAGAGTACCTGTTGTGGGTACAATCTAATCTATCCATCATGTGGATATGTCTGTGCACTAGTGCATTGCGTAGATGCAGTGTGAGTTCTGACTACAATTCTGACAAAAAGTTTGAGGCATTTTATAGGACATACAGTATGTAAAGTCATACATAACAAATGCATTTTTGTAAACCAGAAGTTACCTTAGAAAATGTAGATAAATGACAAGAGATATAATGTTGGGGTCAAACAACCGCAACTTTCTGCAACTTTCAAACAACTGCAACTTTCTGAAGACCAAAATCCAAATTCAGGTGGAGTTTGCATGTTTTCCCCGTGGCCTCTAGGGTAGGTACCCTCACAAAATACATGCATAATACTGTTCTCTAAACTGCCTCCCTGATTAGTAAATCATGTTCTGGCGAGAGCGTTTGCCCCGACTGCCACTCAAAGTGGCTAGTGGCCAATCACAGTGTGTCCTTGCACAAGGGCACTGGCCAGTAAGAGCGCGTCCTTACTCAAACACTGGGTGAAAAAAATGGGTTATAAGAAAGAGAAAGGTATGGTTCAAAACAATATGCACCCATATGTTGTGGCCAACTGCTGGCAAGGACACAATGCTTAAACAAACAAGACCTACTGTAAACAGGGTTGCTCACAAATCAACATGGAGGTCACAAATCATAGTATTTTGGAAAGAATGACAAATTAAGTAACAAACCAAACTTGATGTGACACTGTAGAAAATAACAAATCAGCGGCATTGTGAGAGTTCAACGGTCATTTTTTTATCTTTGCTCCTGCATATTTCTGACCAGTATTTCTGACTACATAAATGTGACCTTGGTTACGTGATTTTCATAATTCATGAGAGCCCACTTAAAAGTGGCCAGATTAATAAGTGTCTGTTCTACTGCAGGGTACAGGGACATGGTTATGCAGTCATTACCGCAGGTCTCTGTCATGGATGGCTTGGACCGACTGGGGAATCCAGCACCTCTAGGGCTGGACAGCCCTGGTGACATTCCGGGTCTGGATGAATATGTGGAGTTCCTCCTCTCCTCTGATGCTAGTGTCACTGAACTGGTAGTTCTCTTGTGTTTTGTATAATGGGATGTTAAAGCGATACACAAAATCATGTTTCGTTTTTCAACCAAACATGTTTAAACCTCCAATTGTAGGGTAGACAGAATTCTCTTTCCAGACTGATTCGCTACAAATCACGGAACGCAGCGAATCAGGCTGGAAACCAGGCTACAATTATTTCTCTCCGTTAACTTATAATACAAAAATTAACAGAATACAGCAAAAGCTGACTAAAGAAAATTATAGAACGTAAAAAGGAAAAACAAACTAAATTGGGAAAAGTCATTCTTGTGTGCTGGTTATAAACATGAGCATGTGTATTGTGTAGGGCCCTCACCCAACCCCATTTATCAGAGTCTGTTGTAACTTGTAACGAAGTAGGTTTTTTTTGCCATGTACAAGCTGCATTTGTGTTGTTTATCGTAGGTTAGAGGGGATGGGTCTCTCAACACGCCCCGCATTGACGAGATGCTGAGCCGTTTCCGTCAGCTGACCAGTTCAGAAGAAGGCACAGATGCTGTCACACATCAGCACTCTCAACCACAGCAGGCTGACAAGGCCATTACGACAGAGCCCCTCAGTGAGCACCGCATCAGGAAACTGGAGCACCAGGTGTCCCAGCTGGTTCAACAGGTGTTTAGACCGCCCGGCTGATTAACTGTGATTAGAAGCGCTTCTGTCTATATCCTTATGTTTCCATTCAGTGTACAATATTTTATTAAGTGTGCCATTTTGTTAATTCCAACCCCTTTTGAACTCCTTCAAGTGTTTGTTGATCTAACGTTTGTTTACTTTTACAACTGAAATATTCACCCAGAACCCTGCAAGAGATATCGCCAGTAGCTCCACCGCCTCTGATGCGATGGTACGGAAAGCCAAGAGGGACATAGACCACACGTCAGAGAGTGAGTGTGACAGCGGGAAGGAGAACAAGAGGTGCTCCAGGATTCCAACACGGTCCACGACAGTCAGGAGAATCACCAAGGCGACTAAAGGCAGGAGATCAGACAGGTGATTTAGAACCGTTTGTGATAAGAGGTAGATGATTCATCTACCATTCAGTGTGATTGTAATTATTATCTGGAAATAGGGGCTGTAACGATTTATCTTCTGAGCGATTATTCTATTCGTTTTTGGGGAAAAACTATAAAATCTATGAAAATGTTTATCAACATAATTTTATTTTTTATAATCGACTAAACTGATTAGTTGGACTAACCAGTAACTAACTACTACCACTTAATTCCTATATAGTTGACTGATGTCCCCCAGGGTTCTGTACAGTGTCTCCTCCTTTTTGTCCCTCTAGTCTACACCAAATCCTTTTGCTGAAAATACAACCTACAAGCTCATAACGCAACGCATTATGAGCATACAACCTACAAGCTCACAACGCAACGCATTATGAGCTTATAGATCTGCTATTTCCACTGGAAGTTCTCCCCAGAATAGGTACGCTATTTCATATTTAGTCAAACAACTGTGTTGCACAAATGTTGTGAGCTTGTAGATCATCTGCAAATTGATTATTTTATTAAAAGTGGTTATTTGTTTACAATCTATTAAATATCGGCGTATGGTTGGACCCAGAACTCGCATTCAAATCTCATATTAACCATTTGTTAAAAAAGGTTAACTTCGGATCTATATAAAGTTTATATAGATCCAGAAACTGCTTCTCACTCAGTGTACGTACTATTTGACTATTGTGATGTGGATAATCAAAATGCCTCAAAATCTTGTTCCACTTAACACTGCATACAATAGACTCTGTCGATTTGTCCTTGGCTGTCCTTTTCTCACACACCATTGCATAATGTACGACAGACTTCAATGGACACCAAGACACATGCACTGGCTTCAACTGGATTTTAAATGTATTTATTTAAATTATTCTATTTACCTCAAACGCTATTTAACTTTTATTCCTTCAACACAACGTACCAGACACTCCACTCAGGTTTACTTTACTGTTCCTTTGGTTATTATTGAATTTGGTAAATATGCCTTTTCCTTTAAAGCCCCTACAGACTGGAATACTTTACCAAATAACATTAGATCCATCTCAACATTCCCAGTTTTCAAAAGTGCATTGTCTTCTTACTTCAAAGTTTTATGTTCTTGCTTTCAGTAAATATGCCATCACCATGTTTATTCCTTTATTATTTCATTATTTTATTTTGTATTACTATTATCATCATTTAATTTTTTTGCACTCACTGTATAGGACGTAGTATTTTCATAATGTATTGGATAATGATTGGATTCAATGCCATAATGAGGCTGTAAGGTTTTCAAGGTTTGCAATGTTTAGTGTTTTGTCCTGTCCATGTTAGTTGTATGTAATTTGTTTAGTTGTACTGTTTACATGTACAATAATGATTGTGACATGTATCTGTGTTGGGAGCCCCTCAAAAACGAGATGGTACATCTCAAGGGGTCTTTTTCCTAATTCAAATTGATTAGTTTGATTTAACTGTGGGCACATGTATGTATGTTAACAATCCAGTAATTGGCACGGTCTACCTGTTAATAATTAAACCCAATCGTTATGTGTTGTGTAGCATGTATCAACCCATCAAGTACCTTGAAGAGAGAGCGAATGCCCCTGCACCCTCACCAGGGACCAGGTGATAAATCCTCCTCTTGGAACAAGGTTGTAATCTCTCCTCTCAGAAATTACAGCCCTCCCCCCAGCCCATGATGAACGACTGCGCTGCCTTGCTCTGCCCCCTCATCTTACTTCATCAGCCACTTATGACACCTGCTTAGGATGCAGTAATCTTTCTTTAGTGAGCTCCCGACTGTCCTCATCAAAATCAAGGTGATGGTGAGGCATTCGCCCCGAAAATCAGAGTTGGTAAAAGTTTATGCGATGATGAAATTAAACAAGTTATCAGCCTTGACCTTCACAAACCCAGACTTTTGCCTGAGGATTTCTACTTACCGGCAAATAATTGATGTTTTCTTTCTTTTTTTTTAAGCTCACTCAAATATGTTTGTTTTATGTGCAGTGATCAAGAGAAACAGAAGGGAGCAAAGTGTGCTGGGCACAAGAGGAAGACCGAGGCCCCTGGGCATTTAGACACAGCGGGACCAGTGAGAAGGGGCCCCTTGGTAGTTAGCCGGGCCCCAGGGGCCAGGAGCACCAAGCCCACCGTGGAGGAGGAAACCTACAGGGTACTAAGCAGATAAACTGTAACTTAATGGTGTTAATATGATATCCGCTGTTCTCAATATTGTCACAATTGTTATCTCAATACTTACTGTTCCACAGTGAACCCTAATTATTTTGTAGATTTTTTTTATTTCCTGGAATCCGACTTCTAAGGGGGTTAAGGTGGACATAATTATACATTTATTTTACTTATTGTGTGGTTGTATGTGTACACTAGACAATTGTGGAGGAGCGTGACCAGGAGAGGGAGAGGCGCTGGAAGGCAGAACAGGCTGTGAGGAAGCTTACAGAGCAGTTGAATAACCTGCAGACCAGAGCCAGTGAGGAGAAAGACCTCCAGAGCATGGCATTGCACACCACAGACAGGTACACACATGCATGCGCACACGGAACGCGGGTGCATATCTTTAGTCCGACTTCTTAACAGTCCGACACACAATAGTGAGACACCCTAACCTAACCCTAACCGCACGCGGAAGGCAAGGGTGAGTCTTAACCGGCCACGTATGAAGGAGCCACGGGTTGAGTCTTAACCAGCCACGTATGTCAGACTATTGGTATGCCAGTGTAACGACCCTGCGAAAGACCCGGCTGTAACTTGCTCCTCCTTGTTGCTTGCCTTGTCTACCGAGCTGGAGATTGGGGTTCGACTCCAGCTCAGGGTGCTAAACGTTACACCCCCCTCCCCCCCCGTCTACCGTTGATGTCTGAATGCCTGTGTTGTAAAGCACTTTGTAGAAATGCGCCATTTACGTGTCGATCACACACAGGAGAGTTTCAAGACCATATATTTGAAATGGATGCTTTAAGGGAACAGGAAATCTTTGAACTAATCTGTGTTGTTTTTTTTATAATGGATTCTCTATCCCCTCCTCATCCTTTTGTATTTATCTCTCGTGAGGCTGAGTCGCGCCATCTGTTTCTGAATAATGAATATCTATCCAGCCTGCCATTAACATTCCTTAGCATCTCTGCCGAAAAACTCCTCAGCCGTCCACTTTCCATCCATTACCCCAACAAATTAAGCATGAAGGCAGTTTCCTGTGATATTTATTTATTTTATATTTATTTAAGCCACAGGGTATGATTATGTATAATTAAGTTCCTCCAAATATCACCGTCTCATCCAAATAATGTCAGACCCTGGAGTGCTAAAGTGTCACTCCTCTGTGAAGATAAAGACAGGGAGCCGTGTGTACAGTGGATGTATTGTATTGTGCTCTGGTATTGCTTGCACTGCCCCCCTTGCTTAGATAAATTGTCATCATGACGGCAATTAGAGAGTTGGTGACAGCCATATGTGTGACAGATGAATCCATCTTAATTGCCACTCCTGCTACAGTGGTCTAAAGATATCGAGCAGGGGTTGCTGCTGTTAACTCTTTATCTCGTGGCTCATGGAACATTTAAAGAGCTTATACTGCATGAGGAGGTCATTGACTCACAGCTCCCATACGCCTATTAGGCAAGAGCGTGCTCAGTTTCTTTCCATCCTGTCTTTCCGTTCGATACTTTTATAAATCCCTTTCCATTCCATTAACTTTCCCATCTCACTTTACAATGTTGTTTATTGTTTTTTATATGGACACTACTCTTCTTATCGTGGTGCTTGGAAAAGTATACCCCCCAAAATCAAGTCTATTATATAGTGTCACCTCCACACCATTTTTTTAATACCTCATTGTCAAAGTTCGGTTGCATCTACACGTTTTGCACGTCTTGTCTTGTTAAAGGTCGTATTTCCTCCTACTCTTCCAGGCTTAAAGAGTTGTTGCTAAAGGAGAGGTCGGAGCACTCCGGCCTACAGAGCCGTATAGAGGAGATGGAGGGTAGGTGTCAGTCCTCGGCCCAGCAGCTGGGGCAGGCCCGTGACAATGAGGAGCAACACAAGAGGGCACTGCGCAGCCTGGAGGACACCATCTCCCATGGAGAGGCTCTCAGGGCACGCCAACAGGCAGAGGAGGTGAGTAGCACTAGCTTTGCGGCTGTTGATACTGTAATGTACTTAACCCTTTTACTGCTGCCATTTATTGAGAAATTAGGACCTAATTCATGCCAGCATTTTTTTAATTTGAGCTCTTATTTTGAAAAGCCACATTTTGCCTCAACCGGAAGTGAGCTTATCCCTGCCAGCTTTACGTTGCCAAGACAACCTTTGTTTACATAATCGAATCAATGCCGGTACATATAGCACTGCACAACGTCGGCTCTGTGCCGTCAAAGAAACGCTGGTTTGACCAAAAATGCCATCTGGGACAAGGAATAGGAGATACAGGCGATTGAAAGAAACGGATAGAATGGATTCTTATGGCGACCGCGATCTAATCTGAACGATCCAGTGCAGTGCTAACAACATTGCTAGCTAACCGGCTAACGTGAGTAGCATTATGGCTCGATCGATCATATGCACTAAAAAAGTATAATTGCCGAAGGGCTACGGCAATGGCAGCAAGGTGTATTATCAAATTGAGGCTTTGATTGCCGAAGGGCTTCGGCAATGGCAGGAAGACGGTTAATGACACTTTTCTCTGAACGTCTTAAAGGATACTGTGTTTTCTCACTTTTAGCACAGTGTGATTATGATTAATCGCCTTTCATAAATGTGCCCAAAGTATGCCAATTCTCTCTCTAAATTGTTGTGGGAACTTAACATTTAAATGACAGCAGATAAAACAGGTGTTTTTGACCTTTCAGATGAAACGGACTCAGGAGCTGGGGAACAGGGCATCAGCTCTGAAGAGAGAAGTGGATCTTCAGAGAGCCTCTGTTCGCCAGCACAAAGACAAGCTGCAGCAAGTCCACGAACTGCTGGCATCCAGGGAGCAAGAACACAGGTGCACGTCAAAATGATATACAATCAGTCTGGTAAACAGAAAATCTGATGTCAAGGTTTAAAAAGTATGATTAATTACTTGCTCTAAAATATGACTGTTTTGTGAGGTAATAATTTCAACAAAATGTTGCTAGTATTTATTACTCGCATCACATGCTATGATCTTTTTTAATACCAGGTGTTTAACTTTTCACAAGAGCCATATCTCATTTCATAACAAACTGCTCAGCCATTATTCACTAGTCCACACCCGTCATGTCCACCCACTGTCCATCCGGGCTATGGGACTGCAACCAACGTCTACAGATCCCATAGTCTAAGAGGACCGTTCCCAAAAACCCATATGCAAGTTCGGATTGGTCAACCCAATTAGGAATAAAATACCAGTTCCAGGTTTCTTCATTTTATAGTCTGTTTTTTAACTTAAACAATCAAATAGGAATTGCTGTTGCACTTTTTTAACCCATTTAGGCCTGACGTCGAAATAAAAAAAAGTCTTCTGAAAGAATATATATTCAATGATTTGTGCCGCATTTTCACGATAAAAACAAATAGCAGACCTACATGAGCTTGTAGATCTGCTATTTTTCAATAGCTAAAGTATAACATGCAGTACACTTATCTGCAGTCATTTTAAAATTGGCAAAGTGTCCAGGTGTGAACATTGTCCATCCCCGCTGCTCCACAGAAAAGCGCTGGAGGCGCGGTTAACACCTAGCGGAGCAGAGTTCCGTGAAGCGGTGGCGAACGAGATGGTTTCAGTGGAACAGAGACATGACCGCCGGGCAGCAGAGCTGGAGGAGAGACTCGCAGAGGGCAGGAAGCAGTACGCCGCCCTGGAGGATGAGTTCCGCATGGCGCTAACCATCGAGGCTACTCGCTTCTCTGAGGTCTGGATAAGAGTAGAGACATCAGCCTTTCAAACTGTGTTGTAGAATGGTGGTTATTTTTCATGCCATGGAACCCCACATTAATTGTATTTGGTCAAATTATTTCGAATTTTTCATATATAGCAGATCCATAAGCTCACAGCGCTTCGTAACTTGTTGCACTGTGAGCTTGGAGATTGATTATTGAATAGCCAAAGTATAAAATAAGGTTATAGTGGTTAAAATCTTTGTGTTGCTATACTTAACTCATTTTGTTGGGGACCCCCTGAGACCTTTTCAAGGATCCCTGGGGGTTCATGGACCCCACTTTGTAGATAATATAGACATGGCAGTCAAAAAACCTGTGTTTTAAATAGACGCTAGTGCTTTCTAGGGTATGATTTGGGGCCCCAAGGATGAATACAAAATGAATATCAACACAATATAATTAGTGGGGTGAAATTATGACATGCAGTTTCTGCTGTCAAAATATGAGTCCCCAGTCAAAGAACTCTAAAGATGAATACAAAATTAATATCAACATCCTAATACTGTCCAATCTTTAGATGGGGATGGACAGGCAGTTTCTGCTGTCAAAATATGACTTCCTAGTCAAAAAAACACTTGTGCTTTCTACGGTGTGATTTGGGGCCCTAAAGATGAATACAAAATCGATATCAACATCTTTGGGTATATATATATTTTTTCTTCTTTTTTAATTAAATATTCTTTAAGGGCATGTCATGTGATCTACCTGCACAGCCTTTGTGATCTACTGGTAGATCACGATCTATATTGGGCACCCCTGCTGTTCATTGTTAACTCATTTTGCTGGGGACCCCCTAGAACCTTTTCAAGGATCCTTGGGGGTCCATTGGACCCCACTTTGTAGATAACAATTGCAGATTGGCCATTTTCACAGTTTAAGTAAAACCATGTTTGAATTCTTGTGGAGAAATGACTCTGTCAAAAAGGTTGCAAATGACTTCATTCCCTATAGGTATATTTTTTTCATCCAGCTCATAGACGAGGGGCTATGAGTAAGGATAATTTGACTGGCTAAGTCAGTGATTGCCGCAGGACAATTTCGATATAAAAGGATTAGATTGAATCGGTCTGTTTTACCGTGATACTTTCACTCATTTAATATTGCACTCTGCAAGAATTGTAATTTCATTTCTCAATGCTAATGTCGGAGCAATTTGATGTGCTTTATCTCTGAAACTTTTAACCTCGCAGAGTGTGAAGGAGATAGAGATTGCCACTCAAATTCATGTGATTTTTTACAGATTGCCTCCGCTAAACCAATTAAACTAGACATTCTGTGGGATCTCAAATTTGACACTGACTGATTAAATTGTTGGTCGGTTGACACACTTTTGACGGGACCAAATATAATTTTCTTGTTGTTTTAAACTTTTTTGTGGCCTTGTACACGGTACATTCCTCAGTGTTTTATATATGTGCAACTCAATTTGCATTTAAATTACCGCAGGATTTAGCTGTGTATGTTAACCCCCACTTCTTGCCTATGCTGTGTACAGGTGAAAGAGGTGTGCGACCAGTTGGGCAGTGAGCTGTCGAAGCTCAAGACAGCCCTCGACTTGTCCCAGCAGAGGGAGAAGCAGTCTGCCTCCTTGGTGCAGGAGCTCACAGCCATGGTCAAAGAGCAGAAGAGCCACATCACTGACCTTATCAAAGCCAAGAGAGATGTTGTTACTGAACTGAAGGTATAGTGATACTGCAGTGCATTTGTTCTTGCAGTACCTTTAGTACTACAAATATGTCTTACCCTTTGGTAACAAAGACTAACCTTTTCAAACTAACCTGTCATCTCCATATTCCAAAATTGCAGATCTCCACGCTCGCAACGCGTCACACAGCTATTTTCACAACTTTTTGAAATAATAATCAACAAACCGTTTTGGACATACAGTACAAGGTTTCCACCCAACAGCTTCTTCTGTCTTTAATGAACTCTGTTACAGTCTCTTCAATATCTAGAATACATGCCATCAAAAAGACCATTTGAGTAATTGTCCATCTGTGGGCCATCGATCTCAGTTAATGTTTGCTGCTGTCTGTTCATCAGGGCCGTCTGCGGCCCCTAGAAGCCGCGGCGGCGCAGGATAGCCGTCTCGGCCTGCAGCTAGAATTGCTGAAGAAGGACAAATCACGTTTGCTAACCCAGCTCACAGCCCAGGAGTCAGTCATAGATGGCCTCCGAGCCGAGAGGAAGATATGGGGTCAGGAGCTCGCACAGCAAGGTATGAACACAGCTCATTAATCAAGAATAAATATACGTGTATGTGTTTACACACACATACACACAGTCACACACCCATAAAACACGGAGAAAATGATTAGTGGAATACTGGAGGTAGGCCACAGAAGTGTGCCCTACTGGCAGTGTGTACAAGATATTTGGGATACAAAAGCTCTGTGCCTCTGGAATACAGTATGACATCGATCACAGGTCAGATAGTCTTTGGTGCACTCTCAGGTGGTGACGTACCGGCTGAGTTTTCACTCCGTTTAAAACAGGCGAGAAGCTTTGATGTTCTCTGTTTTTCATGTCACTGGGACGCCCTAGGAGGCTTCCCTGGCTGGGAGACACTGTGAGTGGTGGCAGACAAGTGCATCTTCCTCAAATGCATTTTTGCGGGGCGCTAGCCCCTCCTATAAACAGCTATAGTGTTTAATGTTTGTGTTGTCTGAACACAAACATGACATGCCATTCACAATAAATGGAGAATTTTGGCATATGTATGTCAGTGGGAACCATTGGCCAATAAGGAACCACCATTCTTGATGATGATGTACGATGATTAGAGTGCCCCTCACGTCACACAGGTGTGATTTCTTTTTTTACATACATATACATTCTCATACATTGTAATAATAATATAAAACACACAATGTATGACATGTATAAAAGGCTACATGAGCACAATAAACATGTAAAAGTGACTTCATTAATAATCATGGTAGTCAAAGAACTTGCCGTCTCTCTCGTCACACACATTTGCACTGCTCTAGTTGGACTCTTCATATCGGCATATGTCAGGCACACTGAGTTTCTTACAAGCAATTGGAGCACCCACAAAGCACTGCAAAAATCTTAAGATATTGCACTGCAGTGTCATCAAGATTCTTAGGTGGAAAAGCTAGAGCTGCTGCTGCCATCTAGTGGTCATGTGGAACACACCACTGACCACACACTACACAGACATGTCAACCCCCCGAAATGACCAAACATTCTGGCTGTTTGGCAGGAGCGTCACTGGCCCAGGACCGTGGTCGCCTGGAAGCCAGAATCGAGGTTCTGGGCACTGAGCTGGAGACCCAGAAGAAACAGAATGAGAGGGACAACGACACCCTCCGGATCAAAGCCAAGATCATTGATGACCAGACGGAGACAATCCGCAAGCTGAAAGAGGTAGCAAGTCTAAAATCAACGAGCCTTGCAAAAGGTTTCTGTTAGGTTCTGTTGGGAATTTCTTCCTCTTTGTCATAGTTGCTTTCCATCCTGAAAGCACTGACATCCTCATGGCAACTGTGTTTTTCTGGAAAACAAAGGTAATGGATCGCACACAGTGGCAAGAGTAAATTATGTCTCTTAAAATAAATAATTTACTCTTACCACTGTGTGCGATCCCTTACCTTTGTTTTCCATGATGTTATTTTGAGTGGATATCGCCCCAGAAGTCACAAGAAAAGTCAACTGTGTTTTTCTCTCACAACAAACTATTGAATTGAATTACTGAATCCTTCCACCTCCTCTCTCTCTTCCTCTGTGTGTGCGGGTGTCTCTCTCTCCCTCCTTAAGGCCGTGCAGGAGCGCGACGAGCAGATCCGGAGGTTGCGCGAGGAGTCTGTCCAGGCCCAGAGGAGGTTCCGCCAGCAGCTGGAGGAGGAGACGGCGCCGCTGACTGAGCTCAGGGAGCGGGTGGAGCAGCTCTGCCTGCGCAAGGAGGAGCTCAAACAACAGCTAGAGGACAAGGAGCTGGAGCTGGTGGAGGCCCACCGTGTCTACAGGCAAGAGACAGACACACACACACACACCTATGCCTGAGAATTGTAGTCAATTTGTAGGCGGCCTTTTCATTTTCTTTCTTAATTTGTACTTTCTCACTGCCAGTTGATGCTAAGTTCTTACCATATAGTATGACTAAATAACAGAGTTTGTGATTTACATGATTTAGGACCACTTCACCACTTTTCAACCTATCTTCTTATAATAGGTCCTCACTAATAATCATGATAAAATGGCACGATTTCTTTCAGTCTGTGTCTCATAGGAGGGCTGTGGGCAGTTTAGAAACCGTCTTCCAGTGACATCATCATTAGGCAGATTATTTTTTAAACAAGATAAAATAATAGATTTTCATTATCTTGAGAACGATGGCTTCCATTTTCGCATTGCAACTTTTCAGGACTAGAAAGCTTGCAGTTTTTATTAGCTTGTATTCCCCATCGATGATGTCACTGGAAGACGGTTTCTGAACTGCCCACAGCCCTCCTATGAGACACAGACTGAGTAGAAAAGAATTGCGCCATTTCTTCATGATTATTAGTGAGGACTTATTATATGAAGATAGGTTGAAAAGTGGTGAAGTGGTCCTGTAATGTATATATTGGATATTTGAATGGGGAAAAAAATCGTCATGATCCACAGGGCGTGGTGTTTGACGTCAGACTTCAGTACTATATCTTTCATACTGTATAACATCTCTTTGTGGTGTGTGTCTGTGCTCCCAGTGCTTCCAGTAAGAAGTGGCAGGGGAAGGCAGAGCTGTTGACTCATCTGGAGAGCCAGGTGAAGCGCATGAAGGAGAACTTTGACTCCAAGGAACACTCATTGGTAGAGGAAAGGAACAAAGCAACAGAAGCCCACAAGTAGGCTCACAGAATTTCTACCATATTTATTATGTAATATTTACAGCACCGGTATTTATGTTCACAGTATACCTATATAGTATACCGGTATACCACATTTCCTCTTAATAGTGGCCACTGCCTTTATTTGCCTCAACTGCAGAGGCTAAAAGGCGTAAATCTGTACACATTAGTCATGTGCTATTTCTTATTAAAATCACAAATGAATTGTTTCTCCTGTGCCTCTTAAGAGTTGCAGTGGAGAAGTTACACTGCGTGGACGATGCATTCCGTCGACAGCTGGAGTCTATGCAGGCCTCTCACCAAGCTGAGCTCTTACAACTGGCCAATGACAAACAGAAACGGATTGAACAAGCCAATCAGATGGTATGATAATGCCTTACGTAAACACAAGTATTATTTGGGTTCAGTTATGTGATGCAATGTCACCACAAAATGTGTTCGCTTTCTTTGTAGCAGCTTGTGTGTGTGTGTGTGTGTGTGTGTGTGTGTGTGTGTGTGTGTGTGTGTGTGTGTTCCTCAGGTGTTTGAAGTTGAAGAGGAGATGCGTCAGCTCCTGGAAGAGACAGAAACAAATAAGAAAATTATGGAGGAGAAGATGAGACGTCTCACTACAGTTTTAAAAACTTTTGACATGTGAAATGACTTAGTTACAGTTTAGTCTCAAATCACTAAATATGCCACAATTGTTGAGCTTTTATGAACAGAGAACCTGTGAAAGATGGTTGTCTATTTATGTATTATCTGTTTCTATTTCTGAAATTGAATTATTGGTGTATTTTAGTATACCGTGTACATTACTCTCTAGTAAATATTTAATATTTTAATAACGAACTGAATTTAAGCCAAGGAAGAACAACTCTGAAAATGTTATTGTATTTGTGTGTCATTTACCAGAATAAATGTTATATTTGACCCGTTTTTATTACTACAGCCCAGTTGTCGTTAAAGTTCATATGTATCACTAACTGTACGAATGCATAATTATTTTTACAATGAATAATTATCCCTTTATCATTACATTTGTGATTATTACGGGCTATTTGAGTAAAAATGTGGCCCCCTGGAGTGAGTGTCGAGGTTTAGTGGCCCCCTCTCTCCATCAAAGTTTCCCACCCCTACCCTGCTCTAGAATGAAGTTACTATGGACAGGCTTTAGATAACAAATATACAAAAAATATATATATATATATATATTTGAACTATCGATTATTCTTCTGACCCATCCCTACGATCTACAAGCGTGACTGAGCTTGTAGAATGCAATGCAATGCAATGTGACACGTAACTTGTACTTTTACTTTAGTGTGGGTATTCATGCCATAAGTAAAGCATCAGAGTACTTTTTCCACCACAGATTGTTCACTACATGATGAAGGCTACTGGCAGCAGAGAGATGCAGCAGGTGGGAGGGGGTGGAGTCAAGGGGGTACCTTGCCTTGGCTTGACAGGAGGGGCCGAGGGGGGCAGCAGGATCAGGATCGCCTTGGAAACCGTACCCTAAACGTAACATCCGTTAAAAAAAAAGATTATTACTGTCGTCTCAGTGACAACACAAATGAATGGAGGCGTGTAATCTTTACACACAACGACAAAAAAACTAAACGAGAATAACGACACTTAAAAACAAGAAAGGAGGATTATGTTCGGGTCGAACATGGAGTTTGAGACAACAATGGCCGTGGAGTCCGTCGTGCACACGAGCCAGCAGCGGGCGCACGGCGTCGGGACACCGGGCCGACATGAGAAAAGTTTGGGGCTCCTCACCGTCAAGTTCGTCAGCCTGCTCCAAGAAGCCGAGGACGGCGTCCTGGACCTCAAAGTGGTCAGTCAACACAACACAACACAGTCAGTGCTGCTTTGATTTACTGTCATGTCATGTTTTGCTGCTTCGGTTTAAAGCTCCGTGAACAAAGAGCTCGCGTTGTCAGTGAAGCAGGTGCATTGATTTAACAGCAGCAGCAGGTGTCCATTCATTCAAGTCTCAACATGACCAAGAAATCACAGGGAGGCGATTTCTTTCGCTTAAACAGTTTAAACTAGTGTAATTCAACTCACTCTACAGATGGAAAAAATGTACCCTTTTGCCCTATTGTACAATAAAGTATTAAGAAAGAGACTGACTTTGAAATACTACTACAAATTGTATTTGTTTCGGGGTTCCGAAACCTACACACTTTCCAGTTCCTTCCTCAGGGAACATGGCACATTACCGTCCTGCTCCTTTATTTTTACATTTTGGTTAACATTAAAGATTTACTTTTTTTCTTTTTAGAGAGAGAGAGAGATCTCGGGGATGAGTGAGTGAGGGAAATGATGTAGGCTGGCTAACATTCAAACAATTTGATAATCGACTAGGATAAACAATGGAAGGAGGACTATATTTATAGAACGCACGACAAATTACCTGAAGATTTTAGACACAATGGGGCTAAATGTTTCTTTCCAAACAAACATTCCAGCACTGTTTGTGATAAAAGACTGTCACCCACCCAAGGTACTGTGTCTGTAATGATGATTTTTGAGTGGTGCAACCACTCCTACAACCAGCTTGCAATGTCCTCGTACGTGTTTGTGTGTGTGTCTGTCTCGTACTTGTTTGTGTGTCTGTGTGAGCATGAGTATGTGACTTAAAAATAGCAGTAGGGGGCGCCAGAAACAGTGAGAGGGGTAGTGACTCTAATGAGAGAGAGTGAGAGAGGTAGTGACTAATGAGAGAGAGAGATAGAGAGAGAGAGAGGGGGGGGGGGAATTGCACCACTCAGTTCACACGTGTGTGATTTTAACTTATGTTGTGACACCCATGCAGCAGCTATAATGGGGATGGATGCCTCATATCACCATCCTGATCCTGAACACTAAGAACCCCCCCCCCCCCCCCCCCCCCCCCCCCCCCCCCACACACACACACACACACACACACTGCTGCTAGTATCTACTATCTAGGGAAACCCTCTTCTCTTGTAAATGAATGTAAATAGTATTGTTAATTTCTAACCAAAGACAAAGCTTTTGACAGTCACCCAGCCATGACCAGCTATCTCCGTTCACTGCCATGACAACCTGAGTCTGTATCCACAGTACACCAGATATGCCAAAAGTATTCTCTCTACATTTACCTTTTCTCTGATAAGGAGTTTTCCCTCCCTACTTGCCCGCCAAAGCTGGTTAATGTTTACGCAGCACGCTCCTTATCCCCCTCCATTGCCTCCTCCTTGCTCCTTTCTCTCAGACTCTTACCATTGTCTGACTCTGCTGGTGAACCAGGCGTTTGTTTTGTTGTTTGCACAGCTTAATTAGCCAAAGGCTTTGATTCATTTCAATGTGCCTTTCTTCTCTAATGTTTTTTTCCCCATCCAGAGGAATTTTCAGTTAGATTTTCTGCTGGTAGCTATTTAATATGTCGGCTACGATGTACTTTGTTGTACAAAGCTGCCACTGAGTGGCACCTTTGCCTTCTAAGGGTTCCTGTTACAAATGTCCTGTAACTCTGAGAGTTATGGGGAAACGTTGAAATGTAAATGTTTGAAAACCACTGTTCTAAAGAATGTGTTGTTTGAATTGACAGGCTGCTGACAGCTTGGCTGTGCGGCAGAAGAGGAGGATTTATGACATCACTAATGTGCTGGAAGGAGTGGGGTTGATTGAGAAGAAAAACAAGAACATGATCCAGTGGAGGTTTGTATGATTGACTCTCCTGCTGTCTTGATGCTCAGTCAGAACATTCAATGTGGGGATGTGTATGACGCTTGAACCTGCTTCTATCCTAAAGCTGGTGTTAACCATTTTATTTATAGTCATTAGTCACAAATACAAAAAATCACTATTCTAATATCTTTATAGCTTAGAATCTGACTTTAGGAACCTCTTTACAAGTAATGTTGGCGAGCAGCCTGCCAACATCGCTGGGAGAGGGGCTGAAATTCAACAGCGTTCACCTGGCGGTGACTGGTGTTAATATTCACAGTGACTGTCTTAAACTGTACAGATGTTCACACTGTCCTAAATAAAAGGAGGACTGCAGTAGAAACAAGCTGTACGCCTTTTTGCATTATCCTGTTGATTATGGTCGGTCAGATGTTTGTGTATGTGACTGTGACATATGATTTTATTTCATATCAGTAAAGACATCAATCAATCAAAACTTCTCCTTCCACACCCCCTCCGCCTTCTCCTCCTCCAGGGGGGAGAATACAGCCTGCCAGAGCAAGGAGGTGCAGGCGCAGCTGGAGGCACTGAAGGCTCAGATCTCTGAGCTGGAGGCCCAGGAGAAAGAGCTGGACAACCAGCAGGCCTGGTTGGAGGAGAACATCGCTCACCTCAAACACGACCCCATCTCCAGAACATATCCTTGTTTATTGCTACAGTTCATTTTCGTTCACTTTTTTCTTTCACACATAATTTAAAGGTTCATCGTACATAATATTATCACTTAATAACAGCCCCAGTGTACGTCCTGCCACTTCAGTTGAACATTAATTAAAACTGGACTTAATCAGTTTTCTATTCTTGATCCTGTCTACTTTTTCTGCAAAAGCTGAAAATTATAGTCCTCCTGGGGTCCCACTGTTTGTTCTTTTGAGAGAGAAATTCCTATTTGATCCTTTTCACATTGTTTGTGATTGAATGGAGAAAAGTCTGTACAAGGGGGTGGGTATTATAAATATAATTGCCATGTCAGTCCCATTTGAAATCATAGCTCTGCTGATCCAACGGTTCCCATGGTCTTGTATTTCCAGTTCATTGTCTCAGTTTTCCTACGCTATGTAATCCTATTGCTGGCTGTTTCCTTAATGTCCCTGCACGTATACATTTGTGACACATGAGGACATCTGCAATGCCTTCAATGGGGAAACTCTGTTGGCTGTGGTGGCACCCTCGGGGACCCAGCTGGAGGTTCCACTCCCTGAAACGGTGTGTCTGTGTTCAAACGCTTTTCATCCCTCTTCTAAATGAGTGCATCATTTCATTCTATGCTCCAGTTTAAGGGTCGTTTCCAAAGCACATTGAGCATAGAGGCATCGAGAGAAGAATTTGAGGATTGGAAGGCAGTTTAGTACTTAGTCCTGCTTCTTCCTTCTTTGATAGGTTGGGGAAAAAACCCATTAATGAGTGGCACTAGGGTAATCCCTATGTTCTCCACTTACCAACGGGGTTAAAGGACAACTTTAGTTTTTTTCAACCATGGTTCATGTTTTAGGTTGTTATTAGAGAAACTAAAAGATGAGTGTTCTTTTTTTTTTCATTTGCTGCTTTCTTTCGTTTTAGGGATTTTAGCTGTTTTTGACAGGGGGGCAGGGGCATTCGAGCATGGGGCTAAATATGTATTTTTTTTACAACATTTTATAGCGATTTATTTTTTAATTATTTACTATAGTCCTAATAAACCCCTGGAAATTTCATCTGGCCACAAAACATCACGAGATCTACTGAATGTGTCAAACTGACATTGAGCCTATGACACACAGTGTGGCTTCCCCCCAGTAGGCTACCTTCACATTCAGTAGATCCTGTGATTTATTTGTGGCCAGATGTAATTTCCTGGGGTTTATTAGGGCTATAGTAAATAATAAAATAATAAATCTCCATAATATTTTGTAAAAAAATACATATTTAGCACCATGCTCGAATGCCCCCGCCCCCCTGTACACAACAGCTAAAGTCTCTAAAACGAAAGAAAGCAGCAAATGGAACAAAAATAACACTCATCTTTTACTTTCTCTAATAACAACCTACAACATGAACCTTTGTTGAAAAAAACTAAAGTTGTCCTTTAAGGTTGTAACTTGTAAGCCAGAAACAAAGAACTCGGACCACACAGATACGCTCCTGTGTCGCTCCTCTCCTGTGTCGCTCCTCTCCTGTGTCGCTCCTGTCTAAAAATGTGTGACATCATGGCTCACATGGACTCACCACGCTTATGTTTATTATGTTCATGCAGAGCCGTAGGCGATATTTGGAGTTCCTGAAATAAGCAAGCACTCCCTCACCCTGCTCATCCTACAAATATAAATGTAGCGACTAGCGAGCCGCTGCATTGGTGAATGTAAAATATGATATGATATCATATAGTACTTTATTGTCAGTTCACACTGAAATTTGTCTTGCGACCCAGCAGCCAAATATGCAGAACACATATACACACATTTGACATAACATAAAGAACAAGGCAATTTACATACATAAAGACGAGCAATATCCACCGCCTAGATTAAGCCTCAAAGTCGACTGGTGGACAAAGGACCTCTTTAGTCTGACCTTATTGTATGCTGGTACACCATATGTCCTTCCTGTAGCAACCTATATTCTCCATACGAAACCATGATTGTAAACAAATAGCCTTGTGATAGGAATTAGAACGGAAGTGGTTCTAGTACGCATGTGTGCCTGGTATAGACAATCTGGCAGTGCACCACCATCACCTAGCCAACTGGCACGCACAGTACAGCGTTTTCAGTCACTGTGTAAAAACTGAATAAAGATTGAGTGCAACGGGACTTTGTCGCTTTCTCTGGAAACCATTGCCGTGTAAAAGTTGCCTAACCTAAGACACCAACTCCTTCCCCCTGCAGTCACGTTTAAATGAAAATGAGAGTGCATTGTAAGGTCAAACCAAATGAACGCGTTTCCTCCACTGCTCCTCAGGCACTGAGCGGACAAAAGAAGTACCAGGTGAATCTGCGCAGCCACACGGCACCCATCCAGGTCATGCTCATCAACAGAGAGTCGGAGTCCAGCAAGCCTTTGGTCTTCTCTGTGCCGCCCGTCTGCTCTGCCATGCCCACTCCACCCAGCACACCCACCAGCCTCCAGAGGGTCCCCCTGCCAGCTGCCTACAACTCATTCTCCTCAGCCACCGAATCCTCCTCTTTCACCTACAGCCAGGACTCCTCCTTCTGTTCTGACCACCAGATGGCGCTGCCGGAGCATGATGATATGCTGACACCATCCTCAAGCCCACCTGATGCACAGATGGGTGAGGTCTATCTCACATTGAAAAATATGTCCAAGTGTGTGCGTGCTCTACAGTATATTACCTTGCCATGATGGAACTCCAAATATGGGTCAAAATTGTTCAATAGTTGCTTTGTAGATTGTATGATCCACTAGATTCTCCCCATTGTAGTGATCAAATCAGTTTGTCTTTTTCCAGACTCAGCATCTCTGTCCGTTTACAATGATCGAAATCACTATAAAGGTATTATCGCCGTTTATTTGTGCAATAACAAACATGGTGGTTCGTTCGTGGATGCATCTTCTTTCTAATACTAAAATCAACAATTCTTATTGTCTTATCAACATTAACAAAGAAAATGTATTCCTCAAAACGCTAAGTCATGTTTTCTAATGTTAAACATTGGCAGAATCAACTCTTTATGTCCAAAAATGTGACTTTTGGCTGATCAATTTTTTTATCAAAACTTTTGATGTGATCTTGCCAATATTTTGAGTTATCATGACAATGTAACTACACAACAGAAAACTTCTGCCAAAGTGTAATTGTGATTTAAATGGTAGTGGGGAAGTGAGTTGAAGTTGTTTTCTAGTGTTTTCTAAACTCTGTTCTATGATGTAGTTATTTATCAGGAAACGCATACAGTCCATCTTCATATGTGCTGTGTCTCTCTGCAGAGCTCCACTACGACTGGCCTCCAGCACTGATGCAGCAGATGCTATCTGGCCCCCAGCAAAGCGTGCTGGCAGGCCACGACCTCCAGTCCATGCTGGACATAGGCAGCTTGCTAAAAGTCAACACAGCTGGAGACCACATGAAGGTGGAGAGAGAGGGTAAGAGAGAGAGAGACAGTGTTATCCACTCCCAAACTATAGAAATGGTAGACTGGTGCCTCATACAGTCATGCATATTATATGAAATACTAAACGCTTTAGTAGCCTATACATTTTCTTGATTACATATGTGATACTTTGGCTTGTGCAAAACAAGGAGTGGGATTGGTGGAATGTGTTAAAGGTGCAGTGCCACAGGCCTGTTAATATAGATAATGAGGCTAGATAACGATCATTGGGCATTAAATTAATGTTTAATTCATTATAATTTTTTCTTACAATAACTACATGTTCTACTATTTTTGTATGCTGTAATCTTGTGAGCTACTCTCCCTCTGCCAACTTGGGGAGAGCCCCGACCTCATGCTTCATTCAATGCATGACTTATCACCCAACATGCTCATGCTCATGCTATTTGGGGTGCTTTGAGAATGTTTCCCCAGTAGCACATGGAAGGAACACGTTGTTAAACGAGTTCCTTTTCACTCTGACATGGGGGGCGCAGTATATTACGTGTAAGATAATTATGTGGATACACCCACAACTCATTAAAAATTCAAGGTTAGGACCTTGGACCGCCCACTTGTAGTCTCACCAAAGCATACTCTTGCTGAGACATTAGAAGCAAAACATACAGTAGGCCTACATTATACATGTGTGGATGACACAGATTGCCAAGAAGTTCCACAGTCTCATTTCCTGTTTGCCGAGTTGCATTCTCATTGATCACGACACATATACTACTTTGAACAACACAATAGGATATTAATGTGGGTGGAGGTACATGGACTTTATGCGTCAGCAGTCCAGTGTGATTCTAGTTTATACTTTCCAATTAGCCAGAGAAGCTTGCAGCTTACAAGATCTTTTGAGTCTAGGAATCTCTGAGTAAAGTAAACCTGTTGACTGTTACCTTTTATGAATTGTCTTGCAGAAGTTGTTGACCTAATTGATGAGCTGATGTCCACTGATGGTAAGTACTTTGAGACTGAGTTGAAGCTATCATATTTTAAGTTATTATATTCAACCTCATGCATTTCATCTTGTTGTATTCCCATTGTATTGTCTGCTTTGGTCCAAATGAAGGGGTAGACTACAACTTCAACCTGGATGACAATGAAGGAGTGTGTGACCTCTTTGATGTGCAGATCCTAAATTACTGAACTTGAAGGTGACAATTACACTATTGTATATTTATACAGTCAATGAGAGCATTTCGTTCTCTCTGTTTCAGTGATGTTATTGAAGTTATTTCTCTCATCATAAGTGCACTGCCTAGAAGTAATGTTTTCCAACCTAAGATTCCCTTTCCATATGTGATTTTTTTGTTGTTGTTGTACTATGGTCCCTTGCTGCCTGCCCACAGTAAGTCTGAGCTCTCAAACAATGATGAAACATAGTGTCCAAATACGGTAAATGTGTTGTAGCATATTTATTGCAGTAACCACGTGTCACAATGCCTCCCAATGTGCAGGGGAGTTTAGTTGGGGTGCTTTGAGAATATTATAATGGAGCCATATAGTTTACATAGAGACAATCTAAAACATGCCAGAGAAATGAGGTGCCTTGCTGGAAATGATCCAGGCTAAATCTTTACAGTATGTCTTCCAGTGCGCGTTTGTGCGTTTGTTGCATTCTTCCATGCCATGTTTGAAGTGGAGACATTTTCCACATAGTTAGACCTTAGGCCCATATCAGTGTTTATTTTTAGTTTATTATTTTTTTTTTTTACTTGAGACTGTTGTTCAGTATTGAAGTGAAATAAATTATATTTATTTAACAATGCAGATGAGACATGGTTATTATATTTAGTACAGAGCATGTTAGCACATTGGTATTTTCTTTGGTGTGTTACACACACAATCTTTTATAAACCCAGTAGAATCTCAATAATATATATATTTCACAACATCGTGCTAATGTGTTTTTATTTAACAAGTAAATATCTTGGTTGCATTTCTAACTTTAACCTCATGGGCTGTAACACTGCCAATTTATGGCTTTAGAGTTGTTTTTATATGTTTCAAGGTTTTGTTATTTTGGTTTCGTTAGGTTTTGTATATTTGATCAACTTTTCTAATTTAAACAACATTTGTTTAGTTTGTTGAAATTTAAGTTGTTTGACTGCCTTAATCATAATTTAATCAACCAGATTATTTGGTCTGTGTGTTCATTGGCCAAATTTAAGTGGCATGGTTTAAGTGCCATGGTTTAGCACTTTGTATATTTATATTTTCTTTTATTGTAAGAGTTTGTTATATGACATTTTGTTTATTTGCACACTTTTGGGACCAAAGCCTTTTTTTCATTAAATAAATATATTCGGTTTTGAAATCTTTAGTTTTTTTTGTGTGAGAATGTTAGGCACATAAGACATAAATGATAAATCACATCAAGTTAGAATTATACATGATAAAGTATATGCAGTGGATACAAAGACATTTCGCTTATTAAAAAAAAAGATACCTCCCATGATTAGATGAACATAACTGGTTTGACACTGATATTCATAACTTGTGTATCTGACTTAATTCATAGTTAAAGACAATTGTTCATGCCCCTTACAAACTGGCAGGCTTGTCTACAAGATTTATAATACACTTGTTAGGTGTGCTTTTTGACAATGAGTCTTGCCCTGGTTGACACAAAACATCCTTTACATTTTATTCTGACCTGTATTTGTATTGTTAAAGATTGACAATGAACCGATGTTGAATGGATTCCACATGTAAAGGGCCAAGACGATATGCACGGAATTGCAATTCCGTGCATACACGACTAGAAAACTCCAAAATCTGTACATATACGGTACTACTACTGACGGTAGTGCTATTTCACCGTGGCTAGTTCGGGCTAGGTGAGTTCGTGTTTTACATTATTTACTATTCTGTCTGTACAACTCGGACGGGGCTGAGTCGGCTCTACCAAACTTCGCAACACTCGACACGGAAACTTGCGGCTGCATTCTCTACCATACAGTTTCTAGCAACAATTAATTAATCAATCAACCAACCAATTAATTAATTGTGCAAAGCACATCAAAATCCAAATAATGTAGCTACCGGTATATAGAAACCAGACTTACCTCCTCTGTGTTGACTGACTTGACTCTAGTGTGAGTAGTGTG
Organism: Protomyctophum parallelum; assembly: GCF_964188405.1. Taxonomy (NCBI): domain Eukaryota; kingdom Metazoa; phylum Chordata; class Actinopteri; order Myctophiformes; family Myctophidae; genus Protomyctophum; species Protomyctophum parallelum. Next base: position 40,911,583 of record NC_139709.1, on the reverse strand, counting down.
GAGGGGTATAGTAACTGCTTCAAGCAACTGTAATAACTAACTTTACAGCAGTAAACCACACTTTTCACACTCAATTCACACAGTATAAAAAATATTCTATTCTACCAAAAACATGGGGGAACATCATTCAATTTGTAATTTGATCAGCACTTTCTAAGTAAATGTGTCTTCCAGAAGGTCTTCTGCAGCACCTAGTAATAGCACTGAATATAACTCTGCATATTCCCCTTTTTCACTCTTGAATCCTCAAAAGTAAGACTAAAATACTTTTGTTAGTTGCTGGAATTTGTACCTATCTTCATGCTGAATAACCAATACAAAACAAAAAAAGCATTGTGTCAGCACAGAAAGATATTGAAAAGACAACCCGTACCCGTCTAGGTAATTATTTCAAAACCTTTATTCAGTTTCCAACCAAACACAAGTTAAATACAGTTTAATGTTTCATAGGATATTCATATTTAACACCTGAAAACGATGCTCTAAGAACATCATCCATATTCAATGCACTATCCATGTTCATTATTACACCATTAAAGAATATGGCTAACTGCTGACACCTTGTGGTCATATTGTACAACACAAGCAACTGTATTAATATTTTTTGTTTTACCACATTATATATAGATATGTTAAGTAGTATTTTTTTTTTCTTTTTTGCATTATTTTTTACATTCAGAAACCATGCCCTATACTAAATAAACAGATACAATAATAAACAGATAAAATAACTAGTAACCTTAATCACCCAATCATTGTGCTGTACACATTTAGTGCTGAAATGAAGTCAGATGACTTCTCAAAATGAGAACATCTTTAAACAACAGAGCAGCTTGTTTGCAGGGAAGAAGCTGTTATTGGCGGTCTGAGTCATCTGTCCTCAGTCCACAAATCCTGGACCTTTTGTTGAAAACATACCAGATGTGCTTCAGTATATCAGTGAAATGCAGTGCAGAAATAAAGTGATTCCCTCTTGATGATATCCATGTTACATGCTATTAGTGATATGGTAGGGTACATCTAGTGATATCCATGTATTTATCATCATTGGGGTTATGGTAATCTCTCAATACAGATTTAACACATTTTTATTTTATCTTTAATTCTATTTTTTGCCGATGGGTTCCCAGATTGGGGTTATGGTATCAGAGTCAGTCAATCAATGTGTGAAACGAAAGATACTGTATATTCAATTTGTATTATCTTATGTAGCAAAATGGTCTCTCACCTAGTGTTGAGTCTGTCGACCCAAACAAGTCACCTCTCTAGCTGTTCTACACCTCTGGGTCCAGCTGAAAGGGAAAACAAAGAAAAGGAGAAAAATAAAAGTTGCCTGTTTTATTTACATCAAATTTCTTTTCAAACCACTACCCACATACATTATATCTGGCAAACTTCAAATTTAACATGTTCTCTCATATTGGTCATAGTACATGGATTAACATGGATATTGGTTTAAAATGACGTAGGCTGGTGGAAGTGAATGAGGAACATTTTCCACTGGTATATACAGTAAGTCCTTAACAACTACTGTTAGCATGGTGCTGAGCAAAGCACTTAACCCCCAAAATACTGCACTGGGATTGGTGGCAAACAGAAAGCTGCGGTTTATTTGGAAGCTCCCAGACTGAATCTATGACTGCATGAATGTGACGCTGGGCGGTGCTGAAAGCATGCATGCATGTTCAGCAGAACACTAGCCGACATAAGTAGAGGGTTGAATAATAACACAATGATGCTACTGTACCTCAGTGGGTGGCACTCCGTCTTTGGAGAAGGACAGCGCTCCCGGGCGCTGTTTTGGACGTCTGCGGGCGGGTGCGTTAAGCTCACGCTTAGGTCTTGAATCCTGATAGGGTGAGAGAGTATAATTCAGTCTACAAACAGTAGAGCAGACTGCTCATACAGTAAAATATTAGCACTGCCGTGGGCAAATTTGCATTTGGTTTCACAGACCTAGTACTGGGCTTTATGCCACATACTGTGCATGCATGCCTTACAAAAAACTTAACTTAGAACTTAGAATGTTAAACTGATGAATTGTTAAACTGTACAATCAAAACAAACAAACTAAACAAATCCTATATATTTAATCCCATTGGCCTATTGCTGGCCTCCTCCTTTTTTCCCTCTACACAAATGTATTTACTCTGTGTTGTAATGTGCTGCAAGTTACACCAAATGTTTGCCTATTTTCTTTTTCTTTTTAAACAACTGCGCCTATTTTGCCAAGAATTTGAAATGGTTTCATCTTCAGAATGGAAAGGTAAAAAACGTTCTCTCTTACCGAGTTGAAGACTCCACATGCCCCCGCTCTGAAACGACAAGAGTTCATCTCCTTCATCCCCCCCTTTCCCTCTCTCTGTTCTTCTTTTTCTGTAATGACCTCCTTCTGTGTGGGACTGGGGGCAGCCTCCTCCTCCTCCTAATATCAAAACGGGATTCAATTATTGATCTTTCAGCGTAAAACATCAACCTCTAAAACAGCACCATTGTTCATGTTGTGTTCATTTCTAATCTAACCTTTATTTAACCAGGATAGTCCCACTGAGGTTAAGAATCTTTTTTTTTTGCCTTCGAGGGAGACCTGGCCAAGACATTAGCCTATTATTGTATTGTATATCATTTAGGATTGCATTCTAAAAAAATAAATGACAGAAAGTTACTACCTCTTTAGTTTCTCAAAAGTTGAACTGAAACTTTCATTTTCACAACACTAAATCCCTGTCGCAGACAATGAGCACTAAGTTCTTCTTACCAGGCTGGAGAGAAGTGGTTTGTTAACCTTCGTCGGAGGCTCAGCCTCCTCTATTTCTGAGGCAGTGAGGACTGTGATGAGCAGAGCTGCCTGCAGACACAGCAGAAACAGGTGAAACGTCCTCCTCTCCATAGTTGCGTGATGCTCTGATGAGCTGGGCTGTTCCAACTCAAGCATTTATACACATGCTGCTAAGCACTTCCATGTGGAGAGAGATGGAGGAACAAATAACAGGAGAAATACAAGCTGCCCTCCACACCACACACACACACACACACACACACACATGTAAGCAAACACAAACACTACCACTACCACACTTCGATCTCTGCATCAACAACTAAATTACAACATAGGTCCCTCTGGGTGACGCACGGCCCTGGTTATTTCCCTGGCTGGGATGGGAGTTCCTCCCTGTCAATTACATGTTCACATTAGACAGGTGCTGTAGGTTCCCGACTTCCTGGCTGAAAATTAAAGACTTAAATATTTAAAAAGTTTGTAGGTCACCCTACTGACCCCTGCCCCCAATTCACCTGTAATAATGCAGCCTATGATTTAGCAATGAATTCCTTGTTTTTTTTTATTATATATTGTTTTGTTTTTATTGTACGACTGCAGATCATACTCAGTACTTCCCTGCATATATGAGGACCACATCGAAAACCTCGAAAGAGTTGCAGCAACTCAAGGGGTTTATCTCATATTTAAATGTAAATAAAATGAGCGAGTGACTCATACATGTATCATGTATGCAGTGAAATTAATATTGGAGTGGAAAACATTTTTTTTTTCCACAAAGAAAACTTTCAGGTACAGTGTACAGTGGCTGCCAACACTGTCGACCACATCCCCTGCATGACTCCTGCATTGTTATATTTCTCTTGGATTTCCCCTGGATTTGGAGTCATCAAATCAATTTCTGTAGGCCTACGTTTTGCGTAATGGCTGAAACTTACATCATTTTCCAATGTAATTACAACTACTCTTGATCTGTTAAAAAGTAACAGAATAAATGGGACCTGGATTCTCACAGTTGGCAGCCCCGGCGTAGGCCTTTATAGTATAGCCTACTGTATGCCTACTCACATTCGCAGTATTTGGAGATTTGGAGATGCTGATGCAGAGACAGTTAAATTCAGGGACTATCCTCCGCACACTATTCTGACTGCATTAAGTGACCTTTCTCCGTCATCAGTTGAATATGCCGCTGTGACAGATTATTTGCTTAAGCCTTCTTAAAATAACTTCAATTTTCACTTTTCTCTTGGAAACAGTTTGATTGCAATGATTGGCTGACGGTACCAGGCAAGATGAACCTCTGTCCGGTGTTATACAGAAATAGTGAGCCAACGAATTCTGTGACCACACAGACTATGACGAGGACACTTAATTATAGTTTACTTTACCACCTCGGATTTATTTAAAAATATATACTATGTTATGCTATAGTGAATTAAAATATGAATGATTTTCCACTCGATCATTGTTGATGTTAGCTTGAACTTGAAAAAGGGCAGTCTTTGGAGTCACAGAGTTCCATAGCCCATAGGATCAGTTTCGATGTAGACACACAACCCGACATGCGCATAATGCTGTGTTCATACTTGTGTACTTGACAACTTTTGGTACGGAGTGGACTAACCAACCTGCAGTAGACCCAGTAGAAGAGCCATACGCGATTTATGTTAACGAGGTTCCGATTTTCTTCTTTCTTATCAGTATCACAACCACGTGTTTCTGAAAATTGTATAGATTTAGATATATATAGGCGGAGGAATAGCAACACAGCATCGGCCCAGGTGCACAATCATTGGAACAACCAGGAGGTGAGTGCACGGTCGGACAGGCTGGTGAATCAGAATGCAAGGATGGATATAATAATGTTAATTAATTTATCTTTGAATAATTTTAAGGACAGTTATAGAGAACAATATAGATGCTATGTTTCAAGTAACATCTAAATTGTATTATAAAGTTAAGAGGCTACTGCGCTTTATTATTGGGGTTTGTTATAGTTATAGTTATAAAAATATATCTCAATTGTAAAGTTTCCACAATTGTAGGCTTCTGTTTACTGTACTTAGGGAAACTTGACACAGGATAAAGCATAATACACAAAGAGAAGATATGTAGCCTACTGTACCTAGTCAAAGTTGGCAGCTGGTACAAACTATGTACAAAGCAGATCCTCCAATTTGTGAGTAGTGGCTGGACATTGTGGGGGAGATATTTCTTATGTAGAAACTAATTAACTCATAACTTATATTGCAACTTAGGCTACTATTCCTCGAAAAATGGGAGAAATAGACAGAATATACATATCCAACAAGTCGACACCACTAACAATGATGGACATTCATGAATGGACTGTATGTAGGCTATTGCTATATGATGCTTGATAATGTTACATAGCCTAACTGTAACCATACCTCTGCACTGTGACTACAACTGTGAATGTAAATCAGCCTACTCAGTCAAACCCTATAAACTGAGGCCATATGCCACATCTCAAATGTTTTAAATGGAGGAATGCTAATCCTTGTTGGTGTTGGCTGATTTCTTTAAGTGGCTTATCAATGTTGAAAGTATAGCCTACTACCTGACACTTTAGACTGAGGCTATAACCCAAGAACAATAAGTCACCACTCTCATGGACTAACTGTGTGTCAATTATGTAAATAATAGCAGTAATACAGAGGGATATATTAATTGTAAGCCTATATGCTTAATGTGAAAAGATGTAGTTAAACCTCATATTACTTTCGAACTGTAGTCCATTTGAATATGATTCAATAATTCAAAATGTATTTTTGTTTCTTCAGTTACTTTTAAATCACTTGATGTAGGCTAGTCATGTAGGGTCTGAATGCCAATATAGCCTACCTATTAAGAATTGTTGTGCCCTTGTTGAATCTGGAATCTAATATTTTCTCTTTTACAGGTGACTGGAGACAGTGGATCGACAGGCCTGAGGGTTTGAATGAACAATAAACCTAAGACAGTGATGGGTCGGAAGCTGGATCTGGCTGGACTTACTGACGATGAGGCTGAACATGTGCTGCAGGTGGTGCAGAGGGACATGAAGTTACGCAGGAAAGAAGAGGAACGCCTCAGGTGAGTTTTATTTATTTTCCACAATGTCTTCTCCAGCTGTGTTCTGTTCAAATACCCCCACTAGTCTAAATACCTTCTGAATCATTAGTGACAAAGAGCTCCAGTTTAATACATGTATAATTTTTTTAATACAGATCACTATTTATTCATTACTCCTTCAAGGTGCCCGTTTACTAATTCATACCATTGTAAACTAAATATAACATCGAGTGCATCCCTGTTTATACCCTTATATGGAAAAAACTCAGATAGTGGATCATCAAGTCTGCCTCATCTGGGTAGTGGGTACTATTTACTGTAGAGGAGTCCTATACACTCAAAAAAGTAAAACAATCGCCTTGTAAGTACGACTATTAAAAAAAGGTATATTAGCTTAATAAAATCTGTGAATATCACTTATGGGATCCTTTTAGTTGGATATACAATAATTATTGAGTAAAAATCCAACTGTTATTTGTGAGTTAAATGTACATCTATTGTTTTAGTTAATTTCATGAAAATAAATGAGTATATGCCAAACTGGTAATATTGGTCAAATATATATACAAGTCTCAGTAAGTTTCCATCATAATATTTGAGAATGGAGTAATCATACAGATCAGTTTGAAGAAATGTAATTATTACTCATTCCTACCCAATATTATTAGTAGATACGGTATCTACTAATAATATTGGGTTGAAATGATCTAAGATACCCATTAGACACGCCTACCTGCCTCTTATTGGCCAGAGTTCATAACAGCGATGAAAGCCGGACCGATACGAGTCATCCCGAGTGGCAGGCTGGCAGCCATTACAAAATTTACAGCAGAAGCAGCAGCTGAGCCGCGCCACGCAAGTGAAGTTACAAGAGAAGTTCTCCTTCATGGTAAGTAGCCAGCTATCAAATGTTAATTAAATGTTGACCGTGTCTTCATACTTTTTTTTTGGACCGGACTAAAGCCATGGTTTACATGACGCTCGTATAGGGCTAGCAAAACTAACAACTGTCAAGACTAAAGAGTGCATGCTAATTTTCATTCAGCCCCACCATAACGTAACGCCTGTGGTCGTCGACACTATACACATAAACTACACATGTTTCAGCCATGTACATATACACAATATCATGTTAAAATGCATAGAATAGCCTACACATTATTTGCGAGGGAAAGTTCGCGCCGAACGGGAAGGGCTCAGGGCTGCATGGTAATTGTAGTTCATTTGACTTACGATTGTATGTATGGCTCACTGAAAGAACTATCAAAATGGCCGCTATAAACGCGGGCTTATTTATTATGTTGAATTCTATGCTGTAATACTAAACTAAACATGCTTCATCTATACAGTAAACGTTAGACGATAAGCTTGTTGTTTTGCGGTGCCTGCGTGCGGTTCATGTTTTACGTAGACCAGCAGTATAGGCTATAGGCTTGAGCTTTTAGAAATATTACTTTTGCTAAGGGGGACATAGACCAACAGGGGAGCCCACGACGGGACGGACGGCCGCGACCGGGCGTCGCTTAACGGGGGAGGATCATGAAGAAGTGACGCTGAGGAAGCGACGCCATGGGCCGTCGGAGCCCCCCCTAACCGACCGCAATAGGCGGAACGGGCTGGCGGGGCTGCGATATTAAACATTTTTCAGGGAGAACTCTTGGGGCCTCTACGCAGCTGCGTAGTTTGCGGTAGAATGCGGTGAATAAATCTGCAGGCAGGGTCAGACAGTGCAATTACATGTGGACATTGTCATCCAACACAATCATTGGAATTATAAACTGCATGTAACGAAATGCATTTAGATCAGTGCTAAATGTCTGTTAGCAAAAGTAATCATTCTAAAAACTCAAGCCTGCTTGTGAGCTTGTAGATGAGCTATATTTCCACATTTATGTTTTTAAAGTATACGGTGTAAAGTATACAGTTTAATGTTGGTTAATGTTTGTTTTGTAGACTGTTGAATAAATCACTGCAGCCAAGAGCCAACATCAGACAGAGTGGACATTGTCAACTATAGCCTGTAAGTCCAGTATCATTAAGGCATTTTATGTACTAGCCTACTACTAGCCAACTTCTTATGCTGCAATCACACTGGCAGATGCAAAAGATACAAAGCTACAAACATTGGCTGTATCTTCATGTCGCTCACTTCCATTACAAAATAATAGTAGACTAGACTGTATCTTTGCATCTGTCCGTGTGACTGTGATCGCAAGATTAGGTATTTGACTATTTATGGACTAAAGTCCTGTATAAAAATGTATGTTGCTTTGTCTGATCATGTGCATGTCTGCATATTTGTCTGTAGACTCTGTAGGCATCAATGTCTGGCTCCTTCTCTGTTTGATTCTCCTTCCCTGCTGCTGCCAACAATAAAGCCTCACCACTGCTTGACCTGGGTTCCAGGAGGTAACAACCGTAAAAAACACACACAATGTATTCATAATTTCATATATACATCGTTGCTGTTGGGCAGAAACCTCATATCTCCATATTTCAACGTTTGATGTTTTGTCACCAATACTACAGTGTCTGCACAAAAGTAACAATAAATAGCCGGTCTACAAGCTCACAGCATGTCTCATTGCGTTGTGTGCATGCTTGTAAATCTGCTATTTCAGCTTTTGGGGGGTTTTAAACTATTAGTCTTTCTGTTGCATTTATAAATATTGAATCAATGAAAAGTATTGACAAGAGCTAAGGATTGAACAGTGTGCCTGATGGGAAATTAACAGGGTTTCATTTTTGTGTATTTAGTCTTATTTTCTACTGTCCATGTCTTCCAGCTACACCTCAACTCTTTGTCTCCCGGTATGCTGTCCTCTCTGCCTCCCGGTGGCTGTCCCCCAGGGCCAGGCATCTAGACTCATACAGACAGCAATTGAACAGTCTGGACAAACAAGTGACTGGATACCTTACTGGTAGGACACTGTTTAATAATTGTTTTACAACCTTTCTATACAGTTATTCAACTATATTCCTGAAACATTGTGTTGCAGATAGTATTCATTTACCACTGCGTTGTCTGCTCGCTTAAAGTAGCAATAAATAGCCGATCTACAAGCTCACAGCATGTCTCATTGTGATGCGTTGTGTGCATGCTTGTAAATCTGCAATTTCAGCTTTTTGGGGGTTTTAAACTATTAGTCTTTGTGGCATTTATAAATATTGAATCAATGCAAAGTATTGACAAGAGCTAAGGATTGAACAGTGTGCCTGATGGGAAATTAACAGGGTTTCATTTTTGTGTATTTAGTCTTATTTTCTACTGTCCATGTCTTCCAGCTACACCTCAACTCTTTGTCTCCCGGTATGCTGTCCTCTTTGCCTCCCGGTGGCTGTCCCCCAGGCATCTAGACTCATACAGACAGCAATTCAACAGTCTGGACAAACAAGTGACTGGATACCTTACTGGCAGGACACTGTTTAATAATTGTTTTACAACCTTTCTATACAGTTATTCAACTATATTCCTGAAACATTGTGTTGCAGATATTATTCATTTACCACTGCGTTGTCTGCTCGCTGCCTTATATGAACACAGCTGCTTCAATAATTCTTCCCTGTGTAATATTTTGATCCTTGAGGAGGATAATTAAAATGTTGAATCATTGAGATTTTACAGTTGGGACTCAGTAGATGTAGTTTATCAGTGATATGGATTTGAGTGGTGCCTGACGGCTCCAACTGCTATGTCCATATGTATGTCCTGATGAGTACGAATTGGGGTTGATTGGGCTGATTCAGGTCACACACACAGCAGCCATAGTACAGTGTACAGTACGAGTTATACTGTAGAGTATGAGTTGTACAGTACAGTACGATGCATATAGTTGCATCGCTCAGTTCACACAGGTGTGATTTTTATAGATTAGTTGGTATGACAAATATTAGTCAAACTCATTTTTGAAAGAAACATTACATCAGTCTGTTGGTTCCCTGTTAACACCTAGTGTATCTCTTCTAGATGAGCGTCAAGGATGTAAAGGAGAGATGGCTGGCCTTGTTTGATGCTTCACAAGTGAGTAAATTGGATTCTTGTAGCAGGGTTCAACAGAAATGACATCCTGCATGTGACACACATTTACATTGTATTTAACCAATTGTACCCATTCCTGGAGCAACAGTGGTGGAAAATGGATGTACAAGATCACAATGTGTTTTGTTTTTCTCCCTTCCCCTCATCTGTTTTTCAGGTCAGCGCAGAGTTCAAGTTGATCACTACAATGAAGCTTGAGCCGAAATTCATGGAGATGTTGGACCTCCACACACCTAAACTGGACCTCTACACACCTAAACTGGACCTCTACACACCTAAACTGGACCTCTACACACCTAAACTGCTGTCCATGTTCCAATCTAAGAGAGGTGCTGTAGGAGAGCCACATCGGGCAAAGAAGAGTGCTCTGCTTCAGGTAATAAACCATTTAGACCTGAGGATGATTCTTAAAAACGGCTTCTAAATCAGAAAATAGCAGATATGCAAGCTCACATTGCATCTCACTGAAGTCTGTGAACTTGCAGATCTTCTATTCTCGGTATTCATTCACTTTAAAAAGCTAGAACAAAGTTTGTGTTGTAATTTCCTTGACATGTTGTAACTTCACATGCGGGTGAGAAATGTTCCTCATTGACTTCCACTGTAGTATCTTGCCTGTAACGCAAACCTGTCAAATGTCCTAGATCAGTCCCATTAAGTTAATTACGATCACTTACTTTAGATACTAATGTATCCTAAACAGTCATCACTATGTCTCTGTCCTGTCCATTCCCTGATAGACGAAATGCATGTCTTAATAGTCTTGTCAGTACTAAACCCCTCTTATTCCTAAACTTCTTTGCTTTTTTACTATTTTGAAAAACATTTTTGTTCATTTAGATTGGCTAGTTGACCAATTTTGTTTTTCAAAAGAGTAAAAAAGGCAAAGAAGTTTCGGGATAATGTGTTTAGCACTGGTGGAAATGGGGCCCTAAATGCTAAAACTGTGTGCAGACAATTGAAACGGTAGACTTTAAAGTTGGTAAACAAAAGCCCAGCTTGAATGTGCAAAGTAATGCATTGTATTAAGGATAAAACTTTGTCTGCAGAGTGGAAACCCCATACAGCTAACCAGAGGAATCGTGATCAAGTGCCTCATCGACCATCTGGGAGAAGAGCCTGGTGCCCTGATCAAGGACGTTGAAGTTAGTAAAATAAAGTATTTAACAATTTGTAGTTTTAACTAATGTCATCATCATGGCTAATTGTGAGACAATATCTCAAACGTGCCAAGAACGGCAGAGTGAGGAGCTTGTTTTGTGAGAAAGTGTCCAGAGAATCAGGTTGTGAGATGGCATGTCTAGTGCTACTGCAGTTCAGACATGTGTTCCTACATACTAAGTAAGGTCACGATACACTCAGGTCTGCACAGCATAGACGGCAGCATGTCTTAATTATGGAAGCATGTTGTACAGCAAAAATAGCAGATCTACAAGGTCACAAATTGGCAATAGAATACATGTTTACAAGCTTCTTCCATGAACATGAATGGTCTCAATCTGGCCTCAATCTGTGATTTCTTCAACTGGTTGGCAGCAAACGTTTTCAATTGCAAACTCAAGACACTGACGGAGGTCCCACCCAGAGCAGGGAATTGTGCAACAGTAGTAACTGTTTAGAATGATAATACCGTGAACATCATCATTACGTTTTCATTCATGAGATTCTATTTTTACAATGTGTGCAGGATGCTGGTGTCGATGTAGAAGAGGAGTTGTCGGGGGAACTGATGACTATCTACAGTCTGCAAACTCAATCACCAGCTGCTGATGTAGGTATTGTTATTGAGGGCATCCCTGTCCTCAACAACCTCGGCGATATTAGCAGAGCCTGCTGCTATCTCCTGGGACTGACCTACGTGTTTGACTTGAAGTACCCCAAGAAGTTCAAATACATCTTGGAGGTTTTTCAAAAGGTACTGCTTGGACTAGACCCTCAACAGCTTACACCCAAAGTGCAGACACTGAAAAACTGTCTGCTTGGCTAGTGTCCTGACTGACAACTTCAGTTTGAATGTTTTCAGTGGAAACAGATTAGTAGGGAACCACATCACATACGACACTGACTGATACTGCACTGTTCAAAAGGAAAGCCTATTGTATAAAGCATACAGCAGCATGTCAGATCTGTGCGTCTGACAGACTTGTTTTGAAGTGGAGGTGCTTATGTGTACACAGTGCATATAGCCAATTAGAATGTATTAATCTGTACAAACCTCACCGATAGACAGTAAACGTTATTTTTATTTTTTCTATATTAAGAAATTCTTCCCCATTTGACCTTCCTGCTTTTTCTTTTTTTTTCTTATACAGTAATGGGTTATTGATTGCTCCAAGCACATCAAATTGTGTGTGTGTGGTATAGATAATCAAATTGTGTTTTCAGGTGTGTGCGCATGTTTGTAGATCGGCTAATTTGGGTGCTAGACACCGGCATGCAGGCAAATTAATTAACCTAAACCTAAAATGTTTATGTCAAGTATAGTGTGACGTGTGTGTGTGTGTGTGTGTGTGTGTGTGTGTGTGTGTGTGTGTGGGGGGGGGGGGGGTAGACAATCAAATTGTGTGTGTGCGTGCGCGACTGCGCGTGTGTGTATACGGTATAGTTTCGGTGGGACACCGGCAGGTAATTCATTAAACCCAGCCTTGACTAAAAAAAAAAGTCAAATGACCATCCTATCATGTTTGTCCTCTCAACTATAGTGTGCGTGGACTTTTGTTTTGTTTTATTTACCTGCCATAGTAGGAAATGTTTAATGTTCTTAAAATGTATTTGCTGACATTGTAATTTGCACATTGTTTCGTGTGGCCAGACTGTTTCCTCCCATACAGTATGTGAATGTTTAATACTTGAATGTTCACTTTGGTCAATTAAAAACGTACTTATCTGTATAATTGCATTGTGTATTCTCTTTGACAAAGGTAAATACAGAATTCCTTTTTGATTAAAATACTATGAGTTGAATACAGTTAAAATATTGAGTAAATGTAACGCATATATTTTATTAAATCATACACTCGTATATAGTTAAATCAACCTATCAATTTCAATCCCATATACTCAAATTTATATGTAATTTTAACCTAGGTTTTCTAATGCATATTAAGTTTATCTACTCAATTATTGTCATTTCAAGGTGCTAATGCATATTAAGTTTATCTACTCAATTATTGTCATTTCAAGGTGCTAATGCATATTAATTTTATCTACTCAATAATTGTCATTTCAACCTGCTTTAATATATTACTTGCACTTACTTAATTTTTAAGGTAGATTTTACTTGATTTCATAGCAGTCAAGTTTACTCGATAATTAAGGGTGTAAAAATGATTCACCAATATATTTGGGTAGATAGTAGTTTCTGTTTTCTGAGTGTAGGTTCACTTGTTGTTGCCATTGATTTTCTTTTAGTTGCTGTCCTCTCTCCCTCTCTTGTTGTGAATGACTCACAGATTGAATGGTTTTCATGTTGTGTTTGTTTTTCTTTGTATTGTGACAAATTGTCGCTTTATTGGTGCTGTGCCCTGGGCCAGTGTATTAGCTGAATGGGGGCACATTGAAATACAGAACCTATGAATCTATATCTTAAACTCATGCCTATGCTTTTTATGCCATAAGTATTCATAGCATGCTCAGTTCGCATTCCAGGTATTGTTAGAAATCAATGGAGATTTCCCATCACACCCCTGCACTCTGCATGGTGTGTCCCCAGAACACTGAGCAGGAAGTGACTGCCCTTTCCTGTTGTATTACTATTATGACTCACTTCCTCTCTAGACGTGCTGTACAGTATTTGGGGTCGTCAAAGCTGTAGTGGTATCCGGGGACTAGTATGTATGCACATGTAACATGCACAGAGACAGGGACTCAAAACTATCATTGTGGTGGTGGTGTGCATTGTGGGCGCCCATAGCTGAGTGGGTAGGGTAGAGAGGCCGTATGGGATTTGGAAGCTTACCAGGTCACCCCACGAGCCGCCAGGTCTATGTGTTGAAGTGTAGTCTTTCAGGACAGATTTGTTGCTTAGCACAATTTTCAAAAGCTTCTGCCTAACGGTCTACTTGGAAACCCTTCTGTTTCACCTGTCTCTCATACTTGTACTGATTGGTATTAAGGTACTGTCAGCCATTGGCATTATCAAAGCCTTTGAGGTGGAAAGATGTAAATCAAACTTGTAGCTTACGTCTGTGACTCCCTGTTCAATCCTCAGTTATCAATAGTAAATTAGTACTATTTGTATAGTTTGCACACTATAGGCTGGCTACTTTGTGTGTATGTCTTAAGTAGTGTGATGACAGACTACATCTAGTTTTTGCCAAATTTAAAATTGCCATCTTATAGTTATCTTATCTTATAGTTATCTTATAGTTCAACAACATTGACATCTGTTTTTTTTGTACTTCCATACATTTTCAACTGCAAACCATAGCACAACGAGACATAGTGATCTGAAGCACTGTCAATTGGTGTTTTTCTACCTTCGGCTCAGTGGTCAGATTTTGTATTGATTGATTGAATAGTTTATTAGACAGCAATGTAAACAGCACAGGTACAGTCAGACATTTAGGCTAAAAAGTTTGAGGGACTCAATATATTGTCAGTGGGTGTAATGCAGATGAATTCATTCATGGCCAGTCAAATGACTGTTTTTCATTATACTGCCTACTGGTAATTTTCCACCGTGTCATGATAGAAAATCCTATAACTCCTCCTAAGAGCAAACTGATGTCTTTGTGCGGGAGGTGCAAAGTCCTCAACAACACATCTACAGCACCTCAAACAGACCGCTAAGGTGATGATGTAAAATTAGCTTTGGAAGAAATAACAATATGTCCGACACTGGTCTTATGAGAAGCCTGTCTCAATGTAAGTAAATGGTTCAATGATGTCTGGCAAAGAATGAACCTTACAAACAGAATCTGGCAGTACTGTATGTGTAATAATAATCTGTAGTTTAGTAATCAGTAAAGCATAAGAAATACATTATGCCTTTCAGGGTCTTTTTTTATGGCTGTTTGTGTACTTATCTGATCAGAACTCCCACCTTTCCTTGCCTAAATAGGAGGAATTTCTGAGCACAAGTAACTGTTCCGGGGGCAAGAATAACATGGTTGAGTCGTCATACTCTATCACTGCACAGTGACTCTACAATGTCCTGCACAATGAATGCATGAGAGGAGACAAGATGGTAGCATTTAATCTTGTTTCATGTGCTAGTGTCAGCGCTGCTGACCTTTACCTCACAAAATGTTATTCTTCTGCGCACATCTGTCAGTTGGCGCATTACTGGAATTTGGGAATGTGGTTGAGATAACACTGTAACGGACCTGAACACACCCAAGATAAAATTAATTGCGGGACAATTCCTTTGAGATATATAAGAGTGCTTTAGTGTGGAGGCTGGCTTGTGTCCTCCAACACCAAAATTCCCAAGGTAATTTGAAGATATACTGTAATTGGCTGGATTTGCAAGTTGCAACATTTGTAATGATCCATTTGTATAATATTTTTGTTTTAATATAAGCATTATGAATTCTAGAGAAAGGCAAGGTAAAATTTAAACGTCCCGTTCTGGACGGGAAACCCTTTTGGTGTTTTAACTAAGCATTGTGTTATACTTTAGCTATTGAAAAATAGCAGATCTACAAGCTCATAGCGCGCCGTGCTTGTAGGTCTGCTATTTTTTAAATATCGTGAAAATGAGGCACAAATCGTTGAATATAATCCAAGTGATCACTGATCATGAGTGACCCTCATGTCATTCAGCCAGCGTGCATTTCTGTTTCCCCCAATTCTTCATTCATATCCCTGCTAAAAATCCGAAAAACGCAGCAGTGTGCAGGAGCCAGGGACCCTCAGATTATGATCCTAGATGCTGTAATTTTTAGCAGCTTGTAGTGGAGTGGACTCATAATAACTAGTCTAGATTAGCACCATGCCTTTATGAATTCTGCAATTAACAACAAGATAGTTCTGGATAGTAAACAGTGTAAATACACTCACATGAGATGAATCATTTTTCTCATGATAGTTCCAGTGATTCTAAAACTTGAGTAAATACATACGGTATAATATTACATAATATTATTACTACAGGCTGACAGTGGTCAGTGTTGAGTAGAAGAATTACCTTGAAATGCTAACCTGTACTCTGTAAAATCTCCTAGTGACAATGAAAGGAATTTAACACTGGAAAGCGAGGATTTCATTTTGGTAATTCAAGTTTTAGTTGTTAACGATAGTTCAACTTAGAGCTGTAATGCTCCATCATCCGTCTGCTCCAATCAGATCTGCGTTACCTTGTCCGCACCCCTTTATAAACGGTCCTCACTTCCCTTCGCTCATCTGTGCTTCCGTTCAGGTGACAGGTAGCACACAGACACGATCGAGCTCGCAGCTCACCTTCATCGTCCGTCATTTCCATCCAAGTTCAAGAGTCAACAAACTTCTCCACGGTCGCAGCTTTCATCCCAGGACACACCGACGGGTGTTTCGCCAGCGTCCCAGGCCCTGCATGCCTCCATCAGATACAGTATCATTCTAATTGCTCGCCACTGCTATTTATCCACCTAATTGGTTCAACCTTCAAACAAACGTAACTGCTAACAGCCTCATTTCGATTCCGTTCCGATGCTGCCTCCGCACGCAATCGCCACTTTTTATCCTGCTTGCTTGCTGCTACTCAGTGCTTTGTATGTCGTGCGTTGCCGTTACAGGCTGCTTATGCTGTATAGTGTATACTGCTGCTAATGCCTCATGCCACGAGTCTCGCTACTGCTTCAGGTGGCGTCTGGGCGATCATGCATTAAACGTTGCTTTCACGGCAGTAAGCTACTGGTCATCCTGTGAACGTAGCATAGATCAGGCTGCAGGTCTAAAATCATACACGGCGTTTTAGTTCGTCCACAGTGTAGAGTGGCGACACGCTTTGTCTAGTTCCAAACTTTTTGTTCCTTGGCGGAACTTTCCCCCGAGATAGAACGAGCACTTCCGCATTCCATCGTTGCCACGGGAGTCAACACTAGTGTAGGCTCGAGGATCGTTTGCTTTTGCCTGAAGGCTGGCGTGCTTTGATGACGCAGTGTTGTGATGCGCCAGTGTTGGCTGTGATGAGCTGTTGGATGGAATAATAATAAACGGAGCGACCGGTGGCGTTCCAATGATAAACTCCTCGTCATCTATCCTTATAAAGAGAGTCTAAAGCCTGCATTTTCTTCTAGCTGCGGCCGGCGCTACACTAGCGTCACCACTATCGTATCTTAGACTCCTAGACTACTCTGAGCATGTCCGGTGCCGTCAGGTTGCCACGTCCGCTCATTATAAGCGTCTCAGGCTTGTTTTATTTAATCACTTGCCGGGTGGACGCCGTTGTTTAAACCCACGGTTCATTCGAAGCACCCTCAGTGTTACATGCTGGTAAATTATCTGACGCTGTCGGATCGTTTTCATAATGATTCAAGTTAGTTTTCGTGACTTGTTTTCGCGGACCTGGCGCTTGTCTCCTCCAACATGGCAACTCGGTGCCCCATTCATTCATGCCCTGGCAATCTACTAGTGCTCTGGATTCATGCTTCAATCATGTGGATTGTGATGAGATGTTGAGCGTAATCATAGGAAAAAGAAAAAGAGAGAAGAGAGAAAGGGAGAAAGAGAAAAAAGAGAAGGAGGAGGAAAAGAAACAAAGTAAAAAGAGGAGAAGAAGAGAGAAAAGAGAGGCCAGGTCAGTGTGAACACGTTCAAATAGCTGATCTACAAGCCGTGAGCTTCACAGGTCGGAGCTCCCACTATCAGCTCAATAAGTCACATTTTGCTGTGGTTTATTCCCGGGTTTTCATTCCATGTCTAACCCCCTGATCGACGTTAGACCCTCAAGAACGCTCCATTATTACATTGTCAATGAAGGGAAAATGCTTGCCATATTGTCCCTCTTTACGCCACTCTGTTCCTATCATTCACGGCATTTAATGTTCATGCCGGCACCGCTCGTTCACTTGACCTTTCATCACCTAGTTAACTCGAGCTTTCAACGCGTCAGTCACGCTAACTCGACGCAGGTATAGTGCAAACATACAAATGGCTTGTCTTCAGGGCGGCCGTGTTCCATCTGGTATTCCTCTCCTTTCACAGCAAATCTCAAATCTGCTGCCGCGTTTGCACATTGTCGTACCTCGCCCAGCAGATATGGGAGTTTTCGCCACGGGTCACGTTCTCAATCTCCAGTTGTAATCCGTGGGAAGTACGTGTCTCTGACGTCTCGGTTCAACACATGGTTAGAAAGCGTAGCTCGCTTTCCACTTCATTCACGCGCAGTGGGCGCATAGTCTGTCTTCTCTCAGGATTCAGGTCCGCCTATGTCGACCTTCTCGATGGCGAGACCGTGCTCACCGAGCCGTACCTAATTAAGATTTTCTCTGTTACTCACCCGTCAACTGCATTATTTCTCCCGTCAATTAAGTCTTAATATTCTACTCTCACTCCAACTGCCACGTCGGTCCGACCATACTAACTCCATGCTTGTGCCCCTCCTGTCCAGCTACCTGCTCGGCGATCATCAGGGAAACGAGCACTGTTCACGCATGCCTGGAAGGCCAGGTTCCCGGCTAGGCCTCAACACGGACCCCCACCGAGCTGAACTCGTCAGCCATCCACCGCAGCCTAATCCCATCAGCAGCCACGCACTGCAGCAGCCAAACCCAGCCGGCAGCCACGCACCGTGACAGCTAAACTCAGTCGGCAGCCATGCACTGCAACAGCTAAACTCAGTCGGCAGCCACGCACTGCAACAGCTAAACTCTCTGGCAGCCATGCACTGCACCAGCTAAGCTCGACAGCCACGCACCGCAACGTCTCAACTGCGCCGTAATGTCTAAACTCATAGGTAACCACCCACTCAACGTCTCAAACCACTCACCTCAACCCATTTCCGGGCGGGAACCCCTATCGGTATCTTACCCCCTCAGGCCGGGAACCCATACAGTACGTACAGTATTCAAATGTAAAATTTCGATGCTGCTTTATAAATATTTTAAGTTTTTCAGAAACCTTAGGTCAGGATTCAGAGGCGTTTTTAGAATCCGCCTTAGGCCTAAATGGATTAAGCCATAACCTATTCACAGCCTCCGTTGCTCGGAGAGCTCAGGCCACCGTGCTACGCTCCCACTTCAGTTTTGGGGGGGAATTCCAAGCGGAATAGTTTCCCGCAGTCGGCCATATCACTATTAATAATTTCGGTTCCACGTCCACTGCGTCAGCCATAGCCCAAGAACCTATGTTCGTCAAACCTTTCCCCTCGGGTCTGCCGCGTTCGTCAAACATCACGACGCCCAGCTTTCGCTCGATGCCCAGAGATCCATGGCGTCTACTAGTCCGGCACCGTGGTCAGGTACCTCTCCTCCGTGCTCCTCCCCCTCCACGTTAAGACCAGTTTCTTCCCTGCTACTGCGGAGACCGTCCTCCTCCTCGGCCGTGAATGCCGGACACTTCCGCCCCACGGAAATCCCTGGACGGGTGCTGCACCAGGATGTCTCCGTGGTACTTGACATCAACCAGGATGAGCACATCACCAACGAGCATCCGTACGGGCCATTACCAAGTATAACAGAGAAGATAGCAGTGAGGAGACTAGCTGGTCACTGCCACCGCCATCGAGAACTCCCGGCCAAGGCCGCACCGCGGGAACCAACGCTGGGCGTCGATCGAGAGGACGTCCCACACCTTCCTAGGCAGACGCACTAAAGAAAGATACCGGTGCGGAAGCACAAAGGAGCTGGCCAGATGTACGAAGGACCGAGATGACCGGAGTCGTCGTTGGAGGGCTCGTCTGAGGTCGTCGTAGAGAGTTCGCCTCCCATCTACGCTCGCTGCTCCTAAGATGTGGTCTCCCTCCTGACCGCTATACTCCAGCCACTCCCTGAGAATCGGAGCCGCCACCACCGCTGCTGCCAGCAGCGTCTCCGTCCTGATCCTGCAAGCCTCGGGCCACTGGTCGTCCTCCGCCTTCTCCTCCTATGTCAGACCTTCCTCCGCCTCCGTGCTCGATGCCCAGAAGTCCATGGTGTCTTCCAGCGCGGTACCTACATTGACTGGTGGATGTGTCGGGTGGCGGGTACCTCCTCCTCTGCCCTCTTCTAAACATGTTCTCCCTCTCCAGGACGCCCACTCACTTCCTCCAAAACGACGGTCGACCCGTCCTCCGGCCACGCAGGCCTCCTCCGTCGGGAGTCTCCCTGTCCCGCCAGGCGAATCAAATTCTCACTCACTGCCCTCTGTCGAGAGGACGCCTGCTAATCAAATTCTCACTCACTGCCCTCTGTCGAGAGGACGCCTGCTAAACAATCATTCCATTCACGTTTCATTCATGCCATGCTAACCAACCTTACTCTCATCCCAAACAGACTCCGCCGGCAAACGATTTCCGGCCAACCATCCAGAGGCTCGCTAACCATCGGGCTGTTCGCCTACCAACCATACCTATTAACCATTCTCCCACAAGCCCCTTCCGCGAAGGCTCCCATGTCGGCGGCACCAGCCGTCGTGAGGCTCCAACGGCGCGGGGCCTTCCTCACTCTCCCACGGATCCCTTCTCGCTAAAGGCCCCGGCTCGTCGAGGGAATCTCTCCAACATCGTTTGTATAGTCCCTTCCAGGTAAACCTTAATTTACTCCTTCCTCCAGACGTTTGCACCATTCCTCCAGGCGCGCACTATTTAATTCCTTTTGGGGGGCAGGCTCAAGAGCCCCCCCTGCCTCCGCCAGGCAGGATCCGAACCGAGGCTCTGGTCCGTCCCCAGGGGGCCCACGCCAAAGCCCTTCCACTGTCTCCTCCTCATACTGTCATCATTCTGTTATCATTCTGTATCATACTGTAAGTCACTTCTTTGTCCATTCACTCAATCCCAGCTCCATACTGTAATCAATTCATCTGCAATAAATCTCACCTCCAACCTCCACCCTCCGTCTTAAGTGTAAGCTCGTTAAGAGTTGAAGTTTTAGTTGTTAACGATAGTTCAACTTAGAGCTGTAATGCTCCATCATCCGTCTGCTCCAATCAGATCTGCGTTACCTTGTCCGCACCCCTTTATAAACGGTCCTCACTTCCCTTCGCTCATCTGTGCTTCCGTTCAGGTACCCGCCACCTCCCCGACGACCGCCCAGCAGCAGGCTCCACCAGGTCGGCCCCAGGGGGGCAGGCTCAAGAGCCCCCCCTGCCTCCGCCAGGCAGGATCCGAACCGAGGCTCTGGTCCGTCCCCAGGGGGCCCACGCCAAAGCCCTTCCACTGTCTCCTCCTCATACTGTCATCATTCTGTTATCATTCTGTATCATACTGTCAGTCACTTCTTTGTCCATTCACTCAATCCCAGCTCCATACTGTAATCAATTCATCTGCAATAAATCTCACCTCCAACCTCCACCCTCCGTCTTAAGTGTAAGCTCGTTAAGAGTTGAACTAATGTTGATAGTAACTACATACGCCTACTTTGTACCTGATAATGGTGTTGAACTATACTATATGAATTTACAGCCAAGCTTTTCATGTAATCCTCTGTGAAGTGAGAGATTACTTGAAGAATGCAACATACTGTAACTGTACACAGTATGCACTGTATGGAGCAGAGCAATGCTGCCTATAATCTCTGAAAGTGGGCCACTTTGAACAGTTGTGTAGAACTCTTGCATTTGAATGCCTGAATGGCATTCATGCTAGCATGCCATGTAGATGCAGACAAATACACACTTTAAAATGAATGTCATCTTTCATTACTCATCCTGCAATCCCTTGCTCTGTCTGTATGCTATTTGTTTTACAGTGTTTGACTGACATTGTAATTAAGCAAAATACACTTTTGCGCACACTAGGGCTGCACAAAATGATGCTAAAATTATAATCCTGATTACTAATCTCCACCCCGGACATTTGTGCATTTGCCCCCCTGTGTGTGTATAGCTACAGTATATAGCTAGAGGCGCTGCTGAGTGACATTCTTGCTGTGTCATGATTCCAGGACATGTATGTCATAGGCTTGTGATTATAACATTACAACAGTGTGTGTGTGTGTGTGTGTGTGCGTGTGCGCACGAGACATTTGTGCTATGTCTTGCACTGCAATCTTGCTATAAATGCTATCTTGCCTGAACTAGTTGTTATAGTGCTGTGCAGTGCACCCACTGTGCGGTTGTGTGTGAGTCTGTGTGTCTAGTATGTTTGTACATGTGTTGTACCACACATACTGTACTCTGCAGAGTCTGCAGTAATGGCTTCAGCACTAGTCAGACAGAACACTCTCTGCCAGAGTGGTCTGACTAATCAGACAGACCACTCTCTGCCAGAGTGTTCTGGCCCCCCAAGAGTTACTCCATAACTCTTGGAGGAGCCCTATTTGTCAGGGGTAGTGGGTAGGGTAGCCTGGGATCAATACCGGAACCAGCGTTACCCAGAATAATGGGCATTATAATTTTAGGGCCTAGTACCCAATAAACCCCTTGATGCAGCGTAGTTTAGTTTAGCTTATATGAATAGTTTGTTTGGTACAGTATATCCATCTTCTATTCCAACTCGCAGCGACTGGCGAGATTAAACTAGTATAGTTATAGGCCTACTCGATTCAGCATTTTAATGGGGATAGGGGGAACCTAAACAAAGCGGTGCCGAAAAAACAGAACCAGCAAACTGAAACCACCAGTTTGGAACGAATACCAGGCTTTACTCCGAGGTGGAAAGACTGGTGGCGCGAGGTTAGGGGTGGGGTATACTGTAGCCTACACCAGACTCGGATGGAGAGAGAGAGTTGCGTCACTAGCGTAGACTCCCATTGTGAAAATGGAATGCAGAAGTTCTCATTCTATCTCAATGAGGAAGTTCCAATGTTTGGAACTATAGCATGATTCCTGGAATCAGAAGGTTCCCAGTTCAATCGGCAGATTCTCCAGACTGTGAGTCGAAGTGTGCTTGAGCGAAACACTGAACCTTTAACTGCTCCAAATGAGCTAGTTGGTGCCCTCACTGCCCTGCATGGTTTCCTCTGCTGTCGTGTGTGAGCGGTTGAATGTGAAATACATTGTAAAGTGCTTTGAAGAAATGTGCTATATAGTAAATACAGTCCATGTGCTATTTTCTTTTCCTATAAGGATATGACAAACAGGTTAAAATGAATTTCACCATGACGCTATTACCTCTATTCTCGCTCTCTCTTTACTTTGTCAGACTTGATCTGTAGACCTAATGAGGAATCATTTATTCAGATGTGAGTGATGCAGTTCTTTCTAATGTGGAGGACGGCTAGCCACCCAATTTATTCCACCCTTCCTGCTACAGTATATGTGAATCGTGAAATATGGGTTTCTTGGTAATACTGTCTTATCTATGAAAACGGAGGTTTTAATTGATTTGTCACCTGCAAAAGTGCATGTTTGGGTATATGTCACTGCATAAACTAATGTTCATATATGATCTGTTCTCTCGCTATGGAAATGCAAGTGACACTTTATACTTTGATGTTTAAATTCCGCTATTTTCACTACAAGTCAGTCTTGATAAGAATGTGCCAACTAGCTTAAATGAGCTATAAAAGCCGCACGCTCAGTAGCCACACTAGCCACAGGGAGGCTTCCAGCTCTGTTGAAGAAAACCCAGTGATGTATTATTCAACACAGCCTCTGTATAGTTTAACCTTCACACACACACACACACACACACACACACACACACACACACACACACACACACACACACACACACACACCGAGTGGCGCGCTACGAGCTTGTAGGTCTGCTATTTTTGAAAATTCGTGAAAATATTTATTTCTGAAAACTGGAGGATTTAGAAGATTTCTTTTAAATGTTGAGGTCAGGCCAAAATGGATTAATTTAAGTGTGATTAAATAACGCCCCTCCTGGAGTTGTTAACCCATCTAAACTTTCAAGCACCAAACTGCAAATGTGTCCATATTTGTATATTATTTTTGCACTTTATTTCTTTGGTGTAAGTGTATAATTGTGTCCTTTGTTCCACAACGCGCCTGAGCTGTCTGTTTTTGTTTGTTTGTTTTGTTTTTCCTGTCTTGTCTTAAAATGTAAAAATCAATACAAATATTATTGGAAAAAAAAAATTGTGGATGATGTTAAAGTCTTGATGGCCAGTGAATCGCTCATCGCTTTAGAGGAATTAGTTCTGTGTGTGTGTGTGTGCGTGCGTGCGTGTGTGTGTCATAAGCACACTATATCATGGTAATTGTACTGTTTTGGTACTGCCTCCAGTGGGTCTTTTAGGCACTTTAGCGAAACAATGCAATATGCACAGTCAAACGCAGCAGTAGTACTAGTCAGTAACACTGACTACTGTTACTGTAACAGTAACACCCCCATCCCCATTTTATCCTCCCTCTCTTCCCTTCCATCTCACACCCTGTTTCCACATCTCTCTCCGTTTCTACATCTCTCCCAACTAAATATTTCGCCTGCCTCTCTTGCTCTTGCTCTCTCTCTCATCCCACCCTCTCTCCCCACTTACTTTTCTCTCCTCTCTTTCTCTCTCTCTCTGTCTTCTCTCCTCTCTCTCTCTCTCTGTCTGTCTTCTCTCCTCTCTCTCTCTGTCTGTCTGTCTTCTCTCCTCTCTCTCTCTGTCTGTCTTCTCTCCTCTCTTTCTCTCTGTCTGTCTTCTCTCCTCTCTTTCTCTCTCTGTCTGTTTCTCTCTGTCTGTCTTCTCTCCTCTCTTTCTTTCTCTCTCTGTCTGTCTTCTCTCCTCTCTCTCTCTCTCTCTCTGTCTGTCTTCTCTCCTCTCTCTCTCTGTCTGTCTTCTCTCCTCTCTTTCTCTCTGTCTGTCTTCTCTCCTCTCTTTCTCTCTCTGTCTGTCTTCTCTCCTCTCTTTCTCTCTCTGTCTGTCTCCTCTCCTCTCTTTCTCTCTGTCTGTCTCCTCTCCTCTCTTTCTCTCTCTGTCTGTCTCCTCTCCTCTCTTTCTCTCTCTGTCTGTCTTCTCTCCTCTCTTTCTCTCTGTCTGTCTTCTCTCCTCTCTCTCTCTGTCTGTCTTTCTCTCTATCACTCTCATACCACTCTCTCCTCTCTTTCATACCGCCCCTTCCTCTCTTTATCCCTTTCATCCAATTAACCCTTTCCTCTCTCTCACTCCGCTCTCTCTCTCCCTCTCTCTACCCGCCCTCTCTCTCTCTCTCTCCCTCACAGTGAGCTGCGCCAGGAGCTGGACGAGGAGGTCAGCCGCTGCCTCCTGCTGTCCCGCCAGAGCCTGTTCAACCAGCGCTGCTGCATCCGCTGCTGCTCCCCCTTCACCTTCCTGCTCAGGCCCCGGCGGCAGTGCCACGGCTGCCGCTACAACGTGTGCAAGGCCTGCTGCGTCTACAGCAAGCAGGATGGAGTCTGGATCTGCTCCTCCTGCCAGAAGAGACGGTAAGCTGCCTGCATGGGGGCATGGGGTCTGTTCACCCAGAACCCTGAGTAGAGCCCCGACCGTCCGTTGCCCGATCCCCTGCAACCATTACTGATATTTCATTTAACTTTTTTTTAACCACTTACTGTAAGCCCTATTCCAAAATCTTTACAAAAATATCTAATCTACATGCTATTTTTGAAGATATAGAAAAATATATATTTAACCCATTCTGACATTCGGATTCTAAAAATGTCTTTTACATCCTGACAGTTTTCTGAAAAAGCTATGTTTCTATGTCAGTCGTCAGTCATTTTTTTCAAAAATAGCAGACCTACAAGCTCGTAGCGCGCCACTCGGTGGCGCGCTATGAGCTTGTAGATCTGCTATTTTTCAATAGCTAAAGCATAACATAATGCTAACACCAAAAGGGGTTCCCGTCCAAAATGGATTAAAGTTGTTTTAAAACTTTTTTTTCGCTATATCAACATGCCCAGAATAGGGACACCAGGTAGAAAGTGTTTAAGAATTGGGGAAAAATCATCGACTGCATTTAATTGCCGATACTGGAAAAAAAGGAAAACCAAACCAATATCAGTCTGAGAGACTGACCCAGACAATTGACCCAAATGAACCCAGGGGCACATAGAACTTAATGAGAGAACTTTGTTTTGCGTTAGAACATTAGCCTCATATTGGTTGGGATTATTCATGGTGGCAGTGGTGGTGGAGTTAAAAGGCTGAGTGGTTGGATTTGCAGTATTGGTGTTGCATTGAAAATTGCGTTGAAATTACAGTAACGCTAAAAAAAATCGAATGGAATGGAAGACGTCAGTAGAGGTTGGATCCAGCTTAAACCTTGCCCAAATACGGAGTCATATGTCATAGATGGGTCATAGGCGACTGATGTCATAGACTAGCCACATGGTACTGATGACACAGCCACGCTGTCATTAGACCCCAGCCCATCTTCTTACTGTGTGTGTTTGCACGACTGAATTGTGCACCACCTGGACTGTGCAGGGCGTTTGCATCATCCCTGATTCAAACCTAGTTGTGTGCCGGTGTGTCGTGAACCCAACATCTACAATGTCAAGCCAAATCTAAATGAAGCATGCATACATACTGTAGGTGGTGCTGGGTGATGTGAGCGGTGGTGGTTGTGGTGGTGGTGGTGTTTGGGGTGACAGTGGTTATAGGGTTAGTTGGGTGTGTTGTTCAACACAGCAGCCGGTGGAAGAGACGAGGGAGAGGGCGAGCGGTGAGGAAGGTGTTCTGTGGGAGGTGTGTAAAGGATTAGTGGTGGAGGAGGGTGTGTGTGGGCTGTCGGCGTGATTGCAGTTTTGTAGGAGTAGGCGGTCATGTAATGTTATGACTTGACTTCAGTCTTTGTGTGTGTGTGTGTGTGTGTGTGTGTGTGTGTGTGTGTGTGTGTGTGTGTGTGTGTGTGTGTGTGTGTGTGTGTGTGTAAAATGTCAGCCTCAGACTTTCGGAACATTGTAAAATGCAAACACTATTGAGAGCCACCGTGTTATGCGATGACTGTGACTTAAAGCCTTTAATTTGGCCATCTGGCCGTCAGTGTGTGTCTCTGGAGACACAGACAGATACCATGACACCCAGGGGTCAGTGTCTGTCTGTCTGGAGACACAGACAGATACCATGACACCCAGAGGTCAGTGTCTGTCTGTCTGGAGACACAGACAGATACCATGACACCCAGAGGTCAGTGTCTGTCTGTCTGGAGACACAGACAGATACCATGACACCCAGAGGTCAGTGTGTGTCTCTGGAGACACAGACAGATACCATGACACCCAGAGGTCAGTGTGTGTCTCTGGAGACACAGACAGATAACATGACACCCAGAGGTCAGTGTGTGTCTGTCTGGAGACACAGACAGATACCATGACACCCAGAGGTCAGTGTGTGTCTCTGGAGACACAGACAGATACCATGACACCCAGAGGTCAGTGTCTGTCTGTCTGGAGACACAGACAGATACCATGACACCCAGAGGTCAGTGTGTGTCTCTGGAGACACAGACAGATAACATGACACCCAGAGGTCAGTGTCTGTCTGTCTGGAGACACAGACAGATACCATGACACCCAGAGGTCAGTGTCTGTCTGTCTGGAGACACAGACAGATACCATGACACCCAGAGGTCAGTGTCTGTCTGTCTGGAGACACAGACAGATAACATGACACCCAGAGGTCAGTGTCTGTCTGTCTGGAGACACAGACAGATACCATGACACCCAGAGGTCAGTGTCTGTCTGTCTGGAGACACAGACAGATACCATGACACCCAGAGGTCAGTGTCTGTCTGTCTGGAGACACAGACAGATACCATGACACCCAGAGGTCAGTGTTTGTCTCTGGAGACACAGACAGATAACATGACACCCAGAGGTCAGTGTGTGTCTCTGGAGACACAGACAGATACCATGACACCCAGGGGTCAGTGTCTGTCTGTCTGGAGACACAGACAGATACCATGACACCCAGGGGTCAGTGTCTGTCTGTCTGGAGACACAGACAGATACCATGACACCCAGAGGTCAGTGTGTGTCTCTGGAGACACAGACAGATACCATGACACCCAGAGGTCAGTGTGTGTCTCTGGAGACACAGACAGATACCATGACACCCAGAGGTCAGTGTCTGTCTGTCTGGAGACACAGACAGATACCATGACACCCAGAGGTCAGTGTCTGTCTGTCTGGAGACACAGACAGATACCATGACACCCAGAGGTCAGTGTGTGTCTCTGGAGACACAGACAGATACCATGACACCCAGAGGTCAGTGTGTGTCTCTGGAGACACAGACAGATACCATGACACCCAGAGGTCAGTGTGTGTCTCTGGAGACACAGACAGATACCATGACACCCAGAGGTCAGTGTGTGTCTCTGGAGACACAGACAGATACCATGACACCCAGGGGTCAGGCTTAGGCTTGACGCCCCCCCCCCTGAGTTTGATGCCAATTTTATTCATTTATTTTGCTAAAAGAAAAAAGGTTTCAGCCTGATCAGAGCCCCATTATACAATATAAGCCTTTCCCGAGCCATGAGGCATTGCATGTCTAGGTACCCTTACAATGCAGCAACATGCAGTAAATGGTTTCTATACTGCCTCCAGCCATAGCTGGCCTTCATCATATCGGGCGCATGGCGTTGTGCCTGTGTACTGTATGTCGGTGTTTTAAAAGAATAAAACACCGTGGAGTTGAAGCTGTGTGCGGACTTCTCTTTCTTCTTCACTGTATCAACCTTTTGTCCAGCACCAGCGAGGAACTGGATGTGTGCAACCCACTGGATGTGTGCAAACTTCTGATCGCAGTGATTGCTCTAGTTTAGTGGTTTGCGAGATTAGCTCCAGACAGACCAATACACACACACACACACACACACACACACACACACACACACACACACACTGCGGTGTTCCACCTATACGGTATAGACTAGTCACACCGTTAAAAGAATGTATTATCAGTCAGCTGTGCACAGTGTAGTTGTAGTTATAGGTATAGGTCATGTGCAACCCCCAGGGATGTGTGTTGGATCTAACCACTCATTAAGCACATGTTTTATTCATTGGATTATTGCCCTGGCGTCTTGTAAACCTCCGTGCAATGTGCCCCACGGCCGTATGCCGTAGTTATGGTCGCTTTCTGCAACTGCATTTGGAGGATATATCGGGACAGTTTGTGCATCGAGCACACAGACTGAAGCATGTCATTTACTTAGAAGTTGCATACATCTGTGAAAAACAGATCACATGGAGCACATGCGTGTGCGCACACACACACACACACACACACACACACACACACACACACACACATACAGTATGCTACGCTCGTCAGCAGTATCAGTTCTTGCGGTGTACTAAGTCTCCTGTCAGCGTGTGTTGCTAAGCACCTAATGAGGGGTCTAATGGGGGGAGGGGGTTAAGTGGTGGGGGGCGGTGGACACGCAGCGTCTGGTGTTTATGTGAGTCAGCCTGCTCAGTAAAAGACGTTAACTGAAGGCCAATGATGGTACTACTACTACTAATAATAATACATAGAAAGTGGAGCACAATCTATGATGTCAGCCATCACCATAGGTAAACTGGCCTCTATTGACTTCTAGTGTAAAAGTTCTAGAAAGTTACAGTTATACCATATGGTTTATATAACAAAAGTGTGTGTTTATTTCATTGGTCCACTGGGAACCTGCCCAAAAATAGAATACATTTGTGAGAGGGCAGACTGACAGACAGACAGACAGACAGACAGCTCCCCCTTTGCCTTTGGCCTGGTGGAGATAATAATAATACATTTCACAGCTGGGCTGTGTACTAGCGTTGGCAGAATAGGAAGTGTATGCTTAATCAGGTTTCACTATTTCAACTTACAGTACGTACACAGTCAATTCACCTGATAAATACAGGCATTGTTCCAGACCCACAGGAACGCACCCAGGGTGCCGGCCCGGTTTCCCGGCAAGCTGCCTCGCGACCGTAACGGTAGAGAAATGACAGAGTTACCGTGTGGGTAGCCTCGGTACCAGGCTTTCATTTTTGTTGGTGCAAAAATTGAAAGCCTGGAGGAACGCATTGGCCTCTCTGGTCTAAAAGTGGGAGTCAACCCTTCCGGGTGGTAGTCGCTCCAAATGATGTGACGTAGCGCTGCACTATGGGGGAGAGGAGGGGCCGGGGGTGACGGACAGATCGATGAGATCCAATCAGGGCATGCGCAAATCTGAGCCGCGACCACCCCCTCTAGACCAGAAACCTAACACGTTAGCTCAGGCTACCGTGTGGGGGTCCCCCTACTGTACCCTCTACTGTACTGTACTGTCACTGTACTGTACTGGCACAACCAAAATCATACAGTTAATATGTGTGTGTGTGTGTGTGTGTGTGTGTGTGTGTGTGTGTGTGTGTTAGGTTGCGCAAAGGTGGTGAAAAACAACCATGCTGTTTTCGTGCTCTGACACAGCCAGCCAACCAGCCACCCACCTACACACATACCTCCGTAAGGGAGTGGTTGCACCACTCAAAAATGAAGACGCTCGCAATCACAATAAGATGACTGTTATTGTGCAAATAAAGGCACTTTTCATAGCATCGGAGCCCACAGTGTGCGAGCGTCTTCATTTTTTATCTTGGTTCAATGCCCAGCTCACACAATAAATGTATGGAACTATCCCTGAGCATTGAATTCAAAGCAGCTGCTACCATCTGTCTTCTTCTTGTTGTACCGGTCTTTGTGTTGAAGGCTGTTGAAGACACAGTCCTTGGAGTGGTTCTACACCAACGTGAAGCATCGCTTCAAGAGATTTGGCAGTGCCAAGGTGCTGAAGACCCTTTATAAGAAGCACCTGGCAGAGCACGGTGCACTGTCTGAGCTCACTGGTAAGTCCTTTACAGCAACACACCACTGTTATTAGTTGCGACCATGCAACTAGTATAAGCCACTCTGTGAGTCTGTTGGTTGGTCCAAACATTTCATCTCAAGAGGATAAGCAAACATATACCGTACAGTACACCATACTACACACATACTATACCACACTGATCTGCCTTGTTAAACAATGAAGGACAATATCTTAGATATCCTAAGTGGATGTACTGACTCACAAAAAGGCTTGGTAGACTAATTGTGAACAGTCCGAGTAGCGCTAAGAAGATAATATAGATGACATTTGAGAATTCAAAGCTTTGGGCATTCATGGAAATAGTAATTGCAGCAGTGCAACATTTGCCTTCAACATTGTGCCAATGCCCAGTGACTCAACAATGCCCAGAGATGTACTCTGGGCTATGTCTATTGTGTGAAGAATAGCATATACAGTACGATAGAGGTTCTTCTTTCTTACTAGTTGTGACATATTGCTTTGTTACTGTAACTTACTGTAACTAAACTTGTCTCAAAATGGCACTTTGATAATGCCTCCATGCATTAACAATGGTATTTTATAAATTATTGTGAAAAGTAAAAATGTATTTCATCAGGAAATATATCCCCTGTTATCCCCTGGATTACTTGGCAGCAAAAGGATCTCAGAATAATCCTACCGGCATTTGTATTCTTTTTAAATTGATAGCAATTGGTTTAAGTTGTTTCCCTGGCCCTTACACATGATAAGAAATTACCCTGTTTAGTATCGGCTGCCCACCTCTTAACTTTGGTCTACTGTGCATGGATCAGGTTCCCTGGTAATACCGTACACAAGACTGCTCTAATGCACTTGCATAACCACAAATGACTGCATTGTTGAGCAAGCATACAACTGTACATGACATGAAAACAGCGGAGACCACAGTGTCTATCTTTAAGTGTGCTATATTGCAGTGGTTCTCTACATGGGGTCAAGGGACTCTCATGGATCCTTCAGGGGTTCTAGGGGGTCCCAAGGCAAATAATGAATACTTAGGGGACCCAATACATTCCTTAGTGTAGAAATGTGTTGGATTATCACGGAATATTTTACAGTGTAGATTGGAGTCCTGCAGAGATAGAAATCATATGGGGCCCGTGGACTAATGCATGTCAAACTGGGACCAGCATCAATTACGTTTGGCCCCGTCCAACCTGAAAGTTCAACTGTTGGCTCATTCTCATTGTAACTAAGATTTGAAGCCCTAAGGAAATTAAGCAGCGCCCTTCATCGTTCAGCTACAGATATGCTGGATCACTGTATTAAACAAATAACACACCTGTGATTGATATAAGCTGATCTAAGGAATAGAAGATTATTGTCTGTTTTATCACGTCTACTAAAGGGAAACCTGCTGTGTTCATGTGTGTCTTCCTTGGTATGTGCGCAGAGGGCAGTGCCTATGAGGATAGTCTCTGCAATGAGGGCAGCATCTGTGGGAGCGACTCCTTCTACAGGCAAAGTGAAGGTGAGCACTGCTGATGTTCATGGGAAGCCCACAGCTCTCTACAGTGCCCATAGGAGGCCTTAAGTATGTTTCACCAGTTTCAATTGAAACGGGCCTCCACCCTCAGGGGGGCCTCAACAAAATAATGATGTCATAGGTATGTGGGGGGCCTCATATTTGGTCTTGAAATGGGCCTCCAGATTCCTAAGGCCGCCCCTGAGAACACACAAACACACCAAGCTGGCCATAGGGGGCGCTAGCTCCCCTCAAAGAGCCAGAATGCTAAATGCTTGTCATTCAGCCTCACTTTGAGTTGCTCAGTGGACTGTCTCTCACACAGTGATATGGAGAAAAATATCACACCCGCGTGACGTGAGCGGCACTGTTATCACCATACATCACATTCCGTGGCATTTAGCAGACGCTCTTAATCCAGAGTGACTTACATTACGCAAGAACAAAAAAGCATGGGAATGCATCACATAAAAAGCATTTATCATGAAACTATAAACTATACATATATACTATACTATGCTATACGTGTGGAAGACCCATAGATCCATAGACCCCAAGGTAGCCGCAATGAAGTAATACAGCAATATAGTTCAAAGGTTGCACTAATTGGCGTCGTTAAGGCGTGCATGGCAACAGTTTGTGTCTCGTGTGATTTCACACCAGAAGATATAAGATGATGCACCGTGTTGAAAATGACTGTAGAGTAGACGTCGAGAGAGAGACAGACAGACAGACAGACAGACAGAGCAATGTTGTCTTGGACCGTTTCCAAAGCAGGAGGACCAAAGCGAGTATATCATGCTGCTGTAGCAGTGAGGAACAAACTGTATTCCTTTGGAGGCTGGTGTGATCTAGTGACCTTACACAACATGCAGATCGATGTCCATGTCCTCAACACAGTGTCTTTATGCTGGAAGAAATTACCTCCAGGAAGAGGAGATAGTTACCTTGAGGTTCCATCCATGCGCTCTGGCCACACAGCTGTGTTGGTTGAAGATACAGTCTACATCTGGGGAGGCGATCCTTACTGCAATGTGCTTTATGCATTTGATGTCGACTCCCACAGATGGTTCCAACCCAGGGTTTCTGGGAATGTTCCAGAGGTGAGGAGATTCCACTCAGCCTGTGTGTTGGAGAAGGTCATGTTTATCCATGGAGGACAGAACCAGCTGACCGCATTGACTAATGACATGTCCAAGTTGGACACCAGCACAATGGTCTGGACTTTAATTAACACCAGAGGAACTCCACCTCTTTATTTATCAGCTCACTCTGCCACCATCATTGGTACCAAGATGTTTGTATCCGGCTGCAGGAGGTCCCAGGGGGGCTACAACACCATCAGAGTGTTTGATGCAGAGACCAACGTCTGGCTGAACACACCTTCTGCACAACTTCTACCAGAAGGACGCTGGTGTCATTCAGCATTTATCTACAATGGAGAGCTGTACATATTTGGTGGCTGTAACGATAACCAGTACTTCAATGATGTGTGGAAATTCAGTCCAGAGACATTCTCCTGGAAGAAGGTTGAGCCCAAGTGGAAAGGACCATGTCCAACGCATGGTATGTGCTGTTGCATTGTGGGAGATCGTATCATCTTCTTTGGAGGAGAAAAAGGAGATTACAAAGGAGATTACACTATCTCTGATGAGCTGTTCATCTTAGACTTGAGTCCTCGTCTTAAGACGTTATGTAAGCTAGAAGTTATTCAGTACGCTCTGGACCAATCAGAACTCCCACACGACATCAGGTGGGAACTGGCAGCCATGGCAACCAACGACAACAGACGACAACAACAATAACAACCGAGACCACCTTCCAGACGAAGGAACAGCAGAAAGATCAAGAAATGATGGATCAACATCTCATCCCACCTGATGGTGAGCCACCTCTCAGCATCACTTACTGAGATTCAAACCTCAGGAGACTCCTTCTCTCCAGACAAGCTCTCTAACCATTCAGCTAGGCATCAAACAATGACAATTGTTCCGTCCAACACAATGCGGTGGAAACACAAACCTGTGTCTGTATATGTTCCAAACTGAACACGGTGGAACGCTCTTTATTTCTATGATCTTTTTTTATTTAAAGGACCGAGCAGTCCTGAAAGGACTTGGTCCTTTATTGTTATTGTTAGATTTTTTTTCCTTCTCATTTTGCCAAAAAAATAATAATCGCGAAACTCGGCCTACAGAAAAAACAAAACTCTTAAAGACTATCTGGTACACGGCAAGCTAAAAGGAATCAACACACCAGCACGCCAGAGACCAGAATACTTCAAACCCAAACAAATAGTTAAAAATAGAACTAAAAAAATGCATGTTGGAGATTAAACAACAGATAACAGCCAGCACCAGCAACTGTGTTTATTTAATCACATGTGAAAAATGTGGCTTACAATATGTCGGAGAAACGAGTAAAACAATAGCTACAAGGCTGAGACAACACAAATAAAATATTAACAATGCAAAAAAGACAACTAAAATGATTGTTCAACATTACATGGCACATGGCATTGAAGCTCTAAAAGTATCTGGACTTCAACACAATCCCAACTGGACAGTAGGACAAAGACGTTTTAATGAAAAACAATGGATCAAGAACCTCAACACGGATTTTCCTGGAGGTTTAAACATGCCAAAATATTAGACAAGTTGTTTTGATTTTGTACCAAAACTCCACAGCCATATACATGCTAAACACAGCCAACAATCAATGGAAATCAGACTTTGAATATAGGGGACAAATTAGCACATTCCACACCAAGCTAACTTGGGACACGAAGCAAGAGTGTACATTGGACTGAAGTCCCCTCAGTCAACCCCCGCCACTCTTGGCTCTCTCTCTCTCTCACTCACTGCCTTGCTCTCTCCCACAATGTTAATGTTAAGTTAGTAAAGTTACACCTATTTTATGTAAATAACATGGTAAAATGTACAGCATTGGGGGTTAAAGGGGAGACACTTTAATTGTGAAGGGACGACAGGATGAGGAAAGGTGGTGTTGTTGCTAATTGTCGAGAGTAATGGCTGTGTGTGATATTGAACAGTCAAACTATTCGTATCAATATACGGCTGTATCAACAAAATAATGATGTCATAGGTATATGGGGGCGAGTGCAGTACTTTCATCCGACGGAGCATTGGCCCTCACCCTAACCCTAACCTCCCCCGGGGCAGACACCTAAACCTAACCGCAACCCTCTCCCGACCCGCAGCGCACCTCGGACGTATGCCCCGTCGGCAGTGTTGGGCGCGTTACTTTAAAAAAGTAATTAGTTATAGTTACTAGTTACTTCTCCAAAAAAGTAACTGAGTTAGTAACTGAATTACTCTATTGTAAAAGTAACTAGTTACTAGGAAAAGTAACTATTTGCGTAAAAAAAGTTGTAATATGTCTAAGAATTTGGATTGTTTTTGGGAGCAGGTTTCACAAGATGCATAGAGTAGAACAGCATAGACAGGTACTTACAAGTTACAACTTACACATAAGACATAATAACCTTTTGCCATGAGGGAGAAATACATTTCAACTTCAATATATGTATTGCACTTCAATATAATATTTATTGAACCTCAACAGTAAACCAGGTGTAATTGCCTACACCAGTGGCTCTCAAACTTTTTGGACCTCAAAAGTCCAACAACTTCAGACAAGACAACTGGTAGACAATACTGTCTAATTAAAGACACAAATTGGCTCAGAACTGGTCAGTGGTCAGTCACACACACACACGAGAGGCCCTCCCCTGCATATATATCTCTCTCTCTCTCTCGCTCTCGCTCTCGCTCTCGCTCTCGCGCTCTCTCTCGCTCTCTCTCTCGCTCTCTCTCTCGCTCTCTCTCTCGCTCTCTCTCGCTCTCTCTCTCTCTCTCTCTCTCTCTCTGCATGCACTAGCATAGCATGCAGTCATGCACTAGCATAGCATGCAGTCAGGCTGTCAACATTAGCTTTAGCATGGTCTGTGTAGCATCAAGCTTTCACAACTGACTGCTATGTTTGTTTTATTCTAACCGTGTGTGAATCCCAACACACACCGGCTCCGTCCGACGCGGCGCCTTGCCGCGCGGCGCCGACTGGAAAATAGAACTGATTCTATCGGAGCCGGTGTGTGTTGGGCTTCATGTGTGCAGCAGCAGCAGTCCCATTGCACACACGCACACACACACACACACAGAGTCACAGACACACACACACACTGTCAGCCGGCCCGTGGTAACAGAAAGCTTGGGGACGCTACAACATAATAACGGAGCACATTTCATTGTCAGTAACGGTAACTGCGTTGTAACAATGACAATTGTAATTAATTAGATTACCCGTTACTGAAAAAAATAACGACGTTAGGTAGCGCCGTTTGTTTAAACGCCGTTATACCCAACACTGCCCGTCGGGCCTATGAGTTGTCGGACAAAAGGATGCCCCCCTATGGGTCTTGAAACGGGCCTCCAGATTCCTAAGGCCGCCCCTGACAGTGCCAATAACATCATGGATATACTGTAAATGATGCATGTCTGTATCTTCTACATGCATAATCTTCAATTATTTATGAAAAATGAATGAGAACACAATTTACAGTGTCCACCTGGAGGAATAACACACCACAAGTGATTCTGTAAGACCCTGTTATTCCAGATTCATTTGTCTAACAGTCTAGCCTATTGTAGCTCTGCCCTAGGTTAGCTTAAACTAAGTTGGCACATTCCAGTGCACTTAAGGAAATGGCACACGCGCACACGCACACACACACACACACACACACACACACACACACACACACACACACACACACACACACACACACACACACACACACACACACACACACTTTACTGTATAGCTAATACCAGTAAGTGCTTAACTCTCACCTAATAAGAGTCTCCTGTGGTAGGGAATACTACTGCCATTGCCTTATCATTATGCCGATGCACTCTCACTCCAGGAGCTGTTTCCAATGAATCAATCAGCTGTGTTGCTCCCCATAGCCTCACTTTACACACAGATCACACTACTGACGTGTGCAGTTTACAATTTAATTTAGGCATTTAGCAGATGCTCTTATCAGGAGCTACTTGTGCAAGGTCAGAGTAAGAAACATGAAACCCTAGTCAGCTGACACCACAGCGAGGTTAAGCAAATATAGTGCCAAGAAATCAAGCACAGTAAGTGCTGCAAGGTCACTACGACAGAGCAGATAGATTCTAAACCTAGCATCTGACTAACATACAACAGGAAGCAAGCAATATACTTCTAGGTTCATCTATAACTAGCATCCTATATATGAACATGCAAAATCTGTATCTGCACATCTGTAATTCACAGTACAGTGCAGTATCTCGAGAGGGAACTGTCCGACCAACTGATTTGCGAGATCGTGACTTGTGACAGGCTAGCCCATTGGTCGAAACCTATCCACCTGTACAGCTGTGGTACCAGAGTCAGAGTCACCTGGCACGGCTTGAGCTTCACTTTTCCGTCTGGGTTCTGATAGGCAGGTCGCTTGTGGGTGCTTGGTAGGACAGGCAGTTGTCCAGAACTGCCGATTCGACCGATTTGCCCAAATATAAGTTGCACTATGGTAAATAGGTCAACAATACAAATGACGCTAATTTTGTGGATTCATTTATTTTAATGCGTGGCCCTTAGTGACACCCACCTAATGCTCGGAAGTTCCCGGAAGTACTTAATATTCACCAAAACCAGACCAGAACTCCCACCACGGCCATGGGACTTAGGAAATCAATGAATACCTTTGCAACCAGTATATTAAAGGTAGATTAAGTGATTTTTTTGTTAAAACAAAAAGTATTTTGTTAAAAGGTTAAATCACTATATTCTGATACAGTAATCATTGCTATAGTGTTTGTTCAACAACAGGGGTCTCCCTGTCTCTCCAGCTCTTTAATAAACTGAAAATACATTTTCAGGTAGGTGACAAACTTTCAGCCAATCAGGAGAGAGCAGTTATTTATGAGCTTCATTTTTATGGTGTTCCAATTTTGTTCCACTTGTTTAATCTGTATCCCAACTTAGTTCTCTATCCTGATTGGATAAAATTTGGTATCCCAGTTTTAGTTCGGTGGGGCATGCATTTCCAACTTGCATTGTGTAAACAGGCAAAAATCACAGCGAATGAAAGATTGAGCAACGAGTTAATTGAGTACTGAATACAGTACTGTAGTTACATGTAGTTAAAACCTAAATGACCAGTCAGAGTATGCTCTGATCTCTTCCTGTACCCCCCCCCCCTACCTCTTTCATTCCCCACTCTCTGTCATCCCCACCTTTCCCTCTTGTCCCCCGGTCCACAACGACAGCCATAGATGAACCTCTACTGATCTGATGGTCTTATC
Organism: Protomyctophum parallelum; assembly: GCF_964188405.1. Classification (NCBI taxonomy): domain Eukaryota; kingdom Metazoa; phylum Chordata; class Actinopteri; order Myctophiformes; family Myctophidae; genus Protomyctophum; species Protomyctophum parallelum. Next base: position 40,873,055 of record NC_139709.1, on the reverse strand, counting down.
TCTCTCTCTCTCTCTCTCTCTCTCTCTCTCTCTCTCTCTCTCTCTCTCTCTCTCTAGAGAGCTGTAGCTGTTTGAATGAGTTAGTGGACACCAAGTATGATTAGTATTATTGAATGAGTTCATTGAATGGCCGACTGTCCCTTGCTCACTTTACTTATTTATTGCAGCTTCGTCTCTGAGTCATTGCTTCCTGGCACATTAAATATAATCAGAACTGATAAATTGACAATGTCTCCCTTCCAAATAGATGATGATGGACAGATGGCTGAAAGGATGAATTAATGGACTTATGTGTGGCATGATGATGAGTTGATGGACGGACGGACGGACGGACGGACGGACGGACGGACGGACGGACGGACGGACGGACGCATGAATAGATGGAGGGATGGATGGAGGGAGGGACTTAAGTTAAGGAAAGATGAATATTAGAAAGCTCTGGATGAATGACATGTGCTCTTTATCACGCCCTTCCAGAACACAGCATGGCAGAGACACTGACAGTGGCCCTGCGTGTGGCAAAAGAAGCCATCGATGAGGCCATCTCCAAGGCTGAAAATAAGGTTAGACACAATTTTCAACACAACACTGTGCTTTGTGTGTGTTTGCGTGGGAGCCATGTGCTCTCTGTTACCTCTGAATGAATGTTTCTCATGTTGGGTGAGTGGTCTGCCTAATGGCCACAGTACATCTGCCCAAGTATCCCTAAGCAAGACACATAAAGCTCCATTTTTGTCGCCGCCTTTACCCGCGACGCGGCCCGCTGCCCGAAAACTATGAATATAGGAGCTTGCTCTGTCCCTTAATGGTATTTTGGTCCAGCGCCACCCGCTATCGATTTTGCCGACACCGGAATTTGTGCCTAGAGGTGTGGTCATGGTTGTGCTGGCACGCTTTCCCCTAAATTGCTATTTTGGTCACACACATTTGGGAAGGAGTTTAATGCTGCAGGTGCAGCACAATTGATTGATTGACTTTGATTATTGTGAACGCCCAAACCACACCTATGCATAATATGACGGGTAACGGAGGTGTTTTAGGGATTTAGACAGGTAACCAAAATACCAACTTTAGTGGGGGGAACACCCCTTCCCCACTGCTAAATCCCCAAACCGTGTATTTAGAAAGATCGAACGAAAATGGAGCCCTTAATCCCTAAATGCTCCCCCCAAGCGCACATCATAACCATCTAAGCATCCCTCAGCTGGGTGAATCTGAAACTGACTTTCCCCTGTGACTTTCCCCTGTGGTGAAACCTCCTGTCAGCTGAAAAGAAGGGGCTTGAGACCGAACCGAGGCCCTCATGGCCATGGCTTATACGTAGCATGCGTGAACTAGGATATGTTTGCCCATGTGTGTGTGTTTGATTGTTGTCGTCGTTTGCTGGTCAGGAGAAGCAAAATGAGGCCCACTATCTACGGGAACACAAAGGACAACTCATTGAGGAACTGGCCAAAACTATCGTGAAAAAAGTAAGTGCTGAAATTCTATTTCAATCCACGTCGATGTCATGTACTCTGGTATGCAGTAAGAATCCTCAATCTGTCCATGGCAGATCATCAGGAGGAGAGAGAGCTTGAATGAAATGAGCCAACAGTGTGATGAGGCTTGGCCACCCGACCACCAGCAGCCTCCTAGCCCCTACGATACCCAAGCCACCCTGCCCTGCAGCCAGTCCTACAGAGCTCTCAGCCCGCAGGCTGGCCTCTGGGTAAGAATCACATCAACCACAATCACCGTAATAAACCCAAGTCCAATAAATGGACCTGAATGTGTGTCGATTAACGCAGATGTTGTTTTTATTTTTTGTTATTTCAAAAAATAAAGTTACAATAAAAGTAACAACCAAAGGTATATTGAAAAAGCTAGGATAAGGATAGGATTTGTGTATGTGCGTATGTGTGTGCTCGTGCACTGTGTGTGTGTGTGTGTGTTTGTTTGTTTAAATGTTGTTGTTTTTCTGCCAAGGCCTAGCTACACTAATTCCCCTCTCACACTCATGAGGTTGATATATGCTGACCTCTAGTGGCTGTGCTTAAAAATACCATTATGCATTCATGCACTTTTTTGGTAGCATTCAGTATTGACCACATACTGTATTTACTGTATATACATTTTGAATTTACAATGACCAGTGTGATATTTTCAGCCGTAAACCACTTTGTGATTTGCTTCCCCCAGAGGTCACACTCTGCCTTCTCCATACTGGACAACGACCCACCACAACTCAACTCTGACGTGTCCCGACTGCAGGATCTGCAGGGTTTAAAGAAAGAAGGTGCCGGTTCTGCCATGTCTACATGGAAGAGTGTGGATCGTTTGGACAATTCAAGTAAGGTGTTTTTGGCTTCAGTTACAAGCTTGAAGCATTTGATCGTATCATGACTGAAGTAGTTAATAAACAATAGTAATGTATTGTTTGTTCACTGCTAAATCCTGCCTCCTCAGTTCTTCTTTCTGTCTGTCCTTCTTAGTTGTTTGTCAGCCGAGCAACACTATTTGTGTGTGCGCGTGTGTGTGTGTGCGTGTGTGTGTGTGTGTGTGTGCGTGCGTGTGCGTGTGTGTGTGCGTGGTGTAAAGTCACATTTACATTTACTTAAGTACTGTACTTAAGTACAATTTTGAGGTATTTGTACTTTATTGGAGTATTTCCAATTTCCAATACTTTTATACTCCACATCTCACAAATATTGGCCTTTTAATCCACTACATTTATTTGAAAACTTTAGTTACTATTACTTAGATTTGGATTATTATTGCAAAACAATACAATGCATAGCATAGTGCATAGCGACGCATTGTGAGCTTTGTAGAGCTGCTATTTTCAAAACATTTGTATACATTTGAAAACTTGAAATTAGACATTCTGCATAATGAGTACTTTTACTTTTGGCACTTTAAGTACATTATGATGCCCAATACATTTGTACTTTTACTCAAGTACATTTTGAATTCCCGACTTTTACTTGTAACAGAGTATTTCTATATAATTGCAGTATTGACACTTTTACTTAAGTAAAACAATTGTGTGTGTGTGTGTGTGTGTGTGTGTGTGTGTGTGTGTGTGTGTGTGTGTGTGTGTGTGTGTGTGTGTGTGTGTGTGTGTGTGTGTGTGTGTGTGTGTGTGTGTGTGTGTGTGTGTGTGTGTGTGTGTGTGTGCGTGCGTGCGTGCGTGCGTGCGTGCGTGCGTGCGTGCGTGTGCGTGCGCCCTCAGTGCTGAAGAGCCCCGATGGGAACTGGATTGCGCTGCAGAGCGCCCAGCTGTCCCGACCCAGCCTCCTCACCAAGAGGAAGAGCCAGGTGTACAGCGCCCTGGAGAGGGAGTCTGGGGTGGTCTCGGCCTATGAGGGCATGAGCTCCGACAACGACGACAAGCTGGAGTTGGACAGTTCGTGGGGCGCCGTCCTGCAGGAGATCCACCGGAAAATGGCGGGCGCCTCCAACGACGACCGCCGGGACACGCCGGAGGAGATGCACGGCTACGGGCGGCGGCGCGGAAGCAGAGACGGCCTGTTCTCGGATTCGGATTCGAAGCCTCACAACAAGCTGCTGGCTCTGTTTAAGAGGAAGGTGCCCCAGGAGATCAGGCGTCCGTCGTCGTCGCGGCGGACCAGCATCATCGACGTGAACTTTAACCCGGAGGAGAGCAGCGGCACCGAGGAGCTGTATGTGAGAGAGGTCAGGAGGTCGCGGAGGAAAAGAAAGAGTAAGAAGAGGGAGCATGTGTTGCCTTCCTCGTCTGTTTTGGTAAGACAAAAAGCAAAATGAAGCAGATAAAGACAATTCCTGGAATCAACTTTTTAGAGAAATACCCAAAGATGTTCAGTATATTAGTTAATATTAATTTGACAACTTCTAATGTGTCAAAAATATATATTTCTTGAACTGATTTATTTAAATATGTTTCTAACACTGACAGGATTGCAACAGCGTGCTTGTAGGCGATCCAATGAAGATGTGCGGTGAGCAAAAGGACAACCTCTCGCAACAGGTCTCTAACGCTGCAACCCCTGACACGTTGACCTCAGGGGCCACAACCCCAGAACCCGCAGACTTTGACAGTGAAGTCAGCAGCGTAACTGGCGGTCACACAATGAGCCAGGAACTGATTTCTAGATTACAACAACTAGCTGACCAAGTTAGCAGCTCCCACCCCTCCACCTCAGAAGACGACCACTGCCCCGATGACCAGAGTGACAGCGACGAAGTGAGGGATGAGAGGACAGCCGGCGGGTGGCAAGGAGATCAGAATGAGCACGTTGACAGCAGAGGAACTCGGGACAATGGTGAGGGAGAGTGGAGGGGAGAGGAGGGAAAGGGTGAAGACGACATTCGTGTGATGGAGGAGGAGGACGTCCCGGCAATGGTTAGCCTGAGTGATGGAGAGAGGGAAGGAGAGGAAGAAGAGGAAGACGGAGGGGATGAGAACCATGTAGGGTGGGAGGAGAGGACAGAGAGTCTCACCTGCCAGCTGCGCATGTTAGAGAGCCACGTCGGGGCTAACCAGTTCTCATCCACAGAGGATGAGCTGGATAGAATCGGCTTCGGCGAGGGAGAGCGGGAGGAGAGAGAGGAGTTGTCGTCGAAGCTGTGCAGACTCACTCACCAGGTCAACGCCACCCAGTACTCGTCCACCGAGGACGAGTTGGACAGTCTCGGCCGTGCGGAGGAGGCGACGGAAAGGGACGAGGAGGTCGACGAAGGAAGCCTGTGGAGGAGGGAGAAGCAGGTGCACCGTCTGACCTGTCTCGTCAGCGCCTGTCAGTTCTCCTCCACCGAGGACGAGCTGGACAGAGCGGGAGAGAGAGAGCAAGGAGGCAGGAGAGAGGTTAACAGTGGAGAGGTTGAGCTGGCGAGGGAGGAGCCGCAGTTCGACGCCGAGTTCAGGAGAGAAAGCATTGGAGACTTTGATTTGAAGATGTTTGACGTGGCGTTTGAGGAACCGGAGCAGCCAAACGGGAACGGAGACGAAATCCGGGGAGATGATGACATGCGAGCAGCAGTGACCGGGGAACTGCCGGACAGCAGGGAGAAGACGGATGAGGTGAGGACATCTGAAGCCGAGACAGACATGCCGAGAGAGGTTGAAACTGGGAAAGAGACAGTGGAGACACAGGAGAGAGCATCCAAATCAGAGGTTCGCGCAGAGAAAATGGAGGACAATGCTGCAGAGAGGATGGTGATTCAAAGCACACCAACAGAATTCACCAAAGGATACCAGGAGAGCATTGTGGATGGGACGGTCATGGTGGAAGATGGGAAGGCAGAGGAAGAAGAGACAGAAGAATCCACAGAGAGGACGGGGATATGGGAGAGAGCACAAAGTGATGAGGAAGATGTAGAGTTTGACAGAATCATCAGTAGCATGCTGATGCTCTCTATGGATGAGACGCATATAAACAAAGAGTTGGAGAGACCGGCAGAAATGAGGATGAGAAGCAAAGAACCAGAGGAGAGAAACGAGAACAAGAATGACAGTACAGTGAGCGAAACTGTCCAAAGTAACGAAATGATTGGTAGAAAAGATGAGAGGGAGTTGCAAGCATTCAAAAATGAGCATCAGGAGACATATCAATGTGTAATTGATGCACAGCCAAAGGAGTGTACACTTCCTGACAAGAACAAGAAAGAGGTGGATGAACCCAAATTGGTGCAAAAACAAAACGTAGAGGTGGAGGCAAGCGAGGAAAAGACACAAAAGGAGGAGGAACGGAGCAGAAAGGAGGAAGCGGAGGAGACGAGAGAGGAAATGCAGACGAAAGAGCCAGTGACAGAGTGGGAGGGACAGGAAAGAGGAGGGGACCCACGTGGAAAGGAGCCAGCAGAGGAGATGGAAAAAGAAACCGTGATAAGACAGGACGAAGGCCTGGACGAGGAGGTCCCCACTGACCAGGAGGGTATCCTGTCACCTCAGGAGATCCAGAATGTAAGTACCGCAAATGGGACATGGGAGTGTTTATTTCTTGCAAAATAAACACTCCTTTCTTGCAATGAATCAAATTAATTTAAACTGCTGTTTGTGTCATGTCATGATTTGAGTACATCCACACAGAACATGAATATTACACGGATAAAGCAATGTCATTAATGATCGTTTATCACGCTTCTGGTGTGAAAGGACCTTAAAGAAGTTGACAGCTGTTGTTATTCCACTTATAATTTCACCTCTTTTTTTTCTGTCAAACTATTTTTATGTGACACATCATGTTCATTCCAACATTTGATCTCTCTCCATGTGTATCTTAATTCTTAACCCATTCAGGACGGGAACCCCTTTTGGTGTTTTAAGCATTATGTTATACTTCAGCTACTGAAAAATAACATATCTACAAGCTCATAGCACAGCACTCTGTGCCGTGCTACGAGCTTGTAGATCTGCTATTTTGTGTGAAAATGTGGCGCAAATCTTTGAATATATATTCTTTCAGAGCGAACATTTTTAACTCAAATCTTTGCTTCTGGGGATCCCTGGAACAACATATTTTCAGATGGGGGTCGGCGGCCAATTTCATATAATTTCTGGGGTCCTTGAAATGAAATTGAGAACCACTGACAGAAACAGGTTTTTCAGAAAACTGCTATGATTTAGAAGACATCTAATTTGTGCTGTACTGTATGTGCATGTGTGTCTGTGTGCATGTATGTATGCTGTGCTATACAGAGGTACTCTGCGGTGTCACTGTGCAGTATCACCACTGAGGTGCTGAAGGTGTTGAACGCTACAGAGGAGCTGCTGCATGGCATGGAGGGCCGAGAGGACAGTAGCACCCAGCGCATCCTCTCCCTGCCCCCTAACACTGACCCCAAGAAGCTGGACCAACAGTTCTGCAGGATGGAGGAAAATGTGAGGGCATCCAACATACTTTATGTTTACCCACTTAAACCCTCTATTCTTAGTGAAACTGACCTGAGTTGCAACTGTACTTGGCTACATCAAATCTCTTTGCCAAAAAATAGCCGATCTACAAAGCTCACTCACAACTCGTTGCACGTTGTAAGCTTGTAGATCAGCTGTTTTTGGTGGTTCCACACAGAATTGGATGCGGAACACTTTGCACTTTCACTCAAATTGCCTTATACTTTATTTTAGGGGTTTCACTAATGCTGTTCTTTTGTATAGAGTTGAATTCCTACAATCGTTCTTGTTCATTGTTACAGGATCACATTCTAAAAATGTAGAAAATCCAAGTATTCCGATTTGATCTTGACTCGCTAATATTGAAAGAGCCCTCTGAGACTTTAACTTACGTATAATCAGCAATAACAGTACACATACATAAACAGTAGTAGTTTCAAAATGGCAGACATCTCATTGTGTAAAGAAACCATTTCAGCTGTGTTAACCTCTTGGTGTTCTACTGTAGGTGTATGTGGCAGCAGGTACCGTGTACGGTCTGGAGGCAGAGCTCAGTGACCTGGAGGAGTGTGCCAGGGCTGTCAGCAATGCCACTTCTGACAAGGAGTTGTCATTCCTGGAAGAACAGGTTGCATCAGCGGCTGCCAAAGTTCAACAGTCTGAACTACAGGTGGGTATAGGGGCAACCTCTCTGGGCTTATGACAAGCTTCATCTGATAACATCATTCTGCTACCTGTATCAGACCTTATTTTGGCCATGAAGGCATTTGTCAGAGTGTGATCTTTAATACTGTTGTGATCAGAGAATTGTCCCCAAACCACATGTAACGGTAGTGGTTTAGGATCAAACCTAGTCAGTTGTCTTGCCCTTTGTGTGTAATAAATATTTTTTTTTATGTATATTTTGTGTGTATATAAAATGTATTTCTATGAATGCTCAAAAGACCCTGAGATTTTAATGTTATCGTGTACATACCTACTTTTACAGCGAATTAACATGTCCTCAAATGTGGTCTAGATATCCGACATCTCGGTTAGAATTGCTGCTTTGAAGAACGCAGGGTTAAATGTGGACACTCGGCCATGCTTTACCAAGGCCAGGGCCGTTCCAATCATGGTACAGTATGAAAATATGTTACGATTAAAATGCAAGCTAGTAAGAAATGTCTACGTGTTGGATTAAGACAAGGACGTCACATATTCTAATGCTTGTCCTTGCAGCCAATCACCCTGGATTCAACAAGACATCTTAGGAGACGGCTACCTGCACCACCAATGAAAGGTAATTATTATTTTAAACCAGTTTGATCTATTCACCGAGACATTTTCAACTGTCAGAGGTGAGATAGCTTCATAGTTTATTTGTTGTTGTTATTTTGATCTCACTTTTACGTACCAGAGACAAATTGACATTTAGACAATTAAACAACCACAAATGCACTGTATCTTTACTCCATGTCCCAAAGGCAAAATAAACCTAGGATGAAACCCAGACAGTGCCATGTACCCTGCCAGATGGGAACCAACTGCTGCATTATCTACTGTACAACCACAGCAGTGCCTTGATCCTGCCACTCTGCAGACTTTATACTTCAGGTCACATTGTAGGACCTGTTAGCATCTGCCTTAAATCTATATTAGGGCCGGGCAAAATATTGATGAGAGACTAGATGTCGTCGGGGATTTTGGATAATCATAATATCGCGATATGGCATAATTGTCTTTTCCTGTTTTTCATCTACTTCTACATCTACAATGCAGTGAGTGTGTGAACATTAAATGTTCACAACGTAACACTTTTATCACAATACCGAAAAAATGGCAATTTTGCCATGCCCTATTCTAAAGTACACTACACCTCAAAGAACACAGGTATGGCACATCTTCAGACAAAAAAGTCAGTATTCAACAGCTCTCAGAATTTCTCATGGATTTGGAATTGATTTCATGCGGCCTACCAACATGAAACTCATTCAACTTAGTCATTGATGTCCAGAGAGAAAATTGTTTTGGAAATTAGTGTATAGTGTACTTACATTTAAATACTTTTTTAATAGTGTGTGCACCTTGGGATGTCAATCATGTTTTGTTTGTTGACATTTCAACAATTTAGTGAAAGAAGCCATATTTATTCAGTACTGTACTGTAACAGTGCCGTTCAGTTATCCTCCCAAACCAGCTGTGTAGCTGGACAACATCTGTGATTAAAATTGCACTTATTTTATTTTGAAATGAGCAGTTTATAGATCATCATCAATGTGAATAATTTGAGAATATTAAGGATGTGGGAAATAGTATATAATATACTAAATCGATAACTTGCTATACTGAAAACTATTGATTACAGTAATTGTTGACAACAGATAATAATACATCAATGTATTTAAATGTTAATGTCATAGCACTCTGTACTGTTTGGTCTTTATAGCCTCCAAATGTACATGTTTAATGTGTACAATAAAACAATCAGTAAATTGGTTGCTTCGCTTTTATATTTATTCCAACTATACTGGAATATAATATATACATATATTTTGACAAAGTTTCAAACTTTTGTTCCACTGAAGGTGGACATGTTCTCATTAGTTCTCACAAGCACAGGACCGTTTACACTGCCTCCTTTAAGGTACATGAAGGTGGGTGAAAAAAGGTGCGGAATTTCGTCTGTATTTTTGAGACAAGGAGGATATAGCGTCCATGTCCGACATTCCTGAATGTGAAGGAGGTGTGGGAAGTGTGGGAACAACACACAACAATTCTGGAAAAAAACAAGCCGTCTTTGGAGGAAGACATGATGCACCGTAATAAAACATTTTAATTTCCAGCCCCTTTAGGATATGTTACAGTAAACACAAGCGAATGACCTGAGCACAGAACACAATAAGTTAGTTTCAGTCGATTTGTCACTCTGTGACATCCACGTATTCACACGTACCTGTCACCAGACAGAGGAATATTTACATTAGTACAGATTTATGCTGTTTAAAAAAAAAGAAAGAAAAAAAACGTTCCTCTCATTAGTCACAGTCAGTCCTTGGAGGAGGTATACTGTAGCTCAACAAGCTTATACAATCATACAATACATTCAAAATGAAGCCACATGTTGTAGCTGAGTCAATTAGTAAAAATGTATCCTATGTTGAGTTAAAGGTGTACCGGTATGAGATACTTCTTTGTTTAGAAAATAAAATAGTTTAAAAGTTGAAGCTCTATATTCCGATCATCTGCCCATATCTCCAGCTCTAGTAAACAGAAGATAACAATTTCAGGTTGAAATACTAATTTTATTCAATCAGTAGAGAACCGTGCAAAGGTCAGAACCCAGTTTCAAACGTATTGTGTTCCAATACCAATTTTGTCTGCTCATTTTCATCACTTACAATTTCACTTTTATATCCTGTATTACATGTTCTCTCTCCTCCTGATTGGATGAAATTGGTATTCTGACCCGTTTACTAAAGAGCTAGAGATAGGGAGACCCCTGTTACTGAACACACTATGGCAATTATTGCTATCAGACTATTTGAGCTATTTAACACTTAACAAATGATTATCACTTACACCACCTTTGTTACACATTTTAGTCCTTGGGCCGGATGAGATATCGTTGCCACTAAAAGGGACAAGACATACTGTATGTGGTATAATTTTGTTCGTCTGACATCCAGGAGTGAGAAAATGTGTGATAGCAGTTTCAGGGCAGCTGAATATGGTTTTAGGGGTATAATCTGATTATGCAAAACCATATCATTCATTGTTATCTAAACTCCCAAAAACATTCAAATTGTATGCACATTTCTGATGTTTGTACCATGGATGGACATGACCAACATCATAATAGAACAACAGACATGCTGAATTATACTTCTTGAAGCCATACCGGGCAAATCCACAATACCTGCCTTTCTGAAATGGGGTACATGTTAAACTTCTGAATTAAACATCATAGAATCATGAGTGATACGTCTTTTTATGGGTATATGAGGATGTAGAAACCATTTAGACATTACTTTGAAGAGTCAGGAACTCTCAAACTCAAGGTTGTACCCCAGCACACAACGCAAACTCAGGAAAACATGTAATAAACGAGTAAATGAGGACCACGCAACTAGACTTAACTTAAAAATAGCGTGCGCACGCACACACTCACTCGTGCACGCACGCACACACACGTGCGCGCGCACACACACACACAAGCTGTATTATGTTACTTCTGGAGATACTGATGAAATGGTTCTCTGTTTAGCATTCCAAAACCACATCCCTTGTCCTATCTATCAGAAGCGTGGTACACAAAATCGCACACAGTTTGTGGCCTTGGTTTGGGAGAGAACCTCTGTGAGAGTCTGTCACATATTTACAGGATGTGACACTGTGAGTGCCTTTGCTGGTCATGGCAATCTGAAGAAAAAAACACAGATTTTCAGGAGACATTCAAACAACGTGGCCAGACGCTTGGATGTTTCAACAGAGCTCTTTGACCAAGTGCGCAGCAGCTCACTTGTAGCTGGTACCTGTCTAGGACCACCTCCAGTGACCTGAACGAGATCCGGAAGGAAGGCTGATTCCAGTCAACTTCTACCATGTAGAGAATGTCTTATTTCTCCATGCCCAATGTGCCAATACCAGACTGGAATATGGAGATGCTCTCTGCAGACTCACCCGTCTGCACCAGATCCCATACAGAGTGGATGGACAACTGTTGATGGTGGACAGTTAGCAATTCAATGGATGCACACAGCCCCTGTACCAGATGTAGTTCTGGAGTTTTTGGCCTGTAGTATGCACGCTTCCTAACTGCAGTTGTCTCAGCAATGGGTTGAGATGTACAGACCTTTCCAGAACTGTACAAACCAAGCACCGGAGGGTGATTCAATGCCTACAGTTGAACAGGACAGTTCTGATGAGGAAGAGGTTGCATAGTTCAATATCATTGACTGCCAATGATGTCTATTGACGTCATTTCAAATCCAACGCACAGACCGCCATTGACATCTATAGACATCATGTGGTGTTGTCAATGTTTACGATAGAGGGCGCTCTTCCGCAACCTGTGAGTTAATAACAGGTGAAAACATGATCAAAAGAAGTCCAAGACAGTTTAGTGTAGTATTATAGGACATTTTGGATCCAAAATGACCTTGACATTGACCTTTGACACATGACACGGCACTTGAATTGCTTCAGTCACCTCATAAATCAACTCGGCACCCCAGAAAACCTACACTTTGATGGCAGAATCATCCAAATCGGCCTATTATTTGCTTAGTTATGCCATTCACAATTTTATATCAGATAAAAAAGCCGAAAACAAGCTGCCATTTTGACATTGCTATCACATCATACTACAGACTGTACAATACAAAGATGTCCCTTTTTATGGCAACGATATCCGATAATGAGGCATCTGGCCTATGGACTATTTTACTTACATCACCATTTCCACCCTTTGTCAAGTCCTGCCCGTGGTCCCGCCCCTCTTCGCACCGACTGGTTGCTGTTGGTTGTCTCCATCCACTACCATTGTTTTTCAGTTGCCTTTTATTGATATTTATTACTGAGGCTGCTGATTGGTCCCTGACCAACCAACCAGCAGGCTGACAATGGGTCAGTTCTGTCCTCAAACTCAACTTGAGCAGTAGATGAACAGAAAACAATTCAAGGAACCATTCAACCAATGCAAGGAAGAAATGCTCCAGTGCATCAAGAGAACCAGCTCTGTCCATAAAGGCTCCTGGGATACATACAGTAGTTCTGGTCAGGAGTTGTCTGAAACCAGGAAACGCTCCCTTTGATCAGGAACGATAAAGCCTTCTTTTAGGTCACTCTCTCTTCTACCTGATATGATGAAGGACTGTTTGGGGTCTATGACCACAATGCTGTCTTTTTCCTGGCCAGGGGTCTCCACCTCAGCGTAGGAGGGGTTCCCTGAACCCCGACGGAACTTCATCACCGGCCAGCGGGTGGGGCGCCTCTGTGCGGAAAGGTGGCAAAGAAGGAAGGTGGAGAGTATAAATAGAGGTCAGTTAGGAGAAGAATGGATGCATTACTGGGGGGGGGGGGATATTGACCGCATGGACCCTATAGCGTCCCTGTTCTGGGCAGGGCTGTCATTTGGCATATATGACAACTGCCATCCCTTGCTGCATTCACATTTAAACTCAAATGCAGTTCTTCTTTTAACCCATTCTGACCGGGCACCCATTTTGGTGTCAGCATCATGTTATGCCTTAGCTATTGAAAAATAGCAGATCTACAAGCTCATATCGCGCCACCGAGTGGCGCGATACGAGCTTGTAGGTCTGCTATTTTTTGAAAAATCGAAGAACGACTGACATTTTTAGAATCTGATCTCAGGTCAGAATGGGTTCATCAGACCAGTGTGTGTCCGGCGGAAACCTCGTATGAATCTGATCTCAGGTCAGAATGGGTTAAGCATACAGTATTTTACTTCTGAATATTTTCGCACAAAATATGTTTGCGCGTACACACACACACACACACACACACACACACACTGACCTCCATGAAGAACAGGCTGATGTTGGAGGTGGGGTGGTTGTACATGTAGACGGTGAGAAGGATGGCGCTCACCATGACGACCATTACCAGGACGACGCCCACCAGGAGACCGCTCTGGAGCTGCTCCTCTGTGCCCTCCGTGCCCTCCGACTCGCTCGCTGTGGCACAGAAGATACAGTTACAGATACGGCAAGCCTTACTGAACGTCATCTAATCTCATTTTCAACCATATCGATGGCATATTATTCAGAGTAACGAATTATGACGGCAAAGGCAAGGAACAACTGTGTACTTGAATCTGTAGTGTACCACTATAAAGTGCAGATGTACTAGATATACATTGTATGCAGGGATATTTCACTTTTAAATATTTTGTTGGTCATTGTTACGGCCAGCCGTATTTTGTATTTGGATTAATTATCATATATTTGTATTTGATATTTTTATGATTAGTTGCAATATATTTCCATTATCTGTGGCTTGTATTATATTGTTTTCTTCTGTGTTCTAATAGAGGTGAATGGTGGAGAGTTGGGTGTGGTGCTCATTGCTTGTCTCCACCAGCCGAAGGCATGGGGAGAGTATGTTTTGCACTCCGTCTGTCCGTGTGTGTCCGTCTGTCCGTGGACAGCTAATCTCCGGCACCATTGGCCTGGCCGATGCCAAACTTTTGCACACACACTCCCTGGTTGCCAACAACGAACCTCTGCCTCAGAACTTTATAACGCCAACATGAGAACACATTTTTGGAACCAAATGCCTCAAATCATCCAATTGCCATTAAAGGCGTAAGAACAAATAGCAGCCTTTTCACATTGGCATAGGAGAGAGAGGGCGTAGTAATTTTATGTATATATTAAAACGAAATTCCATAGTGCAGGTACAGCATGCCATACAGTGCTATTGTGCTGTATAACATGGTATGGTACAGTGCCATACAGTACCAAGTAATGGCCCCCTGTAGCATTCAGAACTCTGCCATGCTCCACCCACCATCGAACTGCTGTTAACCTTGGGATTACGCTCAAGAACAACTCTACCTTTCCTTCCAGGAAAGAGCACATGTCAAAACAAACCGACCCAGCCACACAGGCAGATACACATCCATACCGTCATCCCTCAGCAACTGGGCAGAGTATGCAGTATTTAACATGACATTGTATATGCTCATCTATGAGTTAACAGAGGGCTGGCAAATAGCTGACCACTTGACCCTCAAACTGTCATACCCTCTGACGGAGTCTGAATAACTTGGGCCATGCAGTGACAACAAACAGTTACTGATGATGAGATGAAAATAACAGTAGCCCTACCCTGTGCAGAAATAGGCCGGAATAAGAAGTGACTACATGGTCTCACAGCAGGACAGATAAACAGGGGCGAAAACAGTGAGATTCACCAGTGTAAAATGATCCAGCTTGGTGTGGAGAAACTCATAATGTAATAATGGCTCATACATAACAATGATGCCTAATGTAATGACTTAAAAAAAGAATAAAAGCTCATAGTCTAATCATCGGCTCATAATAAAACCATGAGTGCATAATGTAGTAATAACTTTTCACATACTGTAGTGATGGTGTAATCGTGTAATACATTATTTTTAGTTTTATTACATTATGAGTTCCTGCGGTACATGGTGGTAAAGACATTATTAGCCCATTCTGACCTGCGATCAGATTCTAAAAATGTCTATTACATCCTGACAGTTTCATTATTAACCCATTCTGACCTGAGATCAGATTCTAAAAGTGTCTTCGATTTTTCAAAAATAGCAGACCTACAAGCTCGTATCGCGCCACTCGGTGGCGCGATATGAGCTTGTAGATCTGCTATTTTTCAATAGCTAAAGCATAACATGATGCCAACACCAAAATGGGTGCCCGGTCAGAATGGGTTAGAAACTAATTTTAACCTCAGCGAATCTCATCTGTCCAGTACTGTAACTATGGCATCACAACACATTCTCAGCATCACTTGGCAAGTTCACGGAGGCTACTGTATATAGCATTGACCTCAAGGCAGCAATACACAACATCACCGCAATTATATCTGCAAGGGTATTCATTACTGGGCTTACAGTGTGTGTGTATTTGTTGTGATGCCAATGGTACAAGGTAACAGTACCATAAGAGCTACATACCCATAATGGTGTGTAGTGTAGCCTACTGTCTTAAAATCACTTTCTTCAAAGCAGTGCATGCATATGAATATCCAAATATTGACCGAAGCATTAGACTCCTCTGCTGACAAACAGACCCTTTTCACTGCAGACATTTTCATTGGTAAACATAACGGAAGGTAAATAACATTCATATTTTTATTTAGTAATTGTGACATTGTGCCAGTAATGTAACAATTACAAGTACAAGTACCAACCTTCCGTAGGTGTGCTGGTAGTTGACTGGGGCGTAGCTACAGATCTGTTGGGTGTAGTGCTGCCGACGGGGCTGTTGGTGGTGGAGATCTTTGTAAGGGGAAGGGAGGTGGTGCTGCCGGTGGTCCTCTGCTGCAACGTGGTCGAGATGACGGGAGTGGTCACGTGTACAAGGCTGTGCAGTGTGTTGCGGGACTTGTTCATAACCGCGGTGGTGCACCTAGGATCCCGTCTCTGAAAAAAAGACGAGGAGCGATTTACATTATTATATTCTCTTGTACAGAAGTACAATCGGTGCTGTTGCAATTTAAGGCAATCCATAATAATGGGCACCTCCTCTTGGCAGCCTGAGTCCACCCAGTCCTGTCGATAACGGTCAAAGCCACTGGAGCATCTGACAACAGAAACCACAAATCGTACGATATTATGAATGTGAAGAGGACATTGGTGTCGCTTGGTGTAATATGGTGTTGAGAATATTTGAAGAGAAGACTATAAAGACTTCAAGGTATTGTGTTTATCGTATTGTAGTGATCAATGCAAGAAGACATGATGCTCTATTAAACTCAATGTACTAGCAGGGCCTAAATTGTAGCCCCAACTATGCCCAGCTTTCCAGGTGTGTGTAAACATTGAAGACAAAAGTGAGGTTGCAAATTGTGATTGGCCGGAATGAGATGATGTATGATGATAAGAGCACCCCTCACTTCACACGGGTGTGATTTTTGTTGTATTATATATGGATTCAATCAAATATAATAATCAGAGCCTTTTGCATAGCCATTGCGCTTAGAGGTGGCTGCAAAATACAATTAAAGTATAGTCATGCATCTAGTCCCTCTCTCTCTTTCCCCTAAATCCTAAATTCTTGTTAGTCTCTTTTCCTCCGCTTAGTAACATGCTTAAATTCAGTGGGTCCTCTCGTCTGAGGTCGTTGGTGAGTCGGTAGGGGTCGCTCGCGAATCCCGGCGGGAGGCTCGCTCGCTCTGGGAGAGGAAGACTCTTTTATGCTAGATATGCAATACATCTCAATCAAAGAATGTACAGAGAGGTGATAGAGGTGAATCCGTGATGGCATCTGAACTTAAAACAAATTGCTGCGTACCTTTGCAGTCGGCTACACCAGGTGCAGTTGAAGCCAATCTGAGACGTGACACATGCGTCACAGCTGGAGAACTGGTGACATGCTGGGAATGTACAAACACAATGGGCTGAGTGAGAAGAGCCAGGAGGCCAGGAGTTCGCAGCCTTGCAATAAGACCAGTGGTGGAATTTTATTTTACTTAAGTAAAAGTATGAATACTGCAATATAGAAATACTTTGTTACAATGTGTCGCATTTGCCTCTGAAATGTGGTAGAGTAGAAGTAAAAGTACTGAAAATTTTACGTACTCAAGTAAAGTACAAATACCTCAAAATTGTACTTAAGTAAATGTACTGCATCTGATACTGCATAAGATAGTGTACAGTAGCTGTACAGCTTGCATCTAAACCAGGGGTCTTCAACGTTTTTCTGGCCAGGGGGACCACTAAGCTGAGAGAGAGATTAAGCAGGGACCCCCAGTAGATAATATATAAAATTGTCTCAGAATTGTCCCTAAAATGGTGCATTTATATAGCGCTTTACATAGATTGTGCATTATATTCACCCATTCATACACCAATGGCGGCGGAAACCATGCAAGGCACCAACAAGCACATCAGGAGCAATTTGGGGTTCAGAGTCTTGCTCAAGGACACTTCGACACTAACTCTGGGGGAGCTCGGGTTCAAACTGGCAACCTTGCGGTTACCATCCAGCCACTCTACCCCTGAGCCACCGCCGCCCTAAGTGTCCCAGACCACGTGTTGAAGACCCACGATCTGAACTGTTAGTAAAGATGACTTACTGGGTAGAGGTAGCATCTCAATGGCTGTAGAATTGGAGATCTTGGACTTCAGGATGTCCACTTTGTGGTACTCATAGATGGTTCTCCTCCTGACGTCTGTACCAACACAATATGACAGTGGACAGAACCCATACGGATGGTATTACATCCCTTTTGACAGAAGAACATCTTGAATTGAGTTCTACCTCGAAGTTTACATCTCTATGTTGTGCTACTTACTTGGAATCTGCTCCAAATCATGAAGCACCACAAATGCATCTGAGAGACCCACTTTAACGGGGTGATTCTTTGCACTGATGTTGTTGATGTCAATGGAGATCTATGAAAAAAAAGAATATTACAGTATGTAATGTAATGTAATGTAATGTAATGTAATGTAATGTAATGTAAGATAAGATAATGAAGAGGAGTGCCACCTCTTTGTAGGCGAAGATGATACGACCGTCACTGTGCATGGTGGTCTGGAACGTAAAGGTTCCCAAGTTAAAACTGTCCTGGAGATGAACTTGGTCCCATTGCACCACCAGCGCTGTGCCTAAACGCGTGCGCACACGCATACGTGCACACACACACACACACACACACACCATAAAAACACCAAAAGTCAGTGTTCAAGTGTTAAATAAATTTGATGCTGCTTTTTCTTCATTAATGCATTAATGCAGATTTTTCTTCATTTAATGGTCATCTGATACTGTCCAATTAATGCTGCATTCACATGGAATCAGGAAAGAGGTAGACGGCAAACTGGACTTCATTTTAGTGGACGGGAGCAGGACGGTAAACGGAACAGGACGGCATGGCAGCCAGAACCGGTAACGGCAGATGGCATCAACGTTAAAATATTTAATCTTTTTACTGTTCCGTTCCGTGCCGTGCCGTTTTCCGTATACCGCTTGCCTGATTCCATGTGAATGCAGCATGAGGCCCTCGCAAATATTTCCTTTGAAAAGGCGTGAATGAAATGAAAACACCTACAGTGAACTTGTCCACCTGCACAATATCAGTACATATTATATGTTCATTCAACGCTGAGAATGGAAGTATTGTCAGTTTTGACTGCAGCATCTTCCTGTACAAGTACAAATGTATTTCTTCTGTGGATTGCTTTCAATGTTGGTCTTACTATTAACGTATGTGTTAAATTACCATTGTCACAGTAAAGCACAGTGGAGTTTGGGGATATGCTGGGGTCAAAGTTCGCCATCAGAGGTGCAATATACTGAGTGGCTGTTAGCATCCTATGGATGATGTCGCCTGTGTAAATGAAACCTGTGAGGAAAGCACACACACACACACACACACACACACACACACACAGGTCATCTTAAGTTATTCTGTAGGGCGTGATGGATATAAACCATTTCATGACCTTTCATCTGATATTCTGGACTGAAACAAATGATTGCACTGTACCTTATTCCGTTCACATTTTAATGATTTATAATTCTCACAATGTGCAGACAGAAGCTGTAGGACACTTACCTCCGGTTGCCACAGTGATTTCCTTTAGTATATGGCCATAGAAAGGAAAGTCAAAGGACAGATTCACTCTCTGAAAGCAAAGGGAAGCATGTAAGAGAATCAGAAAAATATGCAAGTATTGAGTTCAGTCCCATGCAGTGTGTCTTTGTTTTATTCCGCTTGGAAGTAAAAATCAATTGCCTGAATTAAGATTCCGACGATTCCAATCTTGCTTTCTATACATTTTCCCTTTTGTCGTGTATTCCTCCATTGGCCACTTTATACACAGAAGATGAAGACTATATTCCAACTATTCTCATGAACAAAGTCCATACCGCTGCTTGTCTGTGGGTGGTGGACAGGAAGCTATGGACCTTCCAGCTGCCCTCTTCCATCCCATCGATGTCCACCCACAGCTCTCTGCTGGCAGGGTCTCCTGAGCCGTACATTTTAGATGTATAGTAGATGTGATCAATGTCCTGTCAAATGAAAACTCTGTTGTTGAAGCCAGTGGTGGACAGTAACCATTGGTCCAAAAATGTAGATGGATGCATTTTCACTTTTTCAGAGCCTGTTTATTTGAATGGTCATCTTTAAAAGTTTTAAAGGACAACTTTAGTTTTTTTCAACCAAGGTTCATGTTTTAGTTTGTTATTAGATAAAGTAAAAGATGAGTGTTAATCTTTTTTCATTTGCTGCTTTCTTTCGTTTTAGGGATTTTAGCTGTTTTTGACAGGGGGGCGGGGGCATTCGAGCATGGGGCTAAATATGCATTTTTTAACACAATTTTATGGTGATTTCTTTTTTTATGGTTTACTATAGTCCTAATAAACGCCAGGAAATTACATCTGGCCACAGAAGATCTCAGGATCTACTGAATGTGAAGGTAGCCTACTGGGGGAAGGCTTATACTGTGTGTGTATAGGTTCAATATGTCAGTTTGTCACATTCAATAGATCCTGTGATCTTTTGTGGCCAGATGTAATTTCCTGGCGTTTATTAGGACTATAGTAAACCATAAAAAAATAAATCACCATAAAATTGTGTTAAAAAATACATATTTAGCCCCATGCTCGAATGCCCCGGCCCCCCTGTCAAAAACTGCTAAAACCCCTAAAACGAAAGAAAGCAGCAAATGAAAGAAAATGAACACTCACCTTTTAGTTTCTCTAATAACAACCTAAAACATGAACCTTGGTTGAAAAAAAATAAAGTTGTCCTTTAAATAAAAAATAAAAAATACATAAAATTTAAAAAATAATCTTTTTTTGGGATGTAAATGTAATATTATTATCCAAATATTTGGGGGCCCACTTGCAGTATCGTCACGGACTCACGGCCCACGGGTTGAGAATAACTGGTCTAGAGGGTTTAAGCTCTGCTCTAACTGCTCAAATAAATAAAAGAATAGTGCACTGTACTGTACTACAATATTCACCTACCACTATCTGTGTAGAATTGCCATGTCCTTCCTCAGTCAGCAGGTCAGGGTCAGACTCCTCTAGCTGGTGCTGATCTCGGTAGTGACCCCTCTTATCAATGGCCCAACTAGGGGACACAGACTTTGTCCTTGATGCCCATCTCCTCCACCTCATCATGGGGCGCTCTTCATTTATGTCGGCCCGTGCTTCTGGAGGGGCCAGTGTCTTGGTTTCAGGCTGGTAGACTCCTATGGATCATAAAGGAGGGCCTATGTTCTTGTAACAGTTCATTCATGTCACTTCTTTTTTTTTAACCTATTCTTGATTTGAGAGAACTTCTAAAGGTCAAAATGTGTTAGTTGACTATTCAAAAATGGCAGATATACAAGCTGGCAGCTGTTTTTGATCATTTTAGAGTCCTTGAAAATGTTAGTTTAGAAGGCATGTAGAATCAACCTCAGGTCTTAATGGGTTAAACACGAATCTGGACCTTTGAGCTCCTTTATATTCAAAATATCCTATGGAGACTGACTGACAACTAAATATATTCATGACACTTCCGTACGCACTGCAGTGGGACAAAAACAATCCCAACCAAACACACATGGTCACCCCATCATTCTCCTTTCCAGTGACAACACTGTGTGCTAAGACTCTCCTTCACAGCAGAGAGTGAAGGAATGTCTCACATTCCTCACACCAACAGTCCCAGCACAAGGGATATGGGGGAGTGGCAAGAGTGTCCAGTGAGTGTCCAGTGACATTTATGTGCAATAGCTTAACTTTATAATGACCATTCACTTAACGGTCAAAATATAAGATTGTTATTTGTTGCCTGGTTGTATGTAAACTCTCAGGCCTTCATTTTTGCCACAAAGAATAATGCAATGTGATAGCTTACTTGGTGTGAATGGTCAATGATGTGCAACATGCATAGGACCAGAACACTATTGTGTAGCTCTACTCTACATCATCAAATACAAGAAGCTTATTTTTACCTAAACCTTATACTCTTATGGTGATGGAAGTGTCCAGAGGTCATATACAGGCTATAGTACATTTTGATCAGATCAACATTGCTTTCATGCCATGTCTGAATATTCAAAAAATCAAATAAAAATATTTTGAAAAGAAAAAAGCACGATTTTGAGACTTACCATAAGCAGACATTACATCCAACTGACTTATAATGAAGTGTAAAGCCATCGCCATACCCGTGGTGAGATGGACTATCTTTGCTGCAGTAATCACCATGCTTCCCAATCAAAGTTCGAACTTTACAAAATGCGTAATATGCTATCCTGACGTTAACTGTCACAATTTTCTTAGTCAGCCGTCAGGTCAAAAAAGGCTCTGCTTTCTGAAACACCAAATTCCGTATAAGACCGTGGACAGCGTAATTGTGTTGCATTATTATATAGCATAAAGTTTGTTAGCCCCGTGCGTAAAATAGCCTTAAATCATTCCGGGAAAATGTATTCCTCATTAGTTCTTTGGCGTCCCTTTCTCTGTAAAGAAATCCATGCGATAACTGAGTTGAAGACCTGTTTCTCCTATTCCTTGTATGTCTGCGATCAGTGCGATGGGAGCTTGAAGCTTGTATGGCAGCAGACTGCGGTGTACTGCTACTATAGTAGTAGTAGGTTAAGGCTATGGAAAGCTGTTGCGTGGAGGAGGAACATCGCTGCGTCATTAGCCTACACTACAGCGGATGAGACTGAGAGCCAAGTGTTGGCTCAGCCTCAGCCAACAGTCTGTTGATGTGTGCCAGGCAGCAATGCATTCCACTTGTCTTCTTGGCCTTTTGTTTGGCTTGCGCTGTTGCGCACGGCACCTGCGGCATGGAAACCCTTTTTGGACAATTCAACAATAAGAGCGCAAATAATACATTTCTGTCATGATCTTTGGGAAGTTTACTGAACCAGCGGTCAGCTAGCCCCATGTAGTGAGAGGACACATATGGGGCTAGACTTTAAATTTGTTCGTGGAAACTGGAGACCTATATAGAAAATGCAAGTAGTATAAAAAAGCATGCATGCAGTAGGCTAGTGGCGATTTGTTTATATATTTTAGATTATGCAGTAGCCTACTATGCGCAGCGTAGGCCGTTGCACACATGGGCTAAAAATTGCTGACATTTGCGCCACCCTCGTTGAAAACCATACAGTATTTCAAATTCAAACTCCAGCTTCTCTCCAGGCTGCATGAACAGTTTCTGCCCCCTCAATGTCGTAAGGCTCTGCCTCTGAGTCTGACCTGTCCTGAACCGGCGCGCGCACTTTTCATTTGTTCATTATTGTCCTGACTTCTGACCTTAGAGTATACTCTATGCTCCTGACCGACACCTGGCAAGACTGTGAAGCGTGAACTATTATACTACCCTTCAAATTCAGCGTCGTCAAGAGGTGGGTCTTACTTGTCTTCCTAGATTTAGAGTAATATTCACTCACATTGATATAATAGTGTAGGCAGCCCTGAAACATGACTGCCATGATGATTATCATTTATCATGACAGTCATGCGGAAACTTAGCCCTGTTTTTGGCGCTCGCTGCATTTACAAAATTTCCGTATATATAAACATTCAGATTTCAAATATAAAGTACTCACAATTTGTCCCACGGGTGTTAGTTAGTAGCAGCGCCAGCGATTAGAATTGCTGCGTCCCGCGTTGTTTAATAAAAAGCATTTTTGTCCGAGCGCCCCGGCTACTTTTTTCAAACGGGATCGTTTGGGAAATCCACAGTTGCACACCGGGAGCGCACTCGCCTATTAGTCTGTATTGGCAGGGCGGTCAGCGTACCTATATCGAACACACCGAGTGCCAACCTCCTCCCGACCGATAGGGGCGCGTAGTTGAAAGCCAATGGCAAAATAACACCTCGGATAAAAATGCTTTTTATTAAACAACGCGGGATGCAGAAATTCTAATCGCTGGAGCTGCTACTAAATAACACCCGTGGGAGTCGTGGGACAAATTGTGAGTACTTTATATTTGAAATCTGAATGTTTATATATACGGAAATCTTGTAAATGCAGCGAGCGCAAAAAACAGGGTGAAGTTTCTTCATGACTCTCGTATGAATACGAGAGTCATGAACCATGGCTACAATTACAAGAACTCTACATAATTAGAAAATGTAGAAGAATTGTTATTTTGATTTGCCTGGTATCTCTTCTATGGTACCAACGTCAACACAGCATGGGATTGTGGACAAAACTTTATCCAACGATAACAAAAGTCTGCAGTTTTGGCCTTTGGCTCATCAAATGGTGGTCCGTGGCTTAAATGCCAAAAAGATAATATTGTCACGCCTCGCTCCTCTGCCTTTGTATTTGAGCATTGACTTAGGTCCAAACCACTGGACTAATATGTGGCTTGACCTTAATGGTTATGTGGTTGTTTTATGTTCAGTATTTTGCCATGTCTTGTTCTGTTTGGTTTTCTGTTACCCGGTTGTTTTTGTGTATCTTATTTTGTAGTATGGTCCCTAGTGTTTCCTGTCTGCCTAGTTGCTGTTCCCTACCTTGTCTCACCTACCTTGTGATGTGTCAGTGTTTTCACCTGTGTCCTCTTTGTCCTGTTAGCCTATCCTGTGTTTGATTGTATTTTGAGTTCACCTGTGTCTAGTTAGTCTTTGTCTATTTATATACCCCAGTTTGTTCAGTCCCTTGTCAGTTCGTCATTCCATGTCAGCGTGTTTACTGTGTCCTTGTTTTGCCTGCCCCATTTTATGGGAAGTTTAAGTTTATAATTTAATAAACATCCTGAACTTTGAATCTTGCCTTTTGGTCGTACTGCTTTTGGGTCCTCTGATCGCACCCTGACAAATATGGGCCTTACCTTGATATGAAAAGGGTAGAAAACCACTAGCCGAAATGGAATGTAACCTATTGACACCTGTGTTCAACAACACGGCTGCAGTGAAAAAAGGTCTGTGTAGAGGAGTTAAGTTTGGAATTTACTTTACTTACTGTGTGTGGTGTGTGTGGGTATGCTAAAAGAATAATTCCTCCAGGTCAGGAAGAAGTCGGCACCCTGGAATCATGGAGTGGTTCCACTGTAACCGCTGCTTCAGGAGGAGTGGGCCCAAGTTTTCTGTGTCCAGCTGCGGTCACATCTTCTGTGACGGATGCATCAACCCTAGTATGTATGAGAGCTATATTATTTCCTCCTTCCTGACATGCATGCCCGAATGTAGTCTGCTTGGTATCGTTGCTGTACGGAAGAAACCATCTAACTCCATTTTTGAGGTTTTTGATTTTCTTCCCCCAATGATATTGAAAAACTCCATTGGATCCTCAAACTGCCAAACCAGCTAACTCCACCCAATTAGCCATCTTCTCTCTCCATAAATCAGTAGCCTACTATTGAATACCCTTTACGTCTGTGTGTTGGTTAAAAATATATTGAATCAATGAAAAGTATTAAAAAGCCCTAAGACAAAAACCTCCTATAACTCCACTTGAGCTGGATGTTTTTTCATTTCCTGAAAATTTTACATTTTGGAGTTGGGTGCGGTTTCTTCCGGACAGCAGAGATATGGTCAAAAATAAAGAAAAGCAAAAGAAAGCTATGGTGTCTGATATGGTGATTTCCTGTTATCCTTCAGAACAGTGCAACATATGCCGAGCCAGTTGCAGTTACCTGCCCATCACGAACGATGTTGGTATATTTATTAATATCTGAACGCATTGTACATTTAAGTGCTGCCAGTTGAAAATCTTCCTCATATGATCCACTATTCACTTACCCTTCTAGATGAAGCCCCAGGAGAAGGTGTTTTTCGAGGACCCTGTGAAGCTCATTCAGTCACGTCTGGAGCACCTAGCACAGGTGCAGATCCATCGCTATAGTACCATCCAGGGTTCTAATACGCAACACTCGCTGCACTACCATTTCCCCTCTCAAAGGCCCAGTCAGTTGAACTATCGCCAATTAGAGCAGTGAGTCTCAACCAGTGGTCCTTGAGAGGGACACTTAATTCCAGGTGGTCCCCAGCTAAATGATGGAGAGTTGGTCACCATAATGGACCCTTGTAGTTGTAGATCTTTAACTCTTGAGAGTGTAAAATGAAACCAAATGGATCCGTACGGGTCCATTTGCTTTCATTTCATGCTCTCAGGAGTTACAGTATTGTTAAACATCTGCATTACGAAGTGTTATTTTAACGTTGTGCCTGTTACAGTATCTCTCCTAATGGTACCACATCAATACAGCATGAAATTGTGGGCAAAATCTTATCCAACGATAACAAAATATTCTGTTTTGGATCTGCGAGGTTAAATCTCATCAGACGGTCGTCCGTTGCTCAAATGCAGAATAAATAATGGACCTTGATATGAAAAAGGTTGAAAACCACTGGGTAGAATGACAGATTCTCATTCCAACTTCTTGTCTTAACAAAGACCTGTGTCACTGTCACATAATTCTGGAGCCCTGAGTTATTGTCCCCGTTAACCGTGTCCACTTTAACTTACAGATTGCACAGTTTCAACGCAGACAGAAGGAGAGAGTTACGGAGTACTACAAACACAAAAATGTGGAATTGGAGAGGCGTCTTAAGGATGTCAATGAACAGTGCTATAGGTTGATATCATTACTGGTTCCTTTACTCAGTGTACTTTGGTTTATAACATAATGCTACCGGTACTATAATGTACCACTTTTGGGGGGGGTGGCGGGTTTCAGAGTTGAAAAAGAGTTGAGAAGAGAAAATGCTGAATTGAAAAGGCCTCTTTCTCAGAGGAGGGTAAGTCTTGCAAGATGTTCATAACACTGACTAAATTGTTAGTTTCGGGACAGTGCACCTTATGTCTAATTTAATTATTACACTATTGCTCTATCATATCATAGGCTTCACCATCAACAGGACAAATGCACGCAACTGGGTAAAATCTAAGTTATATTTAAGCATTATGCACTTTAATTATTGCAACATTAATGCATCATTCATAACTTACTTTCAACAAGAAGGGCTGAACAGAAATGTAATTGTAAACTTTTCTCTCGTATAGTGCTCGAAGGATGTCACTTCCAGTGGCCGTCACGTCCCCAGGTACAGTAAAACTAATGATTAATAGATATTAATCCACTCCTAAAATATGAATGGCTTGTTTAATCCTTCTCACAAGTTGATTGAACATTACCTAAACTTCTAATATAATAAACTTTATTTGCAGTATATAGAACCTTTCTTAATGTTTACAAAGTTATTTACAGAATTAATAAAGTATTCATTGACGTTTTCATTCACCAGTCACCCCGCAATCAGGAACTAGAAGGTATGATTGCTATTCGTTTGATTCAGTGTTCAAAAACACCGGTTTTCAATCAATTGCTGCGATTTCTATAACATCTTGGGCCCAAATATTGAATATGATACCTACTGTATCTACTGTTCCTCAGTCACACAGGCTCAGCTGAAAGGAGGCCAAGAGAGAGAGATCCGAGATTCTCATTCACAGTAAGCCTCTTATAATAATAGTAATATTTTACAGTAATACTGATTCTGGCGCAATGTTTGAAGAGATTGGTTGAGCTAGCTGAATTTGCTGAAATTGCTTAAACAATTGGAGAGATTTAGTCCTTTTATGTTGTCTATTGTTGAAAAATAAACGTCATGTTAGATTTAGACCTTTCAGAATTATAACTTTTTGCATGACATGGAATGAAAATAATTAAATATTTGTTGTCTATCCTCAGACTCCTCCTGGATCAACTACCTCTGTCTCCAGCCATAGTTCAACTCTTAACGAGCTTACACTTAAGACGGAGGGTGGAGGTTGGAGGTGAGATTTATTGCAGATGAATTGATTACAGTATGGAGCTGGGATTGAGTGAATGGACAGAGAAGTGACTGACAGTATGATAACAGAATGATAACAGAATGATGACGGTACGAGGAGGAGACAGTGGAGGAGCTTTGGCGTGGGCCCCCTGGGGACGGACCAGAGCCTCGGTTCGGATCCTGCCTGGCGGAGGCAGGGGGGGCTCTTGAGCCTGCCCCCCTGGGGCCGACCTGGTGGAGCCTGCTGCTGGGCGGTCGTCGGGGAGGTGGCGGGTACCTGAACGGAAGCACAGATGAGCGAAGGGAAGTGAGGACCGTTTATAAAGGGGTGCGGACAAGGTAACGCAGATCTGATTGGAGCAGACGGATGATGGAGCATTACAGCTCTAAGTTGAACTATCGTTAACAACTAAAACTTCAACTCTTAACGAGCTTACACTTAAGACGGAGGGTGGAGGTTGGAGGTGAGATTTATTGCAGATGAATTGATTACAGTATGGAGCTGGGATTGAGTGAATGGACAGAGAAGTGACTGACAGTATGATAACAGAATGATAACAGAATGATGACGGTACGAGGAGGAGACAGTGGAGGAGCTTTGGCGTGGGCCCCCTGGGGACGGACCAGAGCCTCGGTTCGGATCCTGCCTGGCGGAGGCAGGGGGGGCTCTTGAGCCTGCCCCCCAAAAGGAATTTAAAGAACATACCTGGAGGTCGTTTACCGCTTGGGTTGCCCTAGGGCGCCATTGGACCGCCTGGGGCCTGGAGGAGAGAGAGAGGAGCCTGCGGAGATGGGACCTTGCAGAGGCGGATGGAAAAGAGAGAGTGGGGTTAGTAGCGTAGGAGTGGACGACCTCTCGGCAGAGGGTTGCGAGAAGGAGCAGTGGCGAGAACTTTGGTTCACCTGGCGATGGTGGTGAGACAGGGAGACTCCCGGCGGAGGAGGCCCGTGTGGCCGGAGGACGGGTCGACCGTCGTTTAGGAGGAAGTGAGTCATGGGCGTCCTGGAGAGGGAGAACATGTTTAGAAGTGGGCAGAAGAGGAGGTACCCGCCACCCGACACATCCACCAGTCAATGTAGGTACCGCGCTGGAGGACGCCATGGACTTCTGGGCATCGAGCACGGAGGCGGAGGAAGGTCTAACGTAGGAGGAGAAGGCGTTGGACGACCATCTGCCCAGGGCCCGCAGGGTCGGGACAGAGACGCCGCTGGCAGCAGCGGTGGTGGCGGCGCCGATCCTCAGAGAGTGGCTGGAGTAACGGTCAGGCGGGAGGCCACATCTTTGGAGCAGGGAGCGGAGGTGAGAGGTGAAGGCGTGCTGGTGGAGAGGGAGACCATTCGGGAGGCTGAAGAGAGGAAGGTGGCCGGAGGAGCGTTTTCTGGCGGAGAGGAAGCGCAGCATGGAGGAGAAGGGGCAGAAGCTGCCGGGGACCTTGGCCACCGAGACGAGGCAGCCTCTGTGGTCACGGTCGGCTTTTGAGTGTTTCAGAGATAGGTTGAAGCAGGTGGGGGTGAAGCGCAGGTCGGAGACGC
Organism: Protomyctophum parallelum; assembly: GCF_964188405.1. NCBI lineage: Eukaryota > Metazoa > Chordata > Actinopteri > Myctophiformes > Myctophidae > Protomyctophum > Protomyctophum parallelum. The sequence continues at coordinate 40,844,203 of NC_139709.1, read as the reverse complement.
AGACGTCTCTGGAGGGGTCGAACGCCGTGGACCTGGTTGTGAACTCGCCTACTCTAAGGAATCCATAGAAGGCGAGGAGAAGGGCGGCTTCGAGGAGGAGGTCTAAATACGGAGTGAAGACTCCTTTCCTGAGTTCCGAGACGAGGGAGTGGAGAATGTTTAGAGTAATGGGGAGACGCTGGTCTGGGGCGTGGCGTGACGATCGCTGAAAGCCCTTTAGGAGGAGTTTGATATATTGGTTGGTGAACAGGCTAGGGAAAAAGGGGTCATGAAGGCGGGCGTGGAACTGGACCCCTGCTAATAGGCTGTTCATATAGCTGTGGCTGAGGTGGTTAAACTTGAAATTAAAAGTGAGAAAAGGGGCGACGGTCGAGACTAGTACTGGGAAGAGGGGAATGGAGTGACAGGCGCAGAACTGACCGAACTTGCGCCAGGCCGAGGCATAGCAGGAAACAGTGGCGGGGGAGAAAGCGGATTTAATATAGATGTTGGTGAGAGCACGGAGGTGATGGATGTGGGGCATCAGGACAGAACCAGTTCTCGGTGCGCCGGGCAGATCAGGGGGAGTGGCTTGGCGGAAGGGCATCGCCGGTGGAACTCCTGGAGTTTGAAACGAGAGAGGCAGTCGGCGATATTGTTAAGGTGGCCGGGGACGTGAGCTGCGCGGACCGTGAAGTTGAGCATGACGGAGGACCAGGTGATGAATCTCATAAGGGGCATGATCTGATTGGAGGAGGAGCGGCCTTTATTTATGACGAAGACTGTGGCCTCATTGTCGCAGTTGAACACTATACGCTTGCGAGCCCAGCGGGACCCCCAGAGCTTGCAGGCTACGGCGATGGGGTACAGTTCGAAGTGGGCTATAGAAACCGGTGGCTGAGTTAGTTCGACGGGCCATCTGTCGGAGAACCATTCCCTTTGGAAGATCCCCCCAAAACCTGCAGAAGGCGCCGCGTCGGTGAATAAGTGCATTTCGTGAGCCGGAGTTACGGGGTCGTGATAGAAGAGGGAAATACCGTTCCAGTCTTGCAATAACTTTGACCAAAATGAGAGATCGGACTGACAGCCTGCGTCTAGAACAACTACGTCGCTGAGGGAATCGACGCTGCTAGCCAGCTCCAGCAGCCGGGATATGAACGAGCGGCCCTGGGGAATTATTTTGATTGCATGATTAAAATGACCCAGAAGTGAAAGCAGCTGGCGCTTGGTGCGCGGTGAAGCGGCGCTCTGGATTAATTCTTTGACACGAGTTAGCTTTTCCAACGGGAGGGAAGCTTTCATTTCTACGGAGTCTAGGAGGATGCCGAGAAACTCGACGGACTTGGCCGGGCCGACTGTTTTTTCGGACGAGAGGGGAACCCCTAGGGCGTTAAACGTTTCTTTGAGTGAACGGAGGCTGGTGGGGGGGGACTGGGAGGGAAAATCTATTAACAGAAAGTCGTCGAGAAGGTGGAGGACGAAGGGTAGACGGTTAACGTTCAGCAGAACCCAGCAGAGCGCCTCCGAAAGCTGGTTAAAAATGTGGGGGCTGCTTCTACAGCCAAACGTTAAGCGAGTGGCGAAATAAAACAAGTTCTCCCATTTAACGCCGAAAAGGGACCACTGGGACGGATGGATTGGCATTACTTTAAAGGCGTCTGTGATATCTGCTTTTGCCAACCAAGCGCCTTGGCCTGCTATTTTAATGAGTTTTATTGCGTCGTCGATAGAAGCGTAATGCAGAGAAAAGTTTTCGAGCGGAATCATGAAGTTTACGCTGGGGCACAGGTCGTGACGGGGGGCTGACAGATCTATGATTAAACGTTTTTTCCCTGAATACTTTCGCGTAGCGATCCCGATGGGATTGCTGCGAAACGGATTGAAAGGCGGGGTGGGGTAGGGCCCTACCATGAAGCCTTTGAGAACCTCTTTCTCCAGGAGAGAAGCGACTATTTCTGGTTCTGACAGGGCAGATTGGAGATTAGGAAACACGTGAGAGTGAGTGAGGGGTGAGAGAACGCCGACGCGGAAACCTTGCGATAAGCCTGTGAGAAGATAGTCCGTGAATACTGGGTCGGGGTGAGATGATAGAGCGGCGGATAAAGCGTGAATGTGGATGGGGGTGGAGGGGTGGCTACTTAGAATGGTTTGGAGTATCGAGGAGTTTTGTGAGATGGACCCTCCCTGCTGGCATCCCTCGGAGGGCGGGTTCGCCTCGGGCACACGGACTTTGGGTGGGGGTCTTTGCAGTAGCTCTCTTCCGCGGGAGTCCCTCTGGCCCGGGGGGGGCTGGTCCTGGGGGTAGGGATCTTGAGAATCGAAGGCGGAAGGATTCGAAGTTTTTGGGCGGTTTTCTTTTTTCACAGAGGGAGCGAGAAACACGGACTTGGGACATGATTCGGCGGAGTGATCTACTTGGTTGCACAGATGGCAGGTAAGGGCCCTGTGGCCGCCTACGTGCAGAATGAGCAGCTCTGTGTCTAGGCACGCCCAGTTGAGTCTAGAATTGAAGCGAGCGAGGAAGTTAGCCGCTTTAGCTGAGAAGGCTTTATGATAATCGTAAAACATGGGGCCGCCGTATCTACGTTTGATTTCGCTAATGAGAGCGAGGTAGGAGTCTAACTCGGATCTACGCTCTGGGAAGGCATCACACAGGGTGTCCCTAAACAGGCCGAAGGCTATGACGAAGTCGCAGAAGTCGAGGGAACGGTTAAGGCGGGGATCGGAGGCGCGGAACACGGCAGAGAGCTGGTCGGAGCCTACCAGCTTTCTGTCGCATTCGGGAGTGGGGAGGATGAGAGAGGCTAGGTTAACGTCCTTCCCTTCGGTTATTTGGGCTCTGAGGTGAGAGGAAATGGCGGAAAAGGGAGAAATGAAATAATTACCGGCAGGGGCAACTGGCTGGGCGGAGGAGAGTGTGAACCCGGACCGCGGGTGGGGTGGCACTGGGTTGTTTGGAGGAGGAAAAGAGGACGAGAGCGTGGCGCTGCCGGCCGCTGGAGGAGGGAGCACGGGCGCTTGCTGAGAGAGCCGTGATTCGAGTGCCCCGACTGCGCTGGCCAGGGTGGCCATGGCTGACAGCAGCAGGGCGGTGGAGTCGTGAGATGGCGGCGAATGCGGATCTTGAACGGGGCCAGCGTAGGCCTGGGAGCCGCCGGGTTCGTCCTGGGTGAGCTCGGCTGAACGCGGGGTTGCATTTTTCTTTTTACCCTTACTCTTGCCTTGGCTGGGGGACTCGTGCTGCTGAGTCTGCGAGGACTCGATGGTGGCGAGAAGGAGATCCACTAGCTGAGAGTGGGTTAGGCCCCGTTCGGGAACGATGCCGTGGCCGGAGAGCGCGGCGTAAATAAGTTCGTCTGGCCAGGAGACGTACTCGGCGGCAGCAAGCCTGGAGCTGCGGCGGTGAGAGGTGCTGTCATCTGGATCTGACATGATCGATGGAGGTTTACCTGACTACCTGAACGGAAGCACAGATGAGCGAAGGGAAGTGAGGACCGTTTATAAAGGGGTGCGGACAAGGTAACGCAGATCTGATTGGAGCAGACGGATGATGGAGCATTACAGCTCTAAGTTGAACTATCGTTAACAACTAAAACTTCTCTTCATGATTATGAATCAAGTAAGTACATTTTAATAATTGTATTTATTACAATTACAAATGCCTGTTGTATTTTCACAATTTAACACAGGTGCTCGATCAGAGACAAAAACAAACAAACCTCCATGAATTCGAGGCATCATGGGGTGTATAATTGAGAAATTGAGAAAATACGTTTTTTTGGGGGGGTGAACTACTCTAACTTTGACTCGATGCAACTATTCCTCTAATCATAAACTCAACTATGCATGCACGTTTGAATTAGACTTTTGAAAACATGTACAAATTGTAAGTGAACAAAATTATGCGTTATATTTAGCTTGAATTAAAAAATAATTAATCTCTTTATTTTACAAAAGGAACGCCCACACCACCAACCAGGTAAGAAACACATTTCATGAACTACTTCATTACATTTCCTGACAATGTACGGTCGGGGAGCATACATCCTTAGTCCCTTCTGTCAGTAAATACATCTTCCTCCTTTTCAGGTCAGGCTATCATCTGTCGCCTGAAGTCTTCCAGCAACGCTTCTTGAGCAGTGTATCACTCCACTCCCCTAGGCCTAGAAATGGCCTGTAACAAATGATGAAACTATTCACTCTCACATCGGGGGTCAGTGTGTGGCCCTGTCATAACTCATGATTGAATGTCTGCCATGTGGTCAGTATGGACATAGTCCTCTGTGGTGGTGGGGGGGCTTCTACCAAGTTCACATATTAAGGCCTTCTACCAAGTTCACATATTAAGGCCTTCTACCAAGTTCACATATTAAGCTTATTTTGTGGGATGCTGATATTATAGAATATCCTGTACCACGGAGTGATGGGACATTTAATTTGCATTTATTTGCTCATTAATCAATAAGTTGATTTAGCCGTTAACTGCTACACAATCCCACCGCATCTGGGGGATGAATAACTAATAACTTTGCTGTTTTGCAAGTTTGTGATTTTCTGAGTAATTCAACAGTTATTTTCTTTATTTCTTTAGTATTTAATACTATTAGTTATTTGGTCAACTGATACTTCTGTAAGTTTGAGTTAAAAGCAACTAATCTCAGTTGTGTGTCAACTTATTAGGCAATAGTCTGTTTTATAAAGTGCAAGATGCCATGTTTTTGTTGTAAAAACATTTATTTTAAACCTTTTTCAGTTTGAATGTCTATGAATAATTTCTTCGTATGTTAAATTCACAATATGTATTGTAATAGTTTTATTAAATACATGTAGTGACATACCTGAATCTGACACATTTGTGCTTGTAATTAATCATTTCAGTCAGTAGAAATAACATGGTAATATTGCTTTGGATAATTTCATCAAACCCAACGTGCCATTTATTGGTTTACATCAAATACACCATCTTCTATTTTGTCTAGGAAAGGAACTAATTTACTAGATCAGGTTCCTTAACTTCCTTTACGAACTATTTATCTACAGTATATCAACTTATTTACCAAGACCACTCCAGTCTCTCCTATCTACAAAGAGTTGTAATTTGAGACAACAAAAATACTGATATACAGAAAGCATGCGAGTGCAAATCCAAAACCAAGTTTGGCAACTTGTTTCACTTAAATGGACATTGAAGTTAGTACTCAATTTGCATTTTTATGACTTAACTTCTTTGCTGTCAAACTGCACGGGACAGTGCAAACAGCATGTACATTTGTAATTTAATGTAATGTACATAAATCATACACAAATAGTTTCTGATCCGTTTGTATGTTACATCACATTGCCTGTAAAATGAACCCATGAATCAGCGTATCAGTTGTTCTCAAAGTGTGGTCTGGGGTTCCACAGGGTCCTTGAGGGGGTTCCAGGGGGGCCACGGCAAGATTATATGTAGCTTCAAAAGCAGTTTATCCCTGACTATTAAATATATTAAATATTAAAAATTTAATATATTTTTTGTGAAAATGTGGAACATTTGTGAAAATAATGCAATAACAAATCCTTGCATGGGGATTGGGCGGTCCCTCGTACAAAAACAAATCTAATGGGGGGTCTTTGGCCAACTACATGTTAATTCTGAGTTTGAGAACCACTGTTATAAATAGATTAGATAAAGTTAAAAACATAGCCTGCATATAGTCTATAGGCCTATTAAACAATGAGTTGAACTTAAATCAGTAATTTCCCAGACCACTAAGCAGCAGATGTATCCACAGGGGTTTCAGTTACTGATGATGAATCATACAAATTGTTGTAAAAGGACAGGCTGGATTCACTTCCATGCTGCGTACCCTGGAAGAGAACAGAAAAGGGTTTGATCGTCTCATATCAAGGGAGGCTTGAACGCACAGGCTGGTGTTTAAAATCGACATACTTACTTGTATTTTACAGTCATAAAGATCAAATACAGCGTTCTGGACGATTGCCTCATCTGCCATGGATTGATGCCGGTTGCTGATCGGGGAGTAGACAGAGGTTAAGTTAGAAAATCATATACTGTAGTACAGTATGTTACAGATATTTTCTCTGTTGTATTATTATTATTATCTATTATTATGTGATCATCATTATGATCATATTTATTATAATTGTTATTGCTATAATCTGCGTAATCAAAATTACATACGTGTTGAAGCACCTCCTGTAGACAGAAAGGACAAGCATGCAGCCAAGTCCAGCCAGCAGGCTGAGACCAACCACTAGTCCTATGACCAAGGCATGATCTGCACGCATGCACACACACACACACACACACACACACACACACACACACACAATATGGTACACGTGAACAACACTCAACTAATATGGGAAACAAGGGTCTCAGCTGACTCAAAAAGAAAAAGAAAGTCCTAACCACTTTCTACCTGTCGACCCAGACCCATCATTATAGGCAGTCGTTCTCTTAGTGTGCCCCCGACCCTACTGTCTCAAGGGTTTTAATTCATATAAAAGTTATAACCACTGAGGAGGCATGATATGGAGGCGATAGCGTTTACCATTATTATGTGGTGGGTCAATAGGTGGTGGTGAGTAGCACCAGTAGTCAGGTAGGATAGTGATATCATCCAAAGCCACTTTCCAACCACTGTCCATCTTCCTCTGATATACAAACAGCAACTGTGAGAAGAAAAACAGTCATTCAGGTTAACTGTTCAAATTCAAATGAATATCACAGGAAGTAGAAATTACAATGGGAAGGCAATTCTATCAGAAAACTTAGCCTATTAGCCTATTTTATGTCCAGACAATTAACAGGTAGAAGTTCTAAAATAATCTTCCAAAAGACACATGTACTGTAAAAGTATAGTGATGTAGAACAACAGTGATGGGAAAGTATTCAAAGAGTGTCCTGTTGGTATACAGCTGCTTTAATCACTACACCAAGGCCCAGGGTGAGGAGAAAGGCAACACCCTCTTACACTGTGTTCATTTATCAATTTGTACACTCTAAAACTGTTTAAGAAGACATTTGTAGAGTGCCTCAGGCCCTAATGGCCTGATAATGACCTGACATTAAGGAAGGGCATACAAGTTATGGAATGCAAATTTAACAATGAGTATTTTGCTGTGTACTGAATGTCATAATAATAATAATAATAAGATTATTATTACCGAGAATGGTTGGTAATGGTCAACAGACACATTGGCCCTCTGCCACTGGCTTCCCTTGTCCCCAGTTTCTGTCCATTTCAACATGGCTTTCCCATCTCCTCCCCCAGCAGTCAGTGTTTTTCTGGGGAACAGGATACAGTATATCGTAGGTAGTTTACCACATATACTATATACCACACCCTAATAAAATGCCTAATCTGGCATCATGCCATGATATACTGTAGGAGAACATTCCGTGGAAAAGGCTGCAGTGTGCTCCTTTACGCCATGATAATATTGTCCAATGACGAAAAGATGGTGGCAGCCGAGCTTGTCAATCTGCACTGAAGTAATATTGTTAAAGTCTTGGCATTGCAGTGTTACCTGTCAAATACATAGACATTGAGAGTCCCCACATGAGAGCCATACATGTGGTACCAGAAGGTGAGACAGTGCCCTCTTGTGGCAGGCTGGAATACGTCACTGATCAAAAAGGACTGGTCTCCCAACTGGCCCAGTGAGTTGTCCACATGTAGATAATAGCCTATATGGACAGCATGACAAAATAGAAGACACAATTACACATAGGCTACAGAACAAAATATTGGGAAAGTATAATACATGGAGCTAAAAGAAACATGTAACACAGTGCCTGGGCCTATACTGCTAATGGGGTTGCCTTATGGGAGAGTTAAGAGATATACGACTCGCCGCGGTCGAGGATGGAGTTGACTGTCTCTCGGTATACGAGTGAAATAAGAAGCATGAAGTACAATCACAGAATACCAGTAAGACGCCCTGAAGGCCAGAAGCGAGGTCGTGTGCAGGTCGAGCGGCAAGGTCGTGTGCAGGTCGAGGTCGTGTGCATGCATCCGCCTGGATGACGGCAGACTGCTGGGCGAGCGCTGGCGCTTTGGCATGGGGGGTCAGATCAACATATGGAATGAATTCCGTACTGGCCATATATGGAGCATGTCTTGCGTGTACAGGGTGTGATGAGGTCAGATAAACATATGGAATGTCAGAACAGTAAGGACGGGTGGGGGCGGATCAACAAATGATGGAATGTCACAACAGGTCAGCTCCAGCCTCCATATATGGGGATCTAAGGGTTCATATGGAGGCTTGACTAACGGACGGGAGATGCAGGTTTTCATAGTAAATGCGACCTATGGTAGCTTTTACTGAGGAGTTTACTGTGTAGACCAGTGTCACCAGGTGGCACGAATGAAGATCTCTCCCTCCAGTGTATCGAATAACTATATGTACTTTGATGTAATGTTTTTTTTTTGTATCTTTCTAAGCTGGCTGTAAATGAATGTTAACAACTTTGTGTGAAATGTACTTCATGATTTCAAATGTAACACAGTGTGTAACCTTTCTGTAATGTCGACTCCACGCCCCACCGCTGCCATGGTGATGTCATTAAGTAGTCATTCCCAGCACCTGAGCTGAGCTGATTTGGAGCTCTATAAGAGCAACTTGTTTTTCTGTGATCCACTCTGATAGCACTGACAAAGGTCCCAGGACCAAACACTCACTATGAGCACAGCTGGTCCATTTTATTATGAGCATCTAAAAAAAAGGTCTCAGTCTAAAGAAGTTAGTTAGTTTTTAGTTAGTTAGCCAATTTCCCTTATGTTTTTGAGACTACTGCACCTGCAGTTTCGCTTGTACTTTAGACCAGTGTCATATAGAACAACTGGCTATGAATTGGGATTTGCATTGACCATAGTAACCCGACCACACTATCTTTTAACAACTCTTCTCTGAAATTCTCAGGACATCACTTTTGAGACCTGAAGAAAATGAGTTGAGAAAGGCTGTCCAGTCACCCTGTTCTGAGTTGGTGGTATGGTCAACAGCAGGCCCCGTGTCGGGCCTTGCGTCACGCCCTCTTCCCCGACGCCAGTCTCCCTGGTCCACCCCTCCACCCACGTTGCTCCAACCACACAGGCTGCTCTCGAAGTCACAGAACGCAGGAGAGGTGCACGGGCTGTCAGACACCCGCACGTCATCAAACGCCACGTCGCCCTCCTCAGTCATCACCGGGGTAGAAGCAGCCATTTTCACTCCTTCCACCACAATCTAACCAGATAGGCGGGGGGATGGTGAGACGGACAGACAGACAATTAAGGTGAGGATCTTGAAATACATATATTTACTTGTTAGTTTTTCATTCTTTTAATTTCTGTAAGGAATTCACTGAAAAAATTAAGCTTTACTGAAACTACTGCATGAACCGATTTATTCATTTATTTACATTTTTTTGACACGGACATAATGTATAAAACATATTTTAACCAAATATTTTAGCTCACATCACAAGTGGCTTATTTGAACCAACAAAATGGACAAACCATGCATAGGACTTCTACTTACCCTGTAAGGCTTCACGTGTTGCACCAGGGAGGCCTGGGCAAACCTCCACAGCCGGCCCTGGTCTCCTGCCTGGGAGAAGAGCAGGGCCTTCTGTCCGTCCTCGTTCTCCTGGTACACATTCAGGGTCCCCATCCCTCTGCCATACATGTGGTACCACAGCTGTACACACGCTCCTTTACCTTAAAGGGATTGTGACATTAAAAAAAAGGTTTTGGAATTGTTCTTGTTTTCTAATCTCAATTGCACCCAAAAAACATGAACTTTTAACATTCAGTAGATTTTCTGTGATCTGGGGTTTTCTGGCTCAAACAGGTGCTGATTTGCCGGCAGTAAGTGACATCACTTACTGCAAATCCCATATGTCAATGGGATTTGCCAGCAGATGTCACTGTTTCACTGTGTTGCCTGTTTTCATTGTAGCTCAAAAGGCCCAAAAAACCCCAAAGAAAACTTCAGACCACAGAAAATCCACTGAATGTTCAAAGTTCAGGTTTTTGGGGTGTAATTGAGCTCATAAAACCTAAAAGAAAAAAGAAAAAGAAAAAGAAAAAGAAAAAGAAAAAGAAAAAGAAAAAGAAAAAGAAAAAGAAATGAAAATGAATGTCATAAAACCTTTAACGGAGCCGGGAGGGAAATCACTTCAGTTCAACTAAAGAGTGTTTTGAATCAACTTACAAATGGGGGGGAACGGGGGGGCTACTACCTGCTACTACATTCCCACTTGGATCATGGATAAATTGATTGATAAAACGTGATCATTTAGCATTGAGGAAATTATGATTAATTATGATTAAACATTTCCTTAGCCAAAAAGTTCTCTCATATTTTGCTATACATTTGCCCGTGGATCCCTGTGAAACAATGTATAATGTGTTATTCTATTCTACTCTCAGTCCCAGTTTGTAAGATCACCTGTATTTAAACCCATTTTGGGCGGGAACCCATTTTTGTGTTCGCATTATGTTGTTATGCTTTAGCTATTGAAAAATAGCAGATCTACAAGCTCATAGCGCTACGAGCTTGTAGGTCTGCTATTTTTGAAAAATCGAAGAACGACTGACAGAAACATAGCTTTTTCAGAAAACTGTCAGGATGTAGAAGAACATTTTCAGAATCTGATCTCAGGTCAGAATGGGTTAAGTCAACATTGTCATTACCTGCGGGGTACAGTGGGGATGCCATTCTGGCTGTCTGGCCAGTCAGGTCGGCGACAGAGGAAGGCACATAGTAGTAATGGCCAGTGCGTGTGTGGGTGGTGTGGTCGCTGTCTGGTCCTGTGTTAGGGTTTGGGGTGGGTCCCCAATGTCTGATCCAATCTGAGTTATCATCAGGCTGCTGCTGCCAATTACAGCTGCCTTCCTCGAAATCACACACATCTAGAGGATAACGTTCAACAAAATCCTTAGAAAATCCTTGTATACACATATCAATATATCATTATAGGCATGTAAATAGATAGGTATATATAATTAGATTGTTACTGTAGATAGGTATAATTTTGATAATCGGCGGCTTACGTTGCCTACCATCTACAATAGCATTGTAGAAACATAAATAGGTGGCATCTTTCTATGCAGTGAATGCCTCATTTTAGAATGAAACTCTTAGTATTAGTTAGAGGTTTCTTGAGATGTTCTACACCAGTCGTTCCCAAATCTTTTAGCCCATGACCCAAAACAAAATGAGTCATTCTCCCGGTACCCAAACTAGTTAATATAGCAGATCTACAAGCTCACAACACATCGCTTCATGCCGTGTTGTGAGCTTGTAGATCGATTATTTTTACAACTTATTTTCTTATTATATATCTAATTTAATTTATGGAAAAGTTTTGCTTTTTTTGGGAATGTTTTTTGAAAATGTTTTGAAATGATGTAGGAAACAAAAAATAAGGGCACCCTAGCTCTGGTCCATAGCCTTCTACTGCTTCTACGATTCTGCCCTGCAGTATAAGGCTATGGGACTTTCAGTTTTAAATCTCAAATCTAAATCAGACCAGCCTCTCCTCTTTAGTGGAAATCTCACAAACGTTTGACCTACTCACCAATACAAAGCCAGGTTGTGTCAATAGAAAGCCTACTTTCCTTAGTGAGCCCCCCACCACACGTATTTTTTCCACCGGAGAACACATATTCTCTATGAGGCAGTTCTCTGGGCAATATCGGTAGAGGCCGCAGCGGAGTAACTAAAAGTATTCTTTTTCCGGTGGAAACAAAATCCCTTTTTGGCCAAAAAGTACCGTTTATATGTGTGGGGCTCAGAGTGCGTCCACTAAGGAAAGTAGGCTTTCTATTGACACAACCCGTCTTTGTATTGGTGAGTAGGTCAAACGTTCGTGAGATTTCCACCAAAGAGGAGAGGCTGGTCTGATTTCGATTTGAGATTTAAAACCGAAAGTCCATAGCCTTATACTGCAGGGCAGAATCGTAGAAGCAGTAGAAGGCTATGGACCAGAGCTAAGGGCACCCATAACAATGTGTCTGCGACCCACAAATGGGTTCCCGACCCAGTGTCTGGGAACCAGTGTTCTACTACACAGACCAGCCTCGGTATACCTGAAGCAGGACAGGGCCCTGGGGTGAGTGTGATGTCATCTAGAGCTATGTCTCCCGCCTCTCCTCCCACCGAAGCCTCCAGAATCACTTGGTGAACCGGCGCTAAGGTCACATGTCTCTGGGCCTGCCGCCACTCGTCCCCCTGACTGCCTGACCGTTGCCACACCTACAGCACAGGAAGGACCCTCCACAATGAGGATGTGATACTGACAACCTAATCAACAACGCTCGTCCTGAATGTAGGATATGATTAATGTCGTTTTGCAACCACGGTTTCACAATCGTGTAACATGCGCGATAACGGTGTGAAATGGCTCCGTATATGTTTCATAATCGACTCATGTTGTTCTTTTTGACTACCGTGCGGGGAAGTAAGCCGTGCAATCTCCACGGTGTCAGTCCGAGGTCACTATTAAACATGTAGACCTCATCAATCTCTATCAAAATGTCCATCTCTAACTTCAGCTTTTCTATTCTGCTCATTCAGCATATTTAACAGCATTATGACATTCATGATTAAAATGAGATGCACAGTATGGCCAGCAGCTGTACAGTACATCTGCTTGTATTAGTAATACAAATATACTATGGTCTTGCATTATACATCTGTAAACTGTAAATATCTAATAGCCAACATAAGAATTGGCTCTTGTCATTAGAAACCATGAGTATTATTTATTACGTAACAGTACGATGTATTGTTTCACATAAAGTCATAAAAATACATAATAAGCATTTGACACTTATCTTTCATGTTATTTTTAAACTTAGTGAATTTTACCAGTATTTTTGTCACGTCATTAGATGTTTGTAGAACCATCTTCAGAGATCCCACTGTTGCTCCAAACATGTGGTACCAAAATGAGAAACAGTATCCCTTTTCTCCAGCAGGAGGAAGCAGTGATGACTTAATCTGGGCCCTATTCCCCTTCACACTTGGAAGGGAACTCTCAATGTACAGATACTGGCCTGTCAAACAACACAAACAGAACTAGTCAATAAGAAATACTGGACTTTATAGCTAAAACAGTTGTTGAGTCATTAAATAATATAATCCCTTTAAATTCCAATTTAAGTAAGACGAGACTTGATTTGGCTTTGTGTACAAAAACAGCAGACCATTTTCTGTGTACTGTACGCTTAGTCAAAATTAATGAATCATGCAATCAATGCTACACACATAATGTCCGGGGACAATGCTAATCTAAAATAGCCTAGCTCACAGGTTTTCAAAAAAAATTTGACCCCTATACTGAGAGAAACACAAAGCAGGCAGTCCAGTGGTGTGCCCAGACATTTTGAGGGGCAGTTGCGCAAGTGAAAAAACAGAACCGTGTGTGGTGCGTGGAACTGCTGACTGCCTTAATTATGTTTGAGATTTATAGATTTTGGGGCATAAATAATAGCTTTTAATCCAACCGTACAAAAAACTAACTTTTAAAAGGGCACATTGCTGTCCAAAAGGGAAGGTGATCTAGCACTACCTTGTGTCTATCTATGCACGCCCCTGGCAGGCACGGGCACCCAATTGTATACAATTCTGTGGCAATTTAAAAAGTCTTCCTGTTGAAGACCCATGGCCTTGCTTAACTGACCAGTGCCAGTGGTGTGGTCTCCTGCAGGCCCCGTATCGGGAGTCTCAGTGGGACCAGACCTTCTTTGCCAGTCAATCTCATCCTCAGTCCCTTGGGCCCAGCTACACAGATCCTTCTCAAAGGAACAGCCATAGGCAGACAGAGCTGAGGAAAGAAAGAGGAACTTCATAGTTAACGGTCCAACCCGTCATTTCTGCTTGTGTATTATGATAGTGTAAAGAGCAGGGCATTGCTGTGGCAACCCATTGTACATTGCTAAATACAGGAAGGCCTACAGTATGAAGTGCAATAAAAATAAGGTCCAAACATTGGCAAAATAAGCTCCATTCTACGTTTCGATAACACACAGATCTTCATGGGGAATCTTTCCCAAAATTCCTGATTTGGGGTCAGCTGTGAGAAAGACTATTGGCTCGTTTATGTGGAATGCACTCACCCCGCCATTTGAAAATTTTAAAATAAATATTTACCTGGTGGTTGGAAGGAAGTTTCACAGTTTAAGAAAGAGATGTCATCCACAGCGACGGCGTGATCTCCATGGGGAGGACCAAGCCAGTGGAAAATGCTAATGAAAAATATCTGAAGAAAATATAAACATTAATACTATTATTGCAGTTCATGTCATGTAGTCTGTGTGTTTCTATCTCTTGACTGTAATAATGTTCAGGTCAATTGATTATACAGTATGTTCTGCAACAAGTGTTCTGTGAGGTATACAGTAAAGGAATTCTGTATCAAATGATAGACACTATTGGACCAAAATAATTTATAGCAATACAAATGTTACATTGAGATAAAAATGGGGGATCAAGTGGGGGTCCATGGCCTAATGCATTATTAAACTGGTGGTCCTCGTGATAAAAAATGGACACTGAGGATTTTACAATGTAGATTGGAGTCCCAGAGGAAAATGAAAAAACATATGGGGGTCCGTGAGAATCACTGCACTGCAATACACTACAACCCATTTAAACCGGGAAAGCATCTGTGTCATTTTAGACTTTAGCGTTGGCTATTCAAAAATAGCAGATGTACAAGCTCACAGCACGTCACTTCGTGCCACGCTGCAAGCTTGTACATCTGCTATTTTTGAACATTAAAAAACCAAATTGCATTGAATCATTTTGAAAACTACCGAAAACGTTTGAGAACTATTTAGAAGGCATTTGTAGAATCTGCCTCACACAATGGGCTCACATGAATGAACACACACCTCGTAAGGGTGCCGCTGCTGACCCAGGGCCAGACGTTCCTCACTCCACTGTGAGGCTGTGTTGTGACTGCGTGACCACAGGATTGCTTCACCTCCGTCCGCTTGCTGCATAATGACTCTGAGTGACCGGTCGCTCTCCCTGCTCATGTGGAAGTGAAACCTGTGGGCAGCAGGAAAGAGGGAAGGAAGGACGGAGAGAGAGAGAGAGAGTTGGATGAGCAAAAACATTGAGCAATTTGTCCAGTAACAGCTTTGTGCTTCATATCAAAACAATATTTAGATATCCCTGTCCCCTGTCGGGTGGAAACCTTGTGCCTCCATAATTTCATCGTATGCTTTTTTCTTTTCTTTTCTTTTTTGTACAAAAGTACTTTGTTGTACAAAAGTGTTGCGCAAAAGTAGAAGAAATAGCCAATCTACAAGTTCACAACGTGTAGCAGTGTGAGCTTTTAGTAGATCTGCCATTTTTGCAATGATTCAAAGATTTGGAGATTTTCCGGGGTCAAATTAACCAATGAAAAGAGCTTGTGACTATTTTATATCTTTGGAACACACGGTTCCATTTTTTGGATGCACGAGGCATCTGCCCAACAGCGACGACGGTATGATCATTATTATGGAGGCATGAAAGCGGAGCTATAGCCGCAGGAATGGAAGCAGCACACCAGCGTTAATGTCGGGCATGTCACTCACACAATCTGGCAGTAGGGGGACGTTGGGGGGAGGGTGGGGCTCTGGAGACGGGCCTCTAGAGATGGGACTTCACTGGAATTCACTCCCATGTAGTATCCTGTGGATAAGGGAGATGAGAGAGTGTGTGCGTGGGAGTTCTGAGTACAACTGACCTATTGTTTACGCTGGGGTTTGAGAGTTTCGCTGTGAAGTTGTCTTTAGACGCTAAAGGCATCTAGTTCCCAACTGTTTCTCACTAAGGGCACACCTGACAATCTTGAACACGTTCGCGGTTGTGCCGCCACACATGGCTGCAGTGTTAAGTGGTCAGATGGGTGGGCCGCGTCCGTTTTCAGAGCATGTTTATTTCAATGATCAATCGATCGGTTGTGTTCCGGCTTCCGTAGTAGACTTAAAGTTCTTATTTATCGGTCTCGCAAGGAAAACATTTAGGGCCCCACCCACTTCCCACTGGCAATAGCGTCGTGGCCCACATGTTGGGAATCCCTGCTCTACCTGTGTCTGTAGTGTGTCTGTAGTGTCAGTGAGGGGACAGGTGGCATTAGTGGCCCTCTGTCTCTTTACCTGTGTCTGTAGTGTGGTCAGTGGGGGGACAGGTGTCATTAGTGGCCCTCTGTCTCTGTACCTGTGTCTGTAGTGTGGTCAGTGGGGGGACAGGTGTCATTAGAGGCCCTCTGTCTCTGTACCTGTGTCTGTAGTGTGGTCAGTGAGGGGACAGGTGTCATTAGTGGCCCTCTGTCTCTGTACCTGTGTCTGTAGTGTGGTCAGTGAGGGGACAGGTGGCATTAGTGGCCCTCTGTCTCTGTACCTGTGCCTGTAGTGTGGTCAGTGAGGGGACAGGTGTCATTAGAGGCCCTCTGTCTCTGTACCTGTGTCTGTAGTGTGGTCAGTGAGGGGACAGGTGTCATTAGAGGCCCTCTGTCTCTGTACCTGTGTCTGTAGTGTGGTCAGTGGGGGGACAGGTGTCATTAGTGGCCCTCTGTCTCTTTACCTGTGTCTGTAGTGTGGTCAGTGGGGGGACAGGTGGCATTAGTGGCCCTCTGTCTCTTTACCTGTGTCTGTAGTGTGGTCAGTGGGGGGACAGGTGGCATTAGTGGCCCTCTGTCTCTGTACCTGTGTCTGTAGTGTGGTCAGTGGGGGGACAGGTGTCATTAGAGGCCCTCTGTCTCTGTACCTGTGTCTGTAGTGTGGTCAGTGGGGGGACAGGTGTCATTAGTGGCCCTCTGTCTCTGTACCTGTGTCTGTAGTGTGGTCAGTGGGGGGACAGGTGTCATTAGAGGCCCTCTGTCTCTGTACCTGTGTCTGTAGTGTGGTCAGTGGGGGGACAGGTGGCATTAGAGGCCCTCTGTCTCTGTACCTGTGTCTGTAGTGTGGTCAGTGAGGGGACAGGTGGCATTAGTGGCCCTCTGTCTCTGTACCTGTGTCTGTAGTGTGGTCAGTGGGGGGACAGGTGTCATTAGTGGCCCTCTGTCTCTGTACCTGTGTCTGTAGTGTGGTCAGTGGGGGGACAGGTGTCATTAGAGGCCCTCTGTCTCTGTACCTGTGTCTGTAGTGTGGTCAGTGGGGGGACAGGTGTCATTAGTGGCCCTCTGTCTCTGTACCTGTGTCTGTAGTGTGGTCAGTGGGGGGACAGGTGTCATTAGAGGCCCTCTGTCTCTGTACCTGTGTCTGTAGTGTGGTCAGTGGGGGGACAGGTGGCATTAGAGGCCCTCTGTCTCTTTACCTGTGTCTGTAGTGTGGTCAGTGGGGGGACAGGTGGCATTAGAGGCCCTCTGTCTCTGTACCTGTGTCTGTAGTGTGGTCAGTGAGGGGACAGGTGTCATTAGTGGCCCTCTGTCTCTGTACCTGTGTCTGTAGTGTGGTCAGTGGGGGGACAGGTGGCATTAGTGGCCCTCTGTCTCTGCCACCTGTTGGGCCCCTCACTGGTGTCATTCCACTGGCACTGACCATTCTCAAATGTGCAGGGACCTGACAACAAAAACAAACAATACAAAAAAACACAAATACATAGCATATGAATGGAAATGTGCAACTTGATATTGTTTGGAAAATATATTTAAAGTCACATTCCAGATTTTGATGAAATTCTGTTTGAGAATGTGCCCATTTGTTTTGCTTTGTTATTCTTTGAGTTTATTTTTGTGTATCATATATTATCATGTTACTTTGTCTGCAGTACATAGTATTAGTCATCACAATATATTACAACATGCCGTTTACCACAGATGACCATATCCTGTGTCAATGTGTATTAATAATTTATATGTAACTAAACAAGTTTACGCAATACAGAAGCCAGCACTCACCACAGGTATCTTCATCCTCCCCTAGGGGGCAGTCTATGTGATAGTCACACTGCAATGTGGCCAAGATGCACACCTCTGACTGCCAGCAGAAAAAATCATTGTCCTCCAAAACGAAATAGAAAAAAGAAAGACAAAAGATGACAATCCAACGAATGGACTCCTTTTTGCTTCAAATCAAATCAAATCAAACTTTATTGTCACATCACATTACATAACTAAAAAACATCGCATGGATGCACCTGGGACGTATCCTCAGTGATGTATCCTGAGGTCAACATCATACCCCTCACTCAGGCGACCCAGCCAGGATGATCAAGTCCCGACTTACATCCCAGTAGCTACCCTCAATAAGTCCCACTAGGGAAAAACCAGGGGCACACAATCCGTTGGAACTACTAGAAGGCGGCTGTGTTTACATGTGACCGCCATAACCAAGGCAAGCAAGGCTTGATTGGTTATGGTTACCACTGTAGCCGGAGTAGGCTGGGGTTGCAAATGACAAATAGCATACCAGTGGGGCATCAACCTGAGTGTGCATGTGTTCTCTCGTTTGGTGGGTTTCTCAAATTAATTTGGTCTGTAGTTAACGTAAACCTAAGCGTTTCATGTTTTGGTCAAAATTACACCCGATAATATCTCAATCGTGATTTTTGAAGCTGTTTATGTGCTCTTAAAAATGTTTATTTTTCCCTGTGTGAATTGAAAATCGTATTAATATCATAAGCCAATTGTTTTTAATACGAAGCTTGTTTTCGTGATTTATCCAAAACCCAGCTAGTGCAAAAACGTGTTGAAAATCTGCGGCGAGAAACTGCTGATTTTGGGGTTTATACACCAACATCCGGGTTGGTGTACAAAAAAGACATCACAGCCATTTCAAAAACTCACCTCGCAGGGTTTGGTGGGAGGAGTGGAGGGTGTGGGCGCTGCAGTGGAGGTGGGTGGAGCAGAGGTAGGTGGCAGTGCAGTGGAGGGTGGAGCAGAGGTAGGTGGCAGTGCAGTGGTGGGTGGAGCAGAGGTAGGTGGCAGTGCAGTGGTGGGTGGAGCAGAGGTAGGTGGCAGTGCAGTGGAGGTGGGTGGAGCAGAGGTAGGTGGCAGTGCAGTGGTGGGTGGAGCAGAGGTAGGTGGCAGTGCAGTGGAGGTGGGTGGAGCAGAGGTAGGTGGCAGTGCAGTGGAGGTGGGTGGAGCAGAGGTAGGTGGCAGTGCAGTGGAGGATGGAACAGAGGTAGGTGGCAGTGCAGTGGAGGTGGGTGGAGCAGAGGTAGGTGGCAGTGCAGTGGAGGATGGAACAGAGGTAGGTGGCAGTGCAGTGGTGGGTGGAGCAGAGGTAGGTGGCAGTGCAGTGGAGGATGGAACAGAGGTAGGTGGCAGTGCAGTGGAGGTGGGTGGAGCAGAGGTAGGTGGCAGTGCAGTGGAGGTGGGTGGAGCAGAGGTAGGTGGCAGTGCAGTGGAGGATGGAACAGAGGTAGGTGGCAGTGCAGTGGAGGTGGGTGGAGCAGAGGTAGGTGGCAAGGTAGGGAGCTGACTGTTGTTAGGGTCAAGTTCACATGCTTTGGACAAAGAGATGTCATCCACAGCAACTAACCCTCTTTTGCCGTTTCCTTGCTGATAGCAGAAGACAATCTGGGAGCAGACAGACATGCTATAAAAACATAGGCCAGTGGGTAATATGCTGTCATGCATATATTCATTATGTCTGAAAAACGACATTTTGTTCTATTTCTTTTTCCTTTTCTGTTTTTTTGTATTATTTCTACGGTAACTTGATATTACTTTTTCATTTGTGCTTTTCATATATGCTACTGTGATATTTTATCATAGATTATTATTATTCTTTATTATGTAAAAAGGTGGGCAAAATAAGCTTTATGCTTCAGCCCATACCTTTTCAGCTAAAATAGTCACTATGTTGACTAAACAATGTAAATTGCTTAACAACCATTTAGTTTTGTTTTTAAATGACCGAAATAAAGATTCAAACTCAACTCAAACTCAACTGATGAATCATACCAGAAACAAGCCGACGCCATGAATGTCATGGATGCAGTTTTATTGCTACTGTTGAGCGAGCTACACATGCACCGTACACTCACGTTCACAGCAATGACCTATGTACTTTTAGGAGGGAGTAAAGATAGAACCGTGTCCTTAACCCAATAGGTTTACTGGGTTCATCTGAGATCTGAAGGCTTCAGGGATATTACACAACACATTGTGTCCATCACCAGTGTGGCTATTACTCATGGCCAAAACAATCTGTGTCACTATAGTTGCTTGTATGAGCCATTTTATATTACAGTAAAAAAATAAGAATAGAATAAGCTATAATTGCACAGTATGATAGTACCATATGATAGAAACAGTTGTGTCGTATATTCTTAAGTGTGATGATGCAATGGAAGCAAACAACACAACAACATTTTTGAGTTTTTGAGTGAGGGGCGCCCACTAAATATCAGCCACATGGCGTCTTACGTCGTACTTAGTGCCCTAAACAAACATTGAAGTCCATAGACTTGGCTGCCATATAACGTAAGCTTCAAAAGCCATATATTGGAAGGGCTAGCGTCCCTAAAAAAATGGGGGGGGGGGGGGGGGGTTTGAGAACCACTGCTTTACTAAATAAGAGGATCACTGACCTTGCTATTGGTGGTGGATGTGAGGGTGACCTCTGCCCTCTGCCAACTGTAGCTGTGTGTTTGACCTTTGAGCCACAGCACTGTGTCCCCGATGCCAGACTGATATGTCCTGGAACGCACAGTAAGCGTTCCTATCACGTCATCCAGACTGTAGAAATAGAATCTAACCTGCACGTGGACACACAACAGTAAAGAATGAAGTGCTTTTGGTTTCAGTTTTTTAATCAGTGAAGAAGGACAGGAAGTGAGAACACGAGGAGCAACCATGTACTCTACTGTATATTAGCACTGTAAGTGATGTCATTGTGTAATCCTTTATTCTTTATTCGGATCCCCATTATTATTAGCTGCTGCGGAAAAACATCATACCATAAAACATATTCATACAAACAACTGACAGTCTAAATCTAAATTACACTGTTAAAATGCCAATGGAAATAGATAATATAGGTTAAACATCATGTACAACAACACATTGATCATTCCAATTGAGTGGTCTCTCCCAATAATATATTTTAACAGATTTTTGACCTATTCGGTTTTCCACAATGTCACCAAGACAATGTATTTGCAAATTGTAAATGAAGATTAAAAGTATATAAATATTCTATTGTTTAACAATAATACATAGACGTAGACATAGAATACAATAATATACTCATACTAGGTACATCCGGTGATGCTAAGTGGGAAGATATGCAACTCTCTCGTTGCCATTGAATGGAACCACATGTGGCCCATTGGGCCGAACTATTCAGTACTCAAAGTATTCAAAGCATTTGGTTATGTGCTGGTTATGTACTACTTCTCCTTGTCTGCCCTATTGGCCGTAGAGGTCATAACTCTCCACTAGCGACAATCTGTAAGAAATGGTTAAGACTGCTTACATGCACTAATTGAGAGGTTTAGCAGTAGCCTACTCCCAACATAGATACGCAAATCTGTACTTACAGTACAGTTGGTGCTGGGTAGTAAGGTGCCAGAGAGTATCTCAGACATCTGACCTTTCTCAGTCAGGGCACCAGGGGTGATAAAATGACCTGGAAAAATAACAATGCACAGTTAAAAGGAAATTATGTCAAATGTACAGTACAGTATTTCATTCTTTCATTTAATCAACTAAGAAGAAACTGTGCTGGACGGCTGTCAACAGACAGGGTCGGCACAATAGAGCGGAATTCCTCACCTGCGGCAGTGTTGAGAGTGTGATCTCTGGCAGGTCCGCGGCCGGGCCAGGCAGTCTCCCCACTCATATGTGTCCAATGCATCCCGAGAATGTCCAACTCACTCCTGTTCCAGGAACAGAGGCCCTCCTCAAAGCTACAGCGATCCCCCACGCCCTGTTGGTCTGTGTTATAGCAGAAATGAAGGCAACATAATGGGAAGAAAGCAGAGTAGTAGACTAGAGACTGTTGGCAGCAAGCTAGAAACAGGCACCAGATGATGACTGTGGTCTCAGACTGCTAGTGAGTTATCTTCAACTGTCACGTCTCCACATTATAGTCAGCATTTCGGAAATGTAGGAAAACTGGCATATTGTTGCAATTGTATGCAATTGAAAGCAGTTGAATGCATTGTTTGAAAGTTTCAAGAACTGGTTCCATGGGTTCTCGAATGGCTTTCATGCAACAGTACAATATGCCATGAAAAGATATAATTGAATGTAAAACATGAAAAGCAACACAATGGGAGTCACAACTCACAAATGACTGTGATTGTGACAATGGTACTAAACAAACAAACCAAAACTGAACTTGAACCTCGGTAGACTACAATGTATTAAACACTACATTCAGCATTTCAACCATTAGGCTATACAACTTACCACAGCTGATCTCATCAGACTCATCGCCACAGTCATCACTGAAGTCACACACACGGCTGTGCTCCACACACACTTTGTTGTTGCAGGTAAACATGTCCTCTGGGCACCTGGGCTGGGGCTCTGGAAAGAACCACATGACAGAATTTACCGTAGAAGAGTAGCCCTGACTGATGCCCAGAAGCCTAATATCTGGAAATCTGCTATTTTCTGTGTGCAGTCCCATATAGCATAAATCAAGTATACGGTAACCAAATATAAACCAGGTGCTAGTGTAATTGTGTGTTTTTTCTTTTTTTTGCCAACCTGGTAGGGTGCAGTTGGAGAAGTCCACGTCATCGATGGCGATGAAGGTTTGAGTGGCTTCAAATGCGATGGTGAAGTGGTCTGGCGTCCGACCCACTGCAACCTCGCCACGACGCCATGAGTCCCCCTGGTCTCCTGACTGCCACCACAGCAGAGTGTCTCTGGAGTCCTGCTTCAGAGAGACCTTCAGTTCACCTTGTACACCTGTGACAACAAACAGCTAGTTTGTGAGCTCACAGGAAGGACAAAAATGAATGACTGTGTATGCACTTGCTTCCCTAGCTAAAGGTTTTATTGTATACTCATATTGGTGCTATATAAATGTATGCCTTATGCCACTGTTGCACCTTTAATTTATGTTAAATGTACTGTTTTTTTATGTAAATGTTTTATATACAAATGTATGTAAATAGAAACTTTTGCACTGCTGCTCACCTGTGTAAATAAAGGTCAAATGAAAGCTACATGGATTGGATGGACAGACTTTGATGCATGTAGTTGATACGCACGCGTGCACACACACACACACACACACACACACACACTTAGGCCCAATCCCAATTGCCTCCCTCAAGCCCTGAGCCTGGACCCTCGTTGACTTTAATGACGTCAGCTGTAAGTGCTTGAGGGTGAGAGGCTGCAAGGGCTCCAAATTGTTGTGAAAGAAATGGGACAGCACTTTGAAGATGAGTCCGCCATTCATGACGCTTTGCATCATTTTATACAAACTGTCCTTATTCACAGCCAGTGCCTACCTACATGCTTGGGCTATTTATACATGTCTATCATGTCTATTTTAGTATTTAAGCTGATCGTTTTATTATTAGTTTAATAAATACACTTTCCTGTGTGATATGAGTTGTAATATATATATATATATATATATGGGTAATTTCTTTGCCAAAGTCAGCATCGACGCTGACTTTGGCAAAGGGCACATAAAGGGGCGGGGCTGAGCTCTCACTGATTTACCGATTTCAAATGGGACATCCCTCAAGCCCTCGCAGACTTCACATGAACGCGCAGCTAAGTCAGTGAGGGCTCATTGAGTCAGCAAGGGAGTGGATTGGGATTGGGCCATTAACACACCTCCATACATATGATAGTAGAAATGCAGTGTGCAGGTGGAGCTGGCCTGTTGCATTGTGGGGCTGTTCAGGGAAGCAGCACTGCCCTCCAGTCCTCTGTCTTCCACCACTGCCATGTACCAGCCTGGACCAATCAGAGAAGGACACACACATCTGAGAGGCACAAGGCCACAGTTACAGTGCTGCCATTATAGAGAGGATAATGTTGTAGGCCTACAGTATTTCCAAAATCTTAAAGGCTTAAGAAATGTACAGTTGGAACTCTTCACTGAGGAATTCAATAAGAAATGTAAATAAAGAAAAGGATAGGGCATGGTCTTACCAAACTCAGTGCCCAGTGTGTGATCTAGAGATGGTCCGGCATTGTCAGTAGCATTCCTGCCTCTTAGCCACTTTAACTGGCCAGCACTCATGTCTTCCCATCCACACGTGTCATTCTCAAAGGAACAGCCAGTGAATGCTCCACTTGTTTCATTAACTATCAGGGGAAGATATTGGAAGGTAGAGTTATCTACATGAACCCTATACACTAGCGTACCTACTCTGGGGTAAATATTTGGAGAAAATACTGTAGAATGTAGATGATCTACTGTACAAGCTCTCAACGTGTTGCAATGTGACGCGTTGTGAGCTTGTAGATCTTCTATTCTCGGGGAAGAGTAGAGAGAAAAAAGGAGAGGACCACGTAGCCACGTAGACCCCTGGAGGGGTGCGGGTGCATATGTTGGTTAGACACACCAACAGTCCTACAGTCATGAGTCCGACACCCTACCCCAAACCTTAACCTAACCCTCGGTGGCCAGGTGATTTGTACTGGCCATGAGTGATTTGTAACCGGCCATGGGTGATTAATGCCTGCACCAGATTTGTAACCGGCAACGCATGTCGGGAGTGACGGTGTTGGCGGACTCATGACTGTAGGACTGTTGGTGTGTCCGACATCCCTTTAGTCCGACCTACGTGATGGCCGGTTAACACGTGGCTGGTTAAGACTGAGGTATATGTACATGTACAGTAAGGAATGACTGGATATATCATGCTATTATGAGAGACACTTTATGCTACAGTAGTATATAGTAGTAATAAAAAAGAAAGAAAAAAAAGAAGAAACATGACTGAAATCTGTACCTGGACAAAGGCCTGATGTTACAGCGATATCATCAATAGCAACATATCCACTGTTTGTGGAGTCTGCCTCAATCAATACCTGGACATGAGATGATTAATCACCCATATGAATTATGCTTTAATAATGTCAAGTCAGCACATATAAAAAAGATATGTATACGTAACTATCAGCACACCTGGAAGAATGGTGTCTTCACTATGGACTCAGAAAACCTGGTCCAATTTGGTCCACTCCTGTTGGTCTGGAAAAGTAGCTCCAACTCGCTTGGCTCTGAGCGTACATACACACGCAATGTTGCTGACTCACTGTAAAAGAACAAAGTACTTTAAAAAAATATATGAATTTTACAGAGATTATGTGCAAAGACTGCAAAAAATATTTTCCGGTTGTTAACCACTTAAATTCCCTATTTTATCACACAGAAAATGACTGACTCTGTTCCAGAATATTCCCAGCACAGTGCCTCTATGTGTCAGAATATATTCCCAGCACAGTGTGCAAGTGATTCAGTCATTTGACACCATGCATTTCCAGCGGAAGTTAATAGTACTGCGACAATGGCCCCCAGAAGTCGGCATACCCCTACCGGAGTTAGGACCAAACACAACATAGTTTTTCCTCATCTCTAAGGCCTCCCATACATGAAATGGATTCTTGTATAAAAATATTTTACTGCAAAAGTGGTGAAATTGTTATTTAAAGTTATACACCTCAAACTAAAAATAAAGCCTGTCCGTCTGGTGGTTGAGGCACTTAAAGGCATGTAGATTCACAATGGAAGCTCTGAGAGGTTCAAAACTTGGCATACTTGAAGCCAGAACATACCTCTACATTCTAGAAAAGACTGAATGTCAATATCTGAATGTCAATATGAGATATAGTCATTTGAACACATACTTACAGTAGGTGGAATTGTACATCTATGTAGATGTCTTCTCTACTTTGAAGTGACTCTGGAATGGATTGTCATAGCAACACATATGATGGCTTGTAGGAAAGGTGAGGTTCTACTGAATCCAGCAATACCAATTGTGTAAATGTAGCTTGCATAATCGTGGAGTTATGCCACAAAACATATATGGTGTCCCAAACGGGGGGAAATAAAACTAATGAAATCTACAGTATCAAATTAGTTTTATTTTTTCTTCACTTATCAAGGGTGGGAAAACATAAACAAATCACTTGAGTAGAAGTCCCTAAAATGTATGAAATGTCTCAAACTTGAGAAATGAGAAATTGTGAACAAATAGATGCCGCTTCAATAGAGAAATATGCAAGCCTAGATTGGAACTACTAACTATTATTATGTTGCAGCACATGACCTGGATGTTCCCTCATCAAGCTCAAATCTCAATATTATCCCCATAAATATAAATAATCAAGTTATTCATTTCTGTTATTTGAGTTATTTGGTTACAGTCAAGTTATACTACAGTATTTGGCTCCACTTGCATCTTATTGCCTACAGTATGTGGCTTTCTTCATAAAATGACAGGTAAAATAATTTCACATATTTTGGAATGTGAAAAGATGAGATGAACCTTGTCAAATCAAGTAGCTATTTAGCTGACTGGAGTGGAGAGTGACCTAGCATTTAGTTCTCTTTAGTGTAACAGAGCCTACTGCCTGTCCAGTAGTCTACACTGACAATAGCAGAACCCTGCCCTGACACTATTTCACCAGAATGGAAAATAGACTTAATTAGTATCACTTGTAATATGGTTACTGCACATATACTATAGCCTAAAAATAGTGCGCGCAATGCACAACATAGATACTGTACAAATTCTGAAGTGTGTCTTTAAAATTTTACCAAAATGGAATATTGGATCCAAATCTTTGTATCATCTTTGCTAAACAGTTGGAAAAAGGCACGAAACAAGACCCATAATGTATAAAGCCCACGGCTTTCAACACATACTAACTGTTGTTCAACAGAGAGATGATGTTCATAAAACCCTGGCAAACCCAAATTCAATATACTCTCCTCTCCTCATCATATACTGTATCATGTTGAGAAAACTACTCCAGTAAGACCAGAGTGAGAGCATGCCGTCTCGTCAAGAAGACTGAATAGGGTACAACATTGTTGAATAGGATACAACACTGTTTAACATACAAATATATTGTTTCATTTGTGGGAAGGCCAGCACAATTGATTGATTGATTGATGGATTTAAAAGTTTATTAGACATAAATGTAAAAACAGCAACAGAGTACAGTCATACAATCAGTCCAAAAGGGATAGCACAAAAAAGTCCTTGCGGTCTTGTGCAATCAGTTCATAGACAAAACCAGGACTACTGGTCAGAGTACCAGAGACAGGGCCTTCACATGGTCAGTGGTCAGAGTACCAGAGACAGGGCCTTCACATGGTCACTGGTCAGAGTACCAGAGACAGGGCCTTCACATGGTCACTGGTCAGAGTACCAGAGACAGGGCCTTCACATGGTCACCATGGGCGGAGCTTGGGGGGGTTCAGGGGGTGCACTGCACCCCCTGAAATAATATCTTCTGGCTTCTGACTGTAGTTTGTAATCATCTCTCTTATCATGATATGATGACTCGCTGTACGGCTGTAGTGCATGTGTGTGAGCTGCTGTACTACCTAAATAACTCATTTTTAGGGGTTAGGGCATTGTAAAAACGCTAAAATAATAAAATAAAGGTTAAGAAAATCGTCGAAAATCGTCGTTGGCCAAGCAGTTGCACCCCCCAGCGTCAACTTCAAGCTCCGCCTATGATGGTCACTGGTCAGAGTACCAGAGACAGGGCCTTCACATGGTCACTGGTCAGAGTACCAGAGACAGGGCCTTCACATGGTCACTGGTCAGAGTACCAGAGACAGGGCCTTCACATGGTCACTGGTCAGAGTACCAGAGACAGGGCCTTCACATGGTCACTGGTCAGAGTACCAGAGACAGGGCCTTCACATGCAGCATCAGAAAGATTGATGAAGTTGTACATCGGCTGCTCTCGTACCCAGATCTCTTTGCATATGATGACAAATATCATAAATGCTACCTAAAACACTAAATATCTAAACGAAATATAGCAGCTATAAAACAAAGAATTAGAACAGCAGACCAGTATCTATGTCAAAGCTTTTATTAATCTCACTGAAGTAGTTAACATCTTTCTTTAAATAAATGAAAGTGATGACAAGTCATCACTTTCAATAAATAAGAGTTATGACATACTGAAGACACTGGTCCATGGTTTTCTTCATCGATATATCTGCAGGTCTATGTAGTAGTTCTGGATTTTCTTGGAGATTTGCATCTTCTCTCATTGTGCCCATTTCCCATGGGCACACTTTTAGAGCATGCAACATCAGACTTTCCATGTTCTACAAATTATAATGCTGTATGTTTCCAGGGTTTGTATTTAGACAATATCATCTTCTTCCTCAGAGTTAGTGTCTTCAGTATGTCATCATAACAGTCAAGGAGTTTATATACCGTAAATGGAAATTGGTGCATTTACAGTATATAGAGCTTTTATCCAAAGCACTTTACATAGATTGTGCATTACATTCACACATTCAGTCACACACCGATGGCAGAGGAAACCATACAAGACACCGACCTGCACATCGGGATCAATTAGGGGTTCAGAGTCTAACTCTGGGGGAGCCCTGGATCGAACTGAGAATATGGTATGATACAGTACTACCGGTATATTGTTAGTTCACACTGAAATTTGTCTTGCGAACCTCACGGTTCTCCATCCAACCGCTCTATTGGCCACTCTATCCCTGAGGCACTGCCGCCTCTGCATATTACCGGTATTATACTGTATATTGTATATTTGTCATCATACACAAAGAGATCTGGGTACGAGAGGAGCAGATGATGTACAACTTCATCAACCTTTCTGATGCTGCATGAAGAACCTTAAGTCTCTGGTACACATACCAGTACCAGCCATAATGGCTGTCAGATGTTCTGGTCTTGTACTGGCCTTCACACAAATCTCTTTGTATGTTAAACAATGTTGTATCAACCCTATTCAGTCTTCTTGATGAGACTGCTGCAGGCATGCTCTCACTCAACATTTGCAACTTGCTCATTACTGCAGCATATTGTCTGTATATAGAGCCACGGTTTTATGAACATCATCATCTCTCTGTTGAGCAACATTTAGTAAGATCATTTTAATTTTGAGTATCTGCTGATACCGATTTTTCCCCATCTGAAAATTATATTTTTATGCAACTCCTCCAATATCACAATAGTACAATATCCCAAATCACGGACAATATACAGTCTAATATCATGATATGGATATCATATTGATACTAGGGATGTCCCAATCACATTTTTGTGCTCCTGCTCTGATCATTTAAAAATGTCATGATCGGCCCCGATTTCCGATACACTTCACATTATAAGATCACATAAGATGCACATAGGTGGAGCCAAATACTGTAGTATAAATTGACTGTAACCAAATAACTCAAATAACAGAAATTAATAACTTGATTATTTATATTTATGAGGATAATATTGAGATTTGAGCTTGATGAGGGAACAGGCTTTCGCCTTTGCTGCCCCAACCCTGTGGAATGCCCTCCCTAAGGCACTCAGAGATGCCCCTACCCTTCAAACCTTCAAATCCACCCTCAAAACCCACCTCTTCAATATTGCCTTCCCTAGCTAACCCTTTTCACTGTCTTTTAATGTTCTTTAGCTTTTAGTGTTATTTTTCCTTTTTCTATTAAAGTTGTTTTTACTTTGTTGTTACCTCTGTAAAGCCCCCCCATGTAAAGCGTCTTTGGGTACTCAGAAAAGCGCTATATAAGTTTGAGATATTATATTATTATTATTTAACATCCAGGTCATGTGCTGCAACATAATAATTGTTAGAACTTAGTAGTTCCACTGTATGCTTGCATATTTCTCTATTGAAGCGGCATCTATTTCTTCACAATTTCTAATTTCTCAAGTTTGAGACATTTCATACATTTTAGGGACTTCTACTCAAGTGATTTGTTTATGTTTTCCCACCCTTGATAAGTGAAGAAAAAATAAAACTAATGTGATACTGTAGATTTCATTAGTTTTATTTCCCCCCGTTTGGGACACCATATATGTTTTGTGGCATAACTCCACGATTATGCAAGCTACATTTACACAATTGGTATTGCTGGATTCAGTAGAACCTCACCTTTCCTACAAGCCATCATATGTGTTGCTATGACAATCCATTCCAGAGTCACTTCAAAGTAGAGAAGACATCTACATAGATGTACAATTCCGCCTACTGTAAGTATGTGTTCAAATGACTATATCTCATATTGACATTCAGATATTGACATTCAGTCTTTTCTAGAATGTAGAGGTATGTTCTGGCTTCAAGTATGCCAAGTTTTGAACCTCTCAGAGCTTCCATTGTGAATCTACATGCCTTTAAGTGCCTCAACCACCAGACGGACAGGCTTTATTTTTAGTTTGAGGTGTATAACTTTAAATAACAATTTCACCACTTTTGCAGTAAAATATTTTTATACAAGAATCCATTTCATGTATGGGAGGCCTTAGAGATGAGGAAAAACTATGTTGTGTTTGGTCCTAACTCCGGTAGGGGTATCTCGAAAACTAAAGCACTTTTTGACTGTTTGTTGCAGGACTATAAGGGGAAACTGGCTCAAAAGTGCATCCTCTGTAATTTCATCATCATCCTCTGCATGACCATTACATTTTGTCTTTGGAACACCAGATAATGGATTCAAAGATCGCTCATTCTACACTGCACTCAGAAGTAAATCTGACTAATTTATGTATACAGTATAAATTCCAGGAATCTCTGTATGTCAGACTCTCCTTCACATAATCTCCAGAACGGCTCATCCTATCAACTTCATGGACCTGTATTGCTGAGGACTCTGTGGAGGGCAGTGTCAAGTGTGAAGTCGATCGTATGACGGTTCTCAAGAACGCTCCAAGCAGCCATACAATGCTTTGACAATGCTACAAGCAACATTTGCTTCACTCAAAGGGCCACAATGTAGGCCTACTGTAAAGTGTTTTATCCTTTTGACAGATATATGTGCAAAATATATGCTAATTTGTTCTGGATCGGACCCAAATCAGCGGTGAACTAATAAGCAATACTGTGTATCTTTTAACCAATATATTCCTAGCTTGCACATGCATTCCTCCATCCAAACCACAGTTAATAGTAGCTCTGACTCTGACCTGTTGTCTGTGTGGTACCACAGGATGAGGCAGGAGGATGTGTCCTTCACTTGGATCCATTCTGAGACCACCTGAGCCCTACTGCTTTGGCCCGGGACAAGGGATGGGCTAAGCAAGAACTTACCTAAAAGAAGATAGAGGAAACCGTAGACGTGATCTTAGGTAATACATAGTTGAGGATTGATGGCTTTATATGAGCAAATAAACAGTACTGTTTAAATATAAAAGTACATTTTATTTTTGCCGCAGTAAATAAATCATGTAGAGTTCTCCTAAAAGGTATAAGTTGTGTTACAGTAAATAAATCATGTAGAGCTCTCCTAAAAGGTATCTTTCAGAAGAACTGAGTATACATAACTTAAACAAAAGCGACCTGATACAGTAGTGAAGCGTGTGGTCCATTGCATTTGTGTTTGTATAAAGTATTAAAAAATGCTCAAGTAAAAGAAAACATCAATGCACAACTTGCCCACAATGCCCAGTGAGGCAGAATCACAAGGAAGGTTAACTTTGAGCCCTCAACAACCCTACATACCCTCAGGAGTCTGGGTGGTATGGTCTATAGGTGGACCCTGGAAGCGTCCGTCTGCCTGTACCCAGTCATGTCCATCCTGCTGGGGTACATTGGTCCAGGTGCACTGTCCCGTCTCAAAGTCACAGCTGCCCAGGGGACTGCAGGCCCCGTTCTTCATAGAGACATCGTCCAACTGCACTGTAGAATTCATGGAGTCTGGAACATGGGCAGCTTTGAACACCACCTGATGAGCGTAAATTACAGATTTATTGCCCTTACTTAATACTACTACTACATTTTAAGTTTTTAACAGACTGAGTACACAAATTCACAAGATGTGTTAGCCAAAAGAAGTCATGCAGTTGAATAGCTTACAACTTACACGGAACGGGATAGGGGATGACACAGTGAGCTCTGCCACCTCCCATCCTGTAGAGGGCAGTCCAGAGCGCTGCCACAGAGCTGCTTCCTGTTCCCCACTCCTCCACAGGTGGACAGAGAGGGAATCACTGGGAGCTGCCGGAAGCCAGTACCTACAAGTACACACGCACGCAGACACACAGCGTTGTGTTGTGTACAGTACAGTAGGCCTACAGTACAGTACACCTCTAGTCAGCGTTTTGTAGCATACTTGGAATTTGAACTCCCTTAGTCCTTTTGTGCCCCCCTCAAAGCGGGGCCTGGATCTCAGGTTGGAAACTAGATAAGGTAGGCTACAGAGTGATTCAGTGAAACTAGATAAGGTAGGCTACAGTATACAGAGTGATTCAGTGGGCTCACCAGAAGCGTATGCACATGGCTTCCATTGGACTGAGTTCTGCTGTGAGTAGCTGAGACACCGGACTCTGTGATGCAGTCAAGTAGAAACCTTCAGGAAAAAAAGGTTAAATGACTCATGTTTTAAATTAAACATGTAATGATAATATGTTACTGTAAAGTTAAACACAGGTCATAATCACCATGTTCTGTTCCATAGGTGTGGTCCAAGCGGTCTTTTGTTCCTCTCTGGCGATCCCAGTGACCCACATGAGAGACATCGTGCTCAAAGTCACACAAGTCAGACTCGAAGCCACACACCTCTGGTGGGATGACGGAAAAGAAAAAGAAGAGCGCGTTGAGAAATGTAAGTAATGTATATCAATTTTCTTAAATGAAGTGCTCTTAAATCTGACCAGATTTAATTGAAACTGAAAGCTCTGGGTACGTCAGAGTGTTGTAGTCTTACTTTGATCACCACAGACTCCCTCCGTCACTTTGACATCGTCGAGGGATATGAATCCTCGGCTACTGGCATCCCTATGTCCTGAGAACATAATCTGTAGTAACAATACACTTCATTTGTAAAATCTCTGCTGTCAGGAAGAATGTTCATTTGTTCAAATGTTCATTTTTCAGGAAA
This sequence comes from Protomyctophum parallelum, assembly GCF_964188405.1. Taxonomy (NCBI): domain Eukaryota; kingdom Metazoa; phylum Chordata; class Actinopteri; order Myctophiformes; family Myctophidae; genus Protomyctophum; species Protomyctophum parallelum. Next base: position 40,811,231 of record NC_139709.1, on the reverse strand, counting down.
TGAAAAATATACTTTTTTCAGGAAATGAAGAAAACCTAGCCCTCCAAGCAGAACCCAAATGCTACTGAAGTTTCTGACATTTGTTCGACCCAGTGCATTGGGTCCTGTTCCACGTCGTCCATGCCACCTGATTAAAACATTTACTGGCTCATGTTTACATGTTTACCGCCTCCCCGCGCTCTTTGACGATATTCTTCAGTATGAGGCTTTCTGAATATGTAAAGTATAAGTACCCATACATGCCGCTGCGAATATCTCCTGTGGCGCGGAAGCCGTTAAGTATTTTTAATATATGTTTGCCCGATTTGGAAGCTTGGATTCTTCTTTTCCTTCCTTGTTTATTGACACCTCATTGTACCGCCTATCTGGCTAGCTAGTGGCGCTATAGCTATGACACAGCAGATCAGAGGCAGGGACATAGCCGCACAAGCCAACCGCACACCGGGAGGCGGTACAATAAACGGTAAACAAACAAGAAGAAATAAAGCGACCAAATCGGTCAAACAATGATTAAAAATACTTAACGGCTTCCGCGCCACAGGAGATATTCGCAGCTGGATGTATAGCTACTTAAAGTTACCGAATTCAGAATAACTCAAGGAAAATAATGGCGTCACATGCCGCGGGTCCTATTTTAGAGAGAATCTCCACTTCCGCATATAGGAATTTCCATACGAAAATACAGTAGTGAGCAGGGACCCAACGTAAAACTCAACAAAATATCAGAAAAGTTTTACGTAGGGTCCCGAAAGGGGCTAAAGAAAACCTTATATTTTGAAAACACAGCAATACTGCTTCATCAAAGTTGGTGTTGTGACTTTATATATTGTCAATTAATTCCATGAGAGGGGGAGAGGTGGTGGAATTAGCTCAGACAGTTTGAGGGTCCAATGGAGTTAAAAGATTTTGTCCAAAGCGCTTTTTATCCTACTACTTTTCATTGGTTCAATATTTTCAAAACAACACACATACGTAAAGGGTGTTTAGATTTATGCAAAGAGATTTATGCAACAAAAAAACCCCCTCAAAAATGGAGTTGGGTGGTTTCCTCCCGACAGCAACGATTATCTTTGTTGCGAATACTCTCTCACAAAATAAAGCCTTGACAAAAGAAATGGTATGGCTCAAATGTCGATAGCGGAGTAAGCAGACTTAATGTGGCCTGTGATATCAGTTATCTATTCATTATATTGTATATCTATGACAAAATAATTGGGCAAGGTTTCAGCCCCATCAGGGCTCGCAGACAGACTCACAGACAAACCGACCCTCTAGTCTAAGCGGCTAGGCTCCTGCAGAGACACGCCATAATAAAGGATATAATAAAAGTACAAAAATGGTTCCACAAGGAAACAAATTGTAGTATACTAATGTACACATACAGTACATGTGGAATGAAATATAGCTATAAGTACCAAGGTGCAAGAAGAAATACATTTTATTTTAAACTCTTGACAAAAGGCCTGGTCAACCTTTGTTTTTTGATTGATTGAATATTGTATTAGACCGAAATGCAAACAGCACGAGTACAGTTATAAACTTGGTCTAAAAGGATAACAAAAAAAGCCCAGTTTACTTGTTTCCATTGAGGTCCTATATATATATATATATATATTCAATTCATCAAAACCTTACCTCCACTATATTTCTCATGTTGATGGTCACCTGGGCATTCATCCATTCAAAATCTTGGCTCCCTCGACGATTCCACACCAGCCATTTTGAGGATTTCTATAACAAAGTATCTGATCAAGGCTATCTCTACTGAACTTGTTGTATTTCACAAGTCAAAAGTTGGTTCTGTTACAGTAGTATTATGTGGTTTACAATACATACGTTTCGAACCAGTAGATCCAGACTGGATATGGATGGTCCCAGCATGTAATGCCAGAATCCAACACAGAGAGTTGATGTTTGAGCTTTGATAGGGAGAGAAATGACTGCACTCTCACCATCCTTAGATCCAGAGCCATTCAACAGCAAGTAGGACCCTTGTTAAAAGTAATGAACAGGAAAGAGCAGAATCACTGAATAGCCTATGGGGGATTTTCTTATTTATTTATTTTTACATAAATCAGTGCTATTGAACACCCTTTTTGTTGTTTCAAAAATATTGAACCAATGAAAAGTAGTAAAAAGCACTTATATGTATAAAGTCACAACAACACTTCAACTTTGATGAGGCAGTATTGCTTTGTTTTCAAAATATAAGGTTTTCTTAATTTTCTGAAAAATTTATATTTTTCATTTCCTGAAAGAAAATTTGTTTTGGAGTTAAGTGGTTTCTTCATGACAGCAGAGATTTGTTACTCACACAATGGGTGCCGGGGTGTGTGAAAATGACTATTGTCTCGATTGTAAACTAACAATGACACTTGCGCTTAACGACACTTTGCACCATTTTTGTGTCAGTCTTTGTCCTGGATCTACACCTTTTTCAATATAAGGGTACTATTTTGAGGACCCAGGCAAAATGACACAAAGCACTGTCGATGGAGAATGGTGGAGTACCCGTGGCAAAGTGGTGAGGTGGGTTGTTTTACGCAGAATATAAATTCAATGCAACTTCTGGTCCTTGTTGACCTCAACATTGCAGTACGCTGCTGATTTGCAAACGATACTCCACACAGTAAGCCTCCCTATCCCTAATATACTGTACCAAACACACACAGGCTGGGGAAAACATGCCACTTCGCCTCCAGGAATTGACCATATCCACCTGCCCCAAAAGATGGCCATAAATGTTACACCCAAAACTTAAAATTTAATTTGTTTCCCATGGGAAGTTTATAGTAGCACTGTCAATCGTTGTTGGTACCTTGGTCGTTTAACATGGTGTGATCATACAAAGGTCCATCCCATGGTTGGTCTACCTGAAGCCCACTAAGGAGGTCCCAGTCCATCTCATCAGCGGTCTCCTGGACCCAGTTACACAGACCTGGCTTACAAGGAAGAGATTTTTAGTAGTAGTAGAGTATAAGGAACACTCTGGAATTAATTTACTACATAGGCCTACTGTGGCATTGTCGCTGCCATGTGTACTGTATATTTCAGTACCTCTAAGCTAAGGCCTCACTCACACCTATACATCTAGCATACAACAATGTTGTATGGTAGATGTAAGCAAGTTGTAAGTGTCATGGCCGCCCCAATGCATTTCCAATGGAAGTCACGTGGTTTGATACAACATTTGTGCCTACAAGCTGATGTATGTATGTTGTATGTGTTTCGACTGCCTCCCCCTCATACAACACGTTTGTCTCTTCAAACCACGTGACTCCCATTGGAAATGAATTGCGAGCTTGCAACAGTCAACAAGTCTCATGCATCAGCTATACAACATTCTGTTGTGACAGTGTGAGTGAAGCCTAACAGTGCATATATATATAGGCTGAGCCCACCCAACCTGGTAAAACATGCACTCCTGGAGCACCCCTTTCAAGTTCTATCTGTGTTGTGTTGTGTAACTTGTGTTGTGTTATGTTGCATTATGTCATGAGGCTTTGCAGTGTTGTTTTGTTTCTATGCTGTGCTAAAACTGTGTGTTGTGTTTCACCTTGCTCAAAGGTACAGTCCGTGAAAGAGGCAGAGGGGGTGGTGATGGTGGGGCTTGTAGGATTTGGGGTGGTAGTTGGGACAGTGTCAGTACAACCCCTGTTTGCCATGATGTAGATGTCATCTAGGGAAAGGGATCCGTCCGTCTTGTTTGTACCCCTGGCTTCCAAGATGATCTGCCACAAAGTACAATGTAAAAACTGAACAGATCTAATCTCACACAAGCTAAGCACATTTTAGCAAGAACGTGCTGTGCTGTCACGTGTTTCACGGGTTCTGGATGTGTTCCCACACAGTACAGCTCAGTGTCAGATAAGGTTCTCAGAACCTTCAGGAGAACTTATCATTTTGATTCTTTAAAATAGCGAAAATAGCATATCTACAATTCCATAATGTGATTGATTGGCTAATTGGCTAATTTACCCCTTCAGGGATACAGTGGTTCTGATTATAATGGAAACATAGAAAAACAACATCATCATCACAATAACTTCATGGGTTCTGGAAAGTGTCAGGTTATGGATGTTTCTGCGTTACCCTTTGTAGCAAAAAGAAATAGCCAAAAGATTACAAAATGAAATATTAAGTTGTCTGACCTGATGCTGCCCTGACGCGTTGTAATCCACCCTGGCTCTTTGCCAGGGTGGATTACTGTTGCTGTATCCATGTGTACTCCACACAGAACGCAGTCCAGAGGTCTCATTCACGAACACTGTCAGCATAATATCTGATGTGCCTGGAACAAAAACACTAATAATATAAATCGTATACAATCGCTAGCCAAAAAGTCCCAAATAATACATGGAATGGGAAAGTATTTTCATTCATTCCTGCTGAATAGGGGCATATGTAATCATTCTGGAAGACACTGATGATTATTTTCTTCATTCTTGAAAAAGCATATTCCTAGGAAATTAGAATATTGTGCATTATAAGAAGTGTGCATGACATTAGTGCAGAATAACCAGGATCCCTCACATTGGAGGTCTATCCTGATGGTGTTGTTGTTATTATGTATAATTATTTATGATTTATATCAATACGCTTTACTATTATGAACTACATTATTATGTATATTATATAGGTGAATGAAAGACAAGAGGAAAGACAAGAGGATTTACAATTGTGGATTAAATCGTTTTTGACATTCTGACATTCTGCTCTAAAGAACAATGTTTGTCCTGGTCTCAAATAACAGAAGGGCATACTACTCTCCATATATCCACCCTTCTGTATGGTGCCAGACATACTACGTCACCATATATACACCCTTCTGTACGGTGGTAGACATACTACTCACCATAATTCCACCCTTGTGTACAGTGCCAGAGCTCCAGGCACGCATGGTCTACTGCTCCCATCAACTCGCTCTCCAGGTGGGCAAACTGCACTTTGCCAGACTTGGGGGCCAAGAAGATCGCAAAGTGCCCTGACAAAACAACACAAAAAGTGCTGCAGTTTTCATTAATGGCCTAGGCCTACAAGGTGTCGCTATTTTCCCCCTGTGCTGATTGCAGAAGATTACCACGCTATTGATTAGTTACAAAGGGTATTTGACCAGACTACACTTGATTTTATTAGCATCTTCATCCACGTATCTGGAATCGGGTCATTGGAGTGACAGTTCCAGCAGAGAGCTCCAGACTTCCCTTTCCAGAGCAGCGTTATAGCCACTTCCTTCATGGGGAATCCCTAGGCATTATAAGGCCACTGTGAAGATATAATCCCTTGTTCTGCCAGGGGTCTCCTCCCAGGGGTCTCCTCCCAGGGGTCTCCTCCCAGGGGTCTCCTCCCAGTGGTCTCCTCCCAGGGGTCTCCTCCCAGGGGTCTCCTCCCAGGGGTCTCCTCCCAGTGGGACACGCAGTGAGGACCTCCCTAGGGAGACCATCAGGAGGCTTCCGTGCTATAGATGCTTGAACCACCTAAGCTGACTTCTGGCCACCTAAGCTGACTTCTGAGGGGTTGACGCCCCTCAGAAATAAATGTGACGTAAATAGGCCCATTTACGTCATAATGTGCCTCATTACGTCACATTGTCTCTTTAATGTTAATGGCATTTAATGTTTGTGTTGGCACTGTTTCACCATTACATCACCTAAGTTAGACTTTAATATATTAGCGCCCCTCACTTCACACAGGTGTGATTTTTTTCAACTATAATACGATCATGCGGATTCTGTAGAAACCAATGGGTGATTCACAGCTAGCTTCGTCCGTTATTTTTTTTACAGCCTCTATGTTACTGACCCCCTTCCCTAAACCTTCCCTAAAGCTACTTTCGCTAGAAATAGCAGAACCTTTAGTGGCTATATTCTGGAGCGAACATTCAATGGACTTGACAACCTACCTAATGAAGAGCCGGTGGTGTGGTCCCTGCTTGGAATTAGGCCGGCAACTTCACTGCTCGCTGACAACCAGTCCCAGGCCATGCCTGACCCTTCTGAAAGGCTGTTCACCCAGCCGCAGTAGTCCATCTCAAAGTCACAAAACCCTGTAAAGTGTCACAGTACAGTAGGAATATGTACTAGTGCACATGTGTGTAAATACACAAACACAGATATCTAAATGTATCTATACCATCTACACAAGCACATGCATCCGGTATGTGTTGTTGTTTCTCATCTCCAGGTCAGTCGCTTTCCATAATAGTGACTGACCTGTGGGGGGACAGACACCATTCTGGACAGTGAGGTCATCAATGGCGATATCTCCCTTTGGCCCATCACCAACGGCCTCAAAAATCACCTGTCAATCAGAAAGACCTTTATGAGAAATAATGTTATGCTGCTAAATATAGAAATCACACCCGTGTGAAGTGATGGGCGCTCTTATCATCATACAGTACATCATCTCATTCTGGCCAATCACAATTTGCATCCTCACTTTTGTCAATCAACGTTTGTGTTTACACAATGTTTGTGTTTACACAATCACTCAAAACTTGTCATAGGGAACGGTAGCAATTATTTTTTACACAAATACTCTGGACATAGGAGGGGCTAGCGCCCCTCAAAAATACATCTGTGTCTACTGTCTATTTGTCTAATAATGACACTAGCTCAACGCCCAAACTGGGCACATTCATGCATGTGCACATTATGCGCTTATGCACATACCTTATGCACATTGCCCCTGGGGCTTTCTGTGTTATACTTTTAGCATAACCTTTGACTGTACTACTTGTTCTGTTAACGAACCTGCTAATAAAGTATTCATAAAGTACCTCAGCTAGCACCATTGACATCATGTCAAGTCAAGACCAAGTCTGAGGGGGGACGAGTCCGAGTCGAGACCGATGGGAGGCGAGACCGCGACCAGATTTTTAAAGAAAACACTGCGAGAGCAGGCAGGGGTGTCCGCTACACTCTGGTAACAAGATAGCTGTCTATAAGCGCCAGACAGCTCTTTTATAATGTCAATATGACAGGGCTCTTCATAATATGGGTATAATACATTTATTTCATTGACTTGAATGGACTTCGTGGGGGGAAGAGTCCGAGTCCCTTGGTCCGAGACCAAGTCAAGTTCAAGTCAAATTAAGTGAGGGGACCGAGTAATTGAAAATGTGGACCCGAGACCAGACTCGAGACGAGTCAAGGACTCGAGTACTACAACACTATATGATAGTATTCACCTGGTAGGGCGTGTCAACACTGATAACTGTCACTCTGCCATGCCTCCAGTGTTGCCCCTGATCCCCACTTTTGGTCCACAAGCGTTCAGACGTCCTGTGGCGCTGGAGGGTTTGAAGGTAGATGTTGAGTTCTCCCACTCTATATCCCTCCATGTGGTACCAGAACATCCAGCATTCCCCGCTGGCCGGGGTGGGCGCCATCAGTGCTGTGATCATACCCACTTTGGAGCTCACTGGGTGACGCCACAGCTGGGCACTCAGGTAGAAACCTAGAGGTAAAATATTACTTTTGTGTTATATCTGTGGTGTGACCTGTGATCTTGGCTGTTTGCTTACATCAACCTCCGACATGCTTTGACATAATTGGTCTCTGAGATAACATTTGTGGTGACAGACGCAATGGACTCTCTCCATTAATTACTTCTTGTTGTATTTGTAGTCATTTGAGTTGAGTTTGTATCTCCTACACTCCTCAGTAAACTACCGTTTGCAGAAATAAAACAATATATCACGAGTGCATTGATTGTCTGACCAATCACACAAGATGTCCTGTTAGCGGCTGTTGGGCTATTCTTAAAATGTCTGATGTGCAAGAACTTACGGACTGAACGGTGGCATGGGACTACTGGAAAATGTATGACATCATTTTATTCTTATTGCCCTGCCAAAGACTGTGTGTGTTCCCACAGACAAAATGTATACCTTCATAATTATTTGAATAAAAACAAGAAAACTTCCGTACCTTGCTCCGTGCCAAGAGTGTGATCTGTGGCTGGGCTCGAAGAGTTGACCATCTCTGCCCCTCTTGTGCGGTTCCAGCTGAACTGTGTGGTGGGGTGGGGCTGCAGACCACAGAGGGAGTACTGGAAGGTGCACTCTCTCTCAGCTGGACAAGAGCCACTGGACACCACTATGTCGTCTATAGCTATGCTCCCCTGCTGACCACCTGCCACTGCCTCAAAAATGAACTGGGAAATGCACAGTTTAAGTATAGTATAGTATTAGTAGTAGTAGTAATAGTAATAACTAGAACTGCACTCTGTCGAGTGCCTACTTGCTTGTTGCACACAAGTAGGCCAAGTGCGCAAGCAGAGTGCGCAAGTACTGTCGACAGCTACAAACTATCAAATCTCAGCTTCTCTGTGAAAGAATTAACAATCAATTACGTAATGTTGTAATACGGATGAGTGACGGCTTTCGATGGTCACGTATATGTCGATCAGTGTCGCGTGGATTAAAGGAAATGCCTCTATGTATATGCATATGTAATTTGTAAGTTGATTAGCGGTATACTGTGGTTACTTTGCGTATGCCCCGTTTGATGCCTATGTATCGTAGCAGCATATGACGTCAGGGTTTAACTGGTACAACTAGCTCTCAATGATGACGTAATAAAGATGTGGATTAAAGGACCCAATGCCAGGGTGTAATTGGTTTTCGATGGTGACGTAATGACGATATGTTTTAGTGTCGGGAGGATTAAAGGTAATGCCCCTATGTATACATGTATGTAATCTGGCACCACTGCCATATCAAGCACAAGTAGTCATTACGTCATATACGCTGGCACGGCGCATACACATCAAACGGCAACATACGCATCGAAGCACTGGACGAAAACTATTACTTGCGCGCTCTGCTTGCGCAAGTAACGAGTAATAATCATAAATTGTTATTTTCATTTGTAACTTTGAGAAGGGCACAGTGTATAGGAGTTCAATGACTGTAAATCTGGAAAGATGTTGTTACTACTCGTAAAGACTCGTAAAGTGTGTAGTGACTACTTTTACCAGATAAAACCCAGCGCAGTGATAGTTCATTGAGACACGGAAGGCAGAAGGGTTAATATGTAATCCACCCTTCATTCTTTATCAGCAATTAATTCTGTTCATTTAAATCGGCTGTCTCTCCATGTCAACTCCCCATACTCTCATTCGCTGTGCAGTACTTCGTTTAGACTAGTCATTGGTTAGACCAGTCATTAGTCCTACAACATATTTTAAACCCTAACCCTAACCTCCCACGGGGCAGCACACCTAAACCTAACCTTAACCCTCTCCCAACCCTTAACGCACCCCTCCCTCACCAACCTTAATCCGGTCGTTTTAACGTAATAGCGACTTTGGGTACCTAGAAAAGCGCTATATAAATCGTATATATTATTAACGCACCCCTCACCAACCTCAATCCGGTCGTTTTAACGCACCCCTCACCAACCTCAATCCGGTCACCAACCTTAATCCGGTCGTTTTAACGCACCCCTCACCAACCTTATGTCTAACCAATGACTAGTCTAAACTAAGTATGCACCCCCAGCTAACTCACTCACGCCCACATTCAACAGGTATTATTTTTAAGCAGTCACAACCCTGTCCTCAGTCTTCATGCTAGCTGACTCTGTCTCTCTGTTGTTCAGATGTCAGCGTTAACATTTCCTCCACCTCCCGGCCTCCTCCCTGTGGCATTAGTTCTGTAATGGGTGATTCTGTGATTTGATTATAATGTGTTTTATGGATTGTATGGATTGGATATGGATTGGATATGTTCAGTATCTATGTGGTATATGGAATGCATTGAAAGTTATGTTGTTGATGTTATGTCTTTATGTTATGCTCTGCTCTGGGGTTTGTTGTTGATATCAGAGCTGTGTCTCGGTGCACAGATAATCTGAGATATAAAATGTGATATGACATCAGATGATATGATATCACATGAGTAAAGCCACACCACCATACTAAATGCAATAGCTTTGCCCTTGGTAGATTAGACTGACCATAGCTCGGTTGTGATTGTATTGCCACTTGGAAATGCAGGTTCCAAACAGCGATAATATCTACGCAGTGATATTAGTCTGGCGGCTCTGGCCATGCCAATCTACTCTAGAGTGTGACCTTTGTTATGAGTGGGCCCATTAAGAGGTTTTTTTTAAATCTAAATATGTCATTACAAGAGCAGGTAGACCACTACCTAATATTGTATTAGACTACCATACAGATTGGTCAAAATAAATTTGTATTCACAAAAAATATTTATTTATTTAGAATTTCCTCCACTTTGTTGCTATACTGAAAGTGGTCTTTTTTTACTGAATTAAATACAATTCCCAAACACACCTTTAATATGTCATTTTAAATAAGAAAACAAATTAATAAATAATGGCAATTTGTTTCCATAATGCTCATCTTGTCAACATATACTGTGAATAGTGATAGAATAGAAGAATACCTGTATTGGTGTGTCACTGGTGAATGTAAGATCAGCAAAACGCCACTTATTCCCCTGTGTCCCACTCCTCATCCATACAATTGTTTCTTCGCCTGCACGTTTTGTGATGAATTTCAAAGAACCTGGAAATGTTTAGAATAAGCTACGGTAAACATAGAGCATATCTCTGCTGTCAGGAAGAAACCACCTACCGGTAACTCCAAAATGTTCATTTGTATACTGGCCAATCAGAGTTCCTGTTGCCACAAATTGACGTCATATTTGGCGGACATTTGACCTAACATTTGACCTCCTTTCATTGTCGATGGCCAATGTGAGACGTGTGGGGACAAGATGACGTACATTTTCCCTTCATTGTCAATGGCATTTAATGTTTGTGTTGCGGACATTTTGTGGGGACAAAAGCTGTATATTGGAGGGGCTAGCGCCCCTTCAAAATAAAAGATTACCAGGAAATTAAGAACCTCATATTTAGAAAACAAAGCAATACTGCCAATACTGGTGTTGTGACTTTATATTGACATATACTTGCATGAGAGGGGGAGAGGTGGTGGATCGGAGTTGGCTGTTTTTGCAGACAGTTTTAGGGTCCAATTATAAGAGATTTTATCCAAAGCACTTTTTACTACCTTTCTTTGGTTCAATATTGTTTTAACCAACACACAGACGTGTGTTTACGATAGCACTGATTTATGCAAAAGAAAATAATCAAAAACCAAAAAAATGGAGTTAGGTGGTTTCCTCCTGACAGCAACGAATTACGTAAGTCATTGTTTCTAAATACAGTTGTATTTATAGCTGTGGCTCCAATTACTTATTATTTTTTAAATTTATGCTGTGATTGTATTTTATTATGTTTTTGTTGAGCTTTTTCTTTTTATGAGGCCTGACGTCGAAATTAAAATAAAAAAAAATCTAAATCATGACAATTTTCGGAAAGATTTGAGGCACATTTTAACGATTTTTCAAAAATAGCTAAATTATAACATAATGTATGTAACCACCAAAAGGGGTTCCCGCTCAAAATGGGTTAAAATGAAATGGCTTATACAGTATACTTACCACTGCTGCCAAAGATGTGGTACCAGAAGTTAACGCATATGCTTTGACCAGGATGCTGAGGTAGACTCATGAGCCTGGCTAATGATGTGGGATCTTTCTGACCAGCTATGAACATATAGTAACCTACAGAAATAGTGGCAGAAGTTTGGCATTATGCATCATAAATCTTACATATTGAATGTGATACCTTTTTAAAATGTATAATACCTGCTGTTATATACTGCATACATTAAATACATTCATTAATAGCATGTTTTGATAGAGAAAACATCTATGTTGTACTGTCTTTGAGAGTATACGGTAGATATAGGTACTATGTGTAAATATGTAGCTAGATATTTTGTGTTTTTATTGATCTCTCCCTCTCTTCCCCTCCCCCATTTTTCTTCAACCCTTTCTCTTATGGACAAACAAAAAACGATAGAGCTTGCACAAAAACAAATCACACATGTTTTACACCTGTAAACCTGGGATGTGTTGATTGTGAGAGCATCTAACCTGGATGGCTCAGGGATTTATGTTTATTCTGCTACATCGGAGACTCTCGCATCTCACATTAAATGTTGAGACATTTTAAAAGTCTTCAAGTCCTGAAGTGAAATTCACCAAAATTGTGACTCGAGTCGGACGCAAGTAAAAGTATCAATTCACAGCTCTGGAGAATACTCACCATTCCCGGTGTGGTCAGATTCTGGCCCATCCATATGCTTGTGGCCTCTTTTCCACATAAGGCTGGCTGTGAGGTCATGGTACCATGAACAAGTGTTCACAGTAAAGTTACAAGAGAGTTTGTCAGATCCTGCAGGGATATCCCCTTCCTCACAGTACTCAAACCTGATGTCATCCAGCATGACGTCCTTCACTTCACCTCTTTGCTCAAATGAGAACTCCAGCTGTGGAGAGAAAAGTTGAGTATTAGTGGTTTTTCTAGTCTCATTTACTCTTACTAAAGTACTGTATAGTTGAGTATATTTAGCTGCGCACAGTTTGTGTACAGAATTTAAACTTCAACTTTAATTGTGTTCAGAAAGAGCAGCTACTAGAAGCCGCTAAATATGTATGCTAAGGTTCGTGGACACATTTTTATGGGTCCCTTTATTTTTTGTTTCCTACATTTTGTAGGATTTTTTAAATCAATGATTTTCTTTTCAGTCATTTCATGAAGAAATGAATGAAAAATCGAAGAAATTCCATAAATTTGAAAACAACATTTTAAAGTAGTGAAATTAGCCGATCTACCAGCTCACAACGTGGTGCAAAGCGACACTTTGTGAGCTGGTAGATCTGCTATTTTCATTAGTTTGGGTCCCGGGGGAGACATAAAATTTCTCTTTTGGGTCACGGGCCAAATGGTTTGGGAACTTTTATCTGTTACTATGTGCTGTAGGCAGTTCACATTATACACATCACACATCCTAAAGATTGGTCTCTAACCTTGTAGCCTCCAGGCTGATTGCCAATGAAGGCTGTGGCATTTTCCCATCCGGTCGTCTTGCGTTTTTCAATCTTCCGCAGTTCTTCACTAATGGAGCCTCTAACCATGTTTAAAGTAAATGCTGATGCTGTCGGAGAGGTGGCATTGTCGTGGATATGGTACCAGAAGCTGGAAAATATCAGCAGTCGGACCAGAACAATGGATAACCGCAAACAACTGTAGTGTTTTCGTATATTCATTTATTTACATTATTGCATTCTATTGCGTATCCATTCAGTATACAGTATGCCCATAATCTATCTATGCACAACGTCTCTGTGTGTATGTGTGTAGGTCTGTAATCCACGTAACTCGAGGACTGTTCGCCACACTGACAGACGCGTTCCACACCACCTCAGGGAGAGCTGGGCCCGGCCTTGAGTCGGTGGGATACACCAAAAGCCCCTGCCCAGGCTCTGGTCAGGGCCCCTGCTCAGATCTCCATATACTGTATGGAGCTGGCCTGTTCTGACATCACAATGATGTTCTGACATCTGCATAGACTCCATATTTGGGAATGGCTCCGTATATGGGTATAAAAGGGACACAGACATAACTCTGTCGAGCTGTCAACTTGCACTTTGCACACAAGTTGGCCATGAATGAATGGCCTACTTGTGCGCGAGCACAGCGTGCAACTTCTGTGCAGTTGCAGCCGAAAACAGTACTTGCGCACGCAAGTAATAACTGGGTTCCAACTTGCATCGTTCCAAGTAGGCCAGTGCCCAACGGGCACCGCTCCAGTATACTATACCAGTATACTATAAAATATGATATTGTTTTTATCAACCAAGTGCTTAAGTTACTATTTTTCATTTGTAAGGTAGTTAAGGCTTTTACTATCTTCTTCTTAGTACCTGATTTGGCATCCAATAGCTCCTGTTTTGTTTACAAGATGAATCAAAGTAGCTTTAGGACGCCAACTTGTATCTACTTTGCCATCTATATACATAACATGACCTGTGCAAACAAACAAAAGCAGAAATTTATGGTGAGATTAGAAAGCAGTCATCAAAAGTTATGCATTCTAGATCTGACAAAAGCTATTACCAAGTGCAATTGATGTCAAATTAACATTCTTTACATAATTAACATAATTATCTACTATTTTCTGCCTTTGACTGATGCCCATATTTTAGCAATCTGCATGGAATGCGAAATGTTACCAGCTTCTACATCAAATCACACCAATAAATTGTAATAATTTCCAGAATTGTCCTGAGAGCCTAGTGATTTGAATGAGCAGCAAAGCACCAGGACGAGTAGCTTGGGAGATGTAACAGCTAAAACTAGACAGCATTTTCCTTTCCAAAATGAGGATACAAAATATGAAGGTAGCATTATTGACCCCATGGTGATGATGTGGTATGGTCGTGTCCTGGTGTCGTGGTGATGTTAGCCAACTCCAGTCTCCAACGATAGTTGGTCTTGCTGGTGTCGTTCCAACCACAGGAGTGATGCTCAAAGTCACATGATCCTTGACTGAGGAGAACTACGACAGCACAGTAACAATATTGAGCCATAAAGTCTTTGTATTGTATTTTGAAATCCATTTTATACCTAATTGCTTGTATTTAAAAAAAAAAATTACACCAAGAGCAGAATTTGTAATAATATTGGTCGTAATGGTCTGATCCTCTACTATAGTAACTAGACTAGACCAATTCAATGAACTGGGCAAAACGGAAGATGTGACTGACTCACTGACTGACATACCACAAAACTCCTCACTGGAACCATCTTCACAGATGACATCATCGGAGAAATACGCCCCAGCACCCTGGAGCTCTCCATAAGGGCTAGAGCTAGCAGCTAGCAAAAGTACTGTGAAGAGAGTTCATAACAACATAGCATGAGCAATAATTAGGCATGTAACAATTCACTCAACGCACGATACGATTCCAATCACCATGTTAGGTTCAAGATACGATCTTTCACGATTTTTTAACACAAATGTATTTTCTAGACAAATGGAAATATATTTTTTATTGTTATTACACAAATGCAGTATGTTATTTTTTAATTTTACAATAGTATTCAATATACTGTAGCAAATGTAATAATTTCTCCTCCACAAATCTCAGTAGGCCTAAGTGTAAGTGTAAGTCCATAACAAGGCACTCACACACACTCACCCTCAGCCAGCTGGCCGTGGAACTCCGGGCACAAACACAAACAGAGCCACGAGATAGAAAACCCACTGGACTAAACCAAATTATAAAACAGCAAAAGGAAAACTATCTGACACATTGGAAAGAAGCAACACAAAAGCAGAGTAAACTAGAATGCTATCTGGCCCTAAACAGAGAATACACAGTGGCAGAATACCTGAGCAATGTGACCGACCCAAAACAAAGAAAAATCTCAACTAGGTACAGACTCAGTGAGCAGTCTCGCGATCGAGAAATGCCGTCATAGGCAGACCTGTATCCCGAGAGAAGACAGACTATGCACCCACTGCACACAAAATTAAGTGGAAACCGAGCTACACTTCCTAACCATCTGTCCATTGTACCAAGACATCAGAGACACATACTTCCCACAGATTACAACCACACACGGAGATTTTGAAAACATGACCAATGACAAAAAACTCCCATATCTGCTGGGCGAAGTACAACAATGTGCAAACACAGCAGCAAGATTTGTGAGTTGCTGTGATAGGAGAAGGATATCAAATGGAACACAACCACCCTAAAGACTAATCATTGTGTATATTCCTGCACTATACCTGCATCGAGTGATCTTGGTACATAGAATTTGATCTATTGAAGATTCTGACCTTCAAATGTACATCATTTTTGTTTTGATTGTATTGCTGTATTGTTCTTTCTGCTTTGGCAATGTAAACATATGTTTTCTCATGCCAATAAAGCCCTTTGAATTGAATTGAATTGAATTATATAAATCTACAGTATGGAGGGCAAATGTCCTTTGGTATTTAGGCCAGATGATACATCTCACTGTAGGTTCAAACAACCAATCATTTGTGTCAAATTGGCCCTCAACTGCAAAACATCTGACATCTGAGAACCCACAAAGGCTGGTACGACCTACAGCTTCTATAGTGTCAGTATACACACGATAGACCTGACTGGCATCCTAGTATTGTCATTTATACAAGAACATTTGACATAAAATATACGTGGCATTGAGCCTAAAGCCTACTTACCGAGAAGAAGGACATATTGCTGCTTCATGTTTGGCACGTATGTGCATGTACCATTGCAACACTTATCACAATGATTGAGCTGCATGGCCTTGTTCCATATCAACAAACCTGTGCTTAAAGTTCACCCCTCCTTTTCCTCCCACATCTTTACGATCCTCCTTGCATGATTGGTTTCCTGCTATACTGTCTAGTAGTGTATTGTATTGGGACCTTAATAACGCCTTGAAGCTGAAACTTCAAATAGAACAGTATAATTATTTGTATTATTATCCCTTTATACAGTTGCGAAAGTATGCCATGCCTATGTGAGTGGCTGAGCTTTCCATAACGCTGGGCCACATGAGTCTACATAAGTGGGAACTTAGAGGGAGAGAAGGGGCAGAGATGTGTGGGAGGGTAAGAGACTAAAGAGAGGTGGAGAGGAGAGATGTGGCAAGAGAGTAGATGTGGGGGCCGCATAACTGAGGGAGAGGAGAAGGTATAGGAGAGAGCAGGGGAGAGAGGTAGAGAGAGAAGGGGCAGGGAAGAGAGAGGAGAGATGGTTACTGGATGTGAGGGCCGCATAGCGCCACATTCCTGATGGCAGAATCAAAGACATCTGGCAGGGCTCCCTCGATAGCCGTTGTTTATAAAGCATTTACAGGTCTGTGCTGTGCTTTGTGCAGCCTGTTCTGACATTCCATTATGTTGATCCTTCCCCATCCATCCTTCCTCTTCGATGTCTCCCTTTTGACTGAAACCTGTCCACTCTAGACGGGCCTGCCCCAAATTATTTGTGCAACCGTGCCTGGCAGCTGGCGTTCTCAACAGGCCCGAAAATTAAGGCCCGGCCTGGGCCCTCATCAAACCCTATACACTCAAGACACTGCCCCCGCTGCCACCCTTAGATCTCCATAATATGGAGCTGACCTGTTCTGACATTCCATATGCTGATCTGACCTAATCAAACCCTGTACACTCAAGACACGCTCCATATATGGAGACCCCCCGTCTTACTGGTAAAGCAACATGACTTGTATTTGTACTTGTATGTCTTGTATTACAAAATATTGCATAATTCACAGATGTCAGCAGTGACATGCATGCCTGCCTGGAATACACTGGATGTGTCTGCAGATCGTCTAGCTTTTCCTTTCCGTACACACGTTAACAAGTCAAAGCAGGTCAAAGCAGCCACACCGCCATGCATGTACAGTTTGTACCCAGTGACATCTGACACGTGTCTAGAGACACAAGATAAGATATAGCGTCTATAAAGGTCTATATTATAGATCTTTATTGATCCCTGTGGGGAAATGCAGGTGTTGTACCAGCATGATACAGGTACAGGTAAGAGTAGAGAGAATTAAATTAAATACAATTCAATGTGGAGCCTAGATTTTTGCGGGCTTTTCTGCCTTTATTGATAGTCCATGGAAAAAGAGAGACAGGAAACAGGGAGAGAGAGAGAGAGAGAGAGAGAGAGTCGAGGAGTGGCATCCATAAAGGTAACTATATTGAAATTACCTTTTAAATATGAAGGCCTTATTATTCATCAAGAATTAAAAAAAGTATGCACACCATTTTCTGCTCCCAGACATATCTTTACTTATATGTGGTAACGTTTCGGGCCGAGAAGTACCTGTGCATAAGGTCTGAGGAAGGGCTTCGGCTCAAAACGTTAACACATTTAAGTAAAGTTATGTCTGGGAGCAGAAATTGGTGTGCAGCCTTTTTCATTCCTGATGTGACGTTGATTGATCCGGCACCCAGCCTATTAAGGCATGGGTTTTCAACTGATTGTGAACGAGGGACCACCACCCATTCCTCCATTAGAGTTAACCTGGGGACCACTGTGTTGGGTGGGGATATGGGCTAAGATTAGTGCTTTTATAACACTTGCTATATGTATCCCATGTGTATACATCCCACTGTTTCTCAACCAATGCTCCATTGACTACTAATAATACTAATAATAATCACTCAACCAAACAATCCGGTGCACTTCCCCCTCTTGAGATTCTTAATTCCCTTTTTCTGTTGAATTTCTTGACCTCTAACATGGACAGTCATCATAGGTCACACCAGGCCATTCAGTCAACACAAAAATCAACAAATCCTACATGAATGGTCAGAGACCACATACAATACTTCCACGGACCACCAGTGGTCCACAGACCACCTGTTGAAAACCCCTGTATTAACGTATATACTGTAGATGTCCGTGTCTTTTGGTTGTTTTTCAGCCTCCTCTGCCACTATTAATTATTAACCCACAATTTGTATACAATTTTGTTCTCTTGATACTTGACAGGGATATTTTATAGTGTTGTCCTGTTATCTGGACAGTACTATATTATGCATTTATGCTGCTGCTGTAAATTCAGTTCATTCATACATCCATCAACCACAAGGTTGCCCATTTATACACTATCATTGTCTCAAGGGAAAGGCAAGTGTCAGAATGTTCACCACTAAGCTTGCAAGTGCAATATCAGGGCATTGGCTTTCCTGATTGGCCGACCCAACCAATTGGCAAGGATTCGTGTGACGTTTCTGCCACCGGAGTCTTTATAATGGGCAGTCCACAGAACCGCACTCTTCAAAAGGAATTTCGAGTAGAATCCACTTTTAACCACAGCGGTGCTATTATGTGGAATGTTGCGCTGGGTGGTCCATCTGAAAGCGGGCCCAAAGAGATTCCGTCATGCTGCTGTGGCAGCGGGGCACAAGGTGTATTCCTTTGGTGGGTACGGTGGCAGGGAGACCTACATGTACAAAATGGGTCAGATTGACGTACACGTCTTCAACACGGTGTCTCTGCACTGGACGAAGTTGCCCCCGGTGACAAAGGGAGAACACCCCCTCGAGGTTCCCTATATGCGCTGGGGCCACACTGCTGTGTTGCTGGAAAATATCCTCATCTGGGGGGGATTTACGTACACGAGGAAGTACTGCAACGTCCTTTATGCATTCGACATCGACACCCACGAGTGGTTCACGCCGAAGATTTCCGGGACAGTTCCAGGGGCGAGGTGCGGCCACTCGGCCTGCGTCTTGGGGAAGGCCATGTATATCTTTGGAGGATTCAACTGGCAGACTAGATGCACTAATGACATCCACAAGTTGGACACCACCACGATGGTCTGGTCTTTAATTAACGCCATAGGCACTCCGGCACCCGGTTCATCATGTCACTCTGCCACCATCATAGGGACAAAGATGTTTGTGTTTGGGGGCCAAGGGGACCGGTTTGACTACAACAATAACATCAGTGTGTTTGACACAGCGAACAGCTCCTGGATGATCACACCATATGCACAGGTCCTTCCGGAAGGACGCAGGGGCCATTCAGCCTTTGCCTTCAATGGAGAGCTGTACATATTTGGTGGCCACAAATTTCTTCTTGACTGGACATTCAATGATCTGTGGAAATTCAACCCAGAGACGCTCTACTGGACTAAGATTGAGCCTAAGGGAAAACGCCTGTGTTCATGGATGTTTTGGATGTGCTGTTGTTGCATGATTGGTGATCGTATCATCCTCTTTGGAGAATACACTCAAACTCCAGATGTACAGGTGTACATCTTAGACTTGAGTCCTAGTCTGAAGACATTATGCAAACTAGCAGTTATGCAGTACGGCCTGGAGCAGTCAGGACTCCCACACGACATCAGGTGGGAACTGACAGCCATGACTACCCACAGCAACAGAAGAAAACAGCCCACCGAGAACTTGACAACAGAAGAGAGCAAGTTCCAGGCAATGGAACAGAAGAAAGGGAAAGGTGAGGAGGAACGATATCCACCAGGAACTAAGTAGCATCATAAAGGAGAAAGGGACTACCAACTGAACTGCTGCAGGACAGACAGCGCAGCAAAGGAGAAGATCTCTGAGAATTGAAAGTTCTACACCCAGTTGTTCTCCATCACGACTGAAAGTAGAAGAGATGCTTTAGGCAAAGGAGGAGACAGTTATGGAAGAGGATATCAGAAAAACAGATGTTTGTAAAGCATAGCTGGGAGTGGGAGAGGAAAATGACTGCAAAGGTGGAGATCTTTGTGTTTTTTTTTCATGTGTTCTTGAGCGGCGCTAACTGCTCCAACGTGCGGCTTTGTGTGTAGGCCCCCGTGACGCATGTGGCATTCAAGTTAATGGCAAAATAAATATGTGTATAGGTTACCTCCATGCCTCCGTGGTGTCATGTTGCGACATCAGACATCATCACGATAAAAGGCACCGCTCACTTCACAGTGCAATTTTGTATTTGCTAGTTTGTCATGTTTGAGGAAATGGACTTTTCTGTTGTGTCCAAGCAAATCTTCACAATTCACAGCAAGCTCGACAAAATCTTAATTTCCCTCAATTTCTAACATAAAAATCTACACTTTGCTGATATACAGAAAGAATACAATGTTTGTGTTTGCACCGCTTGTTTTACTTCACCATTACATCACCTAATCAACATGAGTTAGACTTTAATATATTGGCGCCCTTTTTGTCTTACACAAACATTAAATTCGCATTGACAATGAATGGAGATCATGATGATGTACGATGATAAGAGCGCCCCTCACTTCACACAGGTGTGATTTTTAGCTATCATGTATGGCTTGTTTTACAAGGCAATGACTATCGTTTCATAGAATAATTGCAATGCATCATGATTAACAACCTGGTTGCCAAAGAACATTGGCATATGTACTATAGTGCATTTCTACAATCACAGATACTGTATGTTGAATGTTTTTTCCAGATGCAGACCATGTTGACTCAATATATTTCCTATAGATTTCCTATATATTTCCTATAGTGAACTACCATGTGCAAGATATAGGTTATAACTGACTCCCATTCTATCTCTACGCAACTCGAAAGATGCTGAGACATCATGGGCACTCGCTTGCCTATCGTCTGGCTTGGGCACACCTCACAAGGTTCACGTCTTGAAACATTGAGATTCAACATATTTGTGGTTTGTCAAAACGTACAACCTTTTTCTATGCCAATATGATTGCAAGTAAAATAGCAACAGGTTAACAACCCAACTTGGGCAGAGCCTGCAAGAGTGTAGGTTTTCAGCACTGGACAGCGCCAGATGCAGCCACAATGAGAAGTACCTTTATCAGACCGTCAACTACATTCATTGACTATAATATTCAACATAAGGCGTTTTGCAATGGAACACTCCAACCATTAGTGATCCACTTGTCATCTGCGATTGAGGAAGCTCTCCCTCTCAATTTTTCTCTGATATCTGGTGTTAACTGGACATATTTGTCTATATATTATCGTTTGTCTTTGATGTCTTGATGAATTGAATACACGGGACCATAATGGAAATAAGTCCTCAGCGATTTTTGTGTTATCCTTTTAGCACCATTTGTATAATCATATTGCAAACTGTATGTATTCAATGAATCAATGAATGAATCAATGAATGAATCAATGAATGAATCAATCAATCAATCAATCAATCAATCAATCATATTTTAACCCATTCTGACCGGGCACCCATTTTGGTGTCAGCATCATGTTATGCTTTAGCTATTTAAAAATAGCAGATCTACAAGCTCGTATCGCGCCACCGAGTGGCGCGATACGAGCTTGTAGGTCTGCTATTTTTGAAAAACCTAAGAGCGACTGACAATTTTAGAATCTGATCTCAGGTCAGAATGGGTTCATCAGACCAGTGTGTGTCCGGCGGAAACCTCGTATGAATCTGATCTCAGGTCAGAATGGGTTAAGCGGTGACATGCTTGAGGCGGCTAAACCAGAGCTAAACAGATTTGTGCAATGGCCACATAATGCTAGCACCGGGGTAAAGCGACCCAGGATGAGTGTGCTGACAGTGCTGAGAGGAGTCGGCTGACTTTCAGTTTCGAGCTTAAATCTCATAACTCATTTCAAAATAGCACTTCTGCTGAAACAAACGGTAATGCTCCTTGAGTGACTAACCACAAGAATGTGGAAGTGTGCCCTCTGGGGCACACATATCCTTTTCATGAGTTTAAAGTCTGATATGTGTCTCCTTTATTCTTGACAAATGTTCTGTCTAAGATAATAGTAACTGTAGTAGCAATAGTAGTTGCAGTAGGCCTATATGCTTTGTAGTAGTAGAGGTGGTAGAAGTAGAGGTAGTAGTGGTAGTAGTACAAATAATAGGCTAATAGGACACTGGTCTAGTAATACTATACCACTACTACACGCACTAGCATTATCTTGCTCTTATGTTGCACAAGACATCACCCAGTAGAACGGGCATTGCATTGAGAGAAGATATTGCAAAGGAATTCTACAAACTTGGACTTCATTATGTGACGGAGTGGTCTATACATAGCATAAGCCACCAATAAGTAATTTGATAAAACACATTGATAGGTGACCCAGGATAATCTCTCCATTTGGCCTCTGGCCTCTTTTTCCTGCTGAGCATGAGTCATGTCAGGGTAGGTTTGATTCTACACACATGTCCTCTCCCCCTTGGAACAAGTGAAACTGCACTGAAGAAAAAACGTCATGTTGTGACGTGACAGGATGTGTCACATTTACTATAAGTTTCACTCTTCCTGGAGATTGTGCTCACATGCTATACACTGCTGGCAATGCGTGGATGATATTGTTTGATGACAGACGTGCACGTATGAGGAACAATGCTAATTATGAGGGGAACTGTTGCAGCTGTTGTGATCTTCATCCAGGTTTTCCAGGGTGTGGCTTCAGATGGTACAGTATACTATTGACCTTTGTATGTGATATGAAAGAGTCTACTGAAGTTGGGTATGCGTCAAGATGGTCAGGGCACACATACTGGCATATTAAAATACAAAGGGTCATTTTTCTGCATTATTTCAAAAGGCTTTGTAGGCTATAAGCTCTCAAGATTGGGTTGATTGATTGATTGAAAACAAGTAAAACTAGCATGTACAACAGTGCAAGTAATGCTAAAAGGAAAAGCCATGATGGCTTGTTGCCATTGTGGTCCTATGTATTCAATTCATAATCAAGAAACATATCAACATGCAATACAATAGAAATCATCAATACCAGGAGCAATACAAGTTATACAGCTAGACAATGTGCAATGTTTGTCAATTATAGTTAGAATTGTGCCTGTTTTTGGAGTGTTTACGGTGTGACAATAGGAAGTGGGTCCTTACAGTCTGCTGACCAGCACAATTTGTGACAGGCCTGCAAATCACTATTGTGAAATTAATTGGCACATATTTGTGCTTTTTAAAACCTGCTATATGACATGAATTTGTCTGCAAATGTGTCAACACAAAATGTGAATGTTTCAATGAAGAAATCCGTCTAGATTAAACTATTAAGTTAGCACCTCCATTGCACACTGGGAGGTGTTCTGAGGACCACCAGTTGAGAATGGCTGGTCTACTGCTATTTAGAATGAACGAAAATGTTAAATAATTTCAATTGTATAACTATGAACTTGTCAAACATTATAGTTAGAGAGCCTTAACCTGAACAAGTTCAAGATGTACAGTATGGGCATGTCTCCCACTCTCCCCACTGATTGCTTTATCTACTCTTTCCCCACAGATTCGCCATTTTCACTTGTAAACAAGCTGGGTTTTTGTTTGGTGGGGAGCAGTTCTCGTTGTTTCGAAGTGCGCTGGACAACCAACAACCGCCTCTTTGTACCTCGCATCAGGAAGTGTCTCGGAGTCCAGGGGAAGACTTTGGGCAGTGCAGTGAGCCTTTATGATTGTGATGAAAATAGTGACCTCCAGAAGTGGGAGTGCAGGAATCGAACACTGCTCGCCCTGCAACACCAAGCTCTGTACATAAACCTCACAGGACATGAATCAGGAGTTCTCACCAACGTCGCTGGTCCCAGTAGCCACCTCACAATTCAAGGAGGAAGCGAGGGTGCTTGCTCCAGAACATACAGAGGTATGGTATTACATCTGGATGGATGAACAGGTGTCCATTTCAGGTTGTCCAAAGTCTTTGCTCTGGTCCAATCAGGGTTACAGTTGCATTTCTGATAAATAATGCCAAAGAAGAGATTTTCAGCTGCAGATTTTCAGGATATTTAAATGGTTGAAGATAGGGTAACACTATAGTGGAACAGCTGATTTGCTAACTTTTTATGGGGTTATTTTACAGTCAAAAAACAAATCTTCCAAAATTGTCTTCTCCAAAAGCACATTTCAAATATTTTCCTATTTAATATCATGTGAGTTATACAATTGTGTGTACTGTACATAATCGCTCTAATACCATTATGTAATGTAACTAAATTTAAATTTATGTAATTGCAACTTAAATGCAACACAATTGATCACTTCTATTTCAAATCTGCTCCCATGTGATCCTGAGCGTAAGCAGACATCAACTGTAATTACTTTGCAGTGGTACTTTGTATTCAACCTTTGTATTCAACATAAAAACATGTTCATTGCAAATCTTTGAGTGAATCATGATCAGTCAAAAGGATAGCATAATGGAAATCAGACCCCCCATTTGAAAATATTTTGTGCCAGTAGGGACCCCGAGAAGAGAATTAAAAAGAAGTTTAAAAAGTTTAAAAAATATATATATATATATCTGAATTATCCAAAAAGGTCCAGACATTCACCCTGTAAACACTGGTCCCGCGCGGACCCCACTGAGCCCGAGAACCATGAATGCAAATTAGGCAATTTATAGGTAATTAGAGTAAGGAATATCCTTTCTAAATGTTGCTGTAATTAATTGTGTACGTCTACTCTGTACTGTAGGCCTATTCACAGTACAACAAATAAAAGTATGACAGTATTCATTTGTTGGAAGATACACTTTTGTGCCCTTGATTTGCCAGATAACCAGATCAATATATTTTATTCTCAACTCCCCCTTTTAGAACTTTTCACCATTGAGGGAAATTCCTTTGGAATGCCTTGCATGTTTCCCTTCTTCTACAAAGACAAGTGGTATTCCGACTGCACTGGGTTTGACTCCTCTGTGAAGCGCCTGTGGTGTGCTGTTGAAACTAAATATGACCACGAACTCTGGGGCTACTGCCCATCCACGTGTGAGTATCATTATTGTGCCGAAACTGAATCATTTCTGCAGAAAGACTAAAGTTGCCCATATAGAATATAAATAATAAGGTTATTTGCAGATAAGTAATCCATCTACGTGTGATGCAACATATTGTTAAACAGTTGAACTCTGTCTCTCAGCACATTACACCGTTCATGATCCAATAATAAGGCATTGAGTAAGGGCTACAGTTCAGAATATTGTATACAATAAGCTTTCTCTAAAGCCTTAATATGGAGCAATATTAGATGCTTGTGTTGATTTGTCCTATTCCTGTACTGGTGTTTCTCAGCCACAGATAATTGGAAGAAGCACCCTGTAACTGGAGTGTCCTACCAGGTCAACAGGCAATCAGCTCTGAGTTGGTTTCAGGCTCAAACCAGCTGCAAGCAGCAGGGAGCATCCCTCCTCAGTATCACCGACCCCCATGAGCAGGCATATGTCACAGGTATAGTGCCACCCGGTGGTGAATGTGAAATACACCGCATTGCAGATGGTCTGAATTATTGTTAATATCACATAACTGACAACTTGCCATGGTAGCCATATGGTATATCTTGCTTATACCATGGCTAACTGTTGGTGTCTAGAGAATTAATGTAACTCCATAAATTACCTATAGGTTTTAATAATTATACCCCCCCCCCCCCCCCTCTCTCTCTCGCATGCATGCACGCACACACAGCATTGTTAGGGTCAGAGAATTATATTCTCTGGACTGGACTGAACCTGAACCCAGACCATGGCTGGGGATGGGCAGATGGGAAGCCATTCCGCTATCTACAGTGGGATTCTGGTAAGTGTTAATTCCTGTATGCCACAACAATGATTTAATGAATTCCCAGTCAATCTCCGAATAGAGATTATATTTACAATATATTATGAAGGTACTGTACATCTTTAACTCCAGAAATAAATGGAAGGTTTTGTCTTGCTTCAGAGAATCCACTTCCTACTCCCGGACACGCCTGTGCAGTGATAGACTCTGGAGCGCAGTCCAACTGGAAAAGTGCTGTCTGCAGCAAGAAGCTAGGCTACATCTGTCAAAAAGGAGGATCCTTTCCACGGCCTACTGAAGGTACAGGAGAAACAAATACACAATTATATGCTGCTTCGCTGTAATGGCATCTACTGTAGATATGAAACATATGTTGTATTTATTATAATTCATTTGCTCATTTATTTTTGCTTAATTGTATTACTACCGGTACTTTATTATCAGTTGAGACAGGTCACTGTTCAAGCCCTTGGACTCCCTACAACGGTCAATGCTTCCATCTTCACCGTGAAAAGAAAACCTGGTCCGATGCTAAGACTGAGTGCCGCAAAGAAGGAGGAGACCTGGCCAGTGTTCATAACATAGAGGAGCACAGCTTCGTCATCTCTCAACTTGGATACGGTACATGAAGATCTCAGGCACCAACAAGCATTGAGCGTCTATTTGCTATAGCGTGTGTGTGTGTGTGTGTGTGTGTGTGTGTGTGTGTGTGTGTGTGTGTGTGTGTGAGGGTGTGTGTGTGTGTGTGTGTGTGTGTGTGTGTGTGTGTGTGTGTGTGTGTGTGTGTGTGTGTGTGTGTGTGTGTGTGTGTGTGTGTGTGTGTGTGTGTGTGTGTGTGTGTGTGTGTGTGTGTGTGTGTTCACAAATTCAGGAAGCCTGATTCTTCACATTTTTCAGTTGAAAATCTGTTATACTATACACTCTGCAATGTAAATGCAGTGTTTACATTGCACTTTCTCCACGGGTGCAGCTAGCAGTGACGAGCTGTGGATGGGTCTGAACGACAGGAAGACTGAGAGACTATTTGACTGGACCGACCACTCCACTGTCACATACACCAGCTGGGAGTTTGGGGAGCCCAGCTCCTCTGGTGACACAGAGGACTGTGTTCTAATGCGGGGAGAGGTAGTGTTGAGCATACATTTACACATGTCATATACATTTTTAAAACATGGCATCATTCTCTAGGCCTAACTTTTTCCACTTGCACAAAATATATCTCAATCTCCCCTATGGGTGAACTTTCCTGGAGGAAGAGCTCTAACCCTAAAATATCTCATAATCTAATAGGCAGATTGCAAGATGAACCTAGCGCCACCCAGGCGACACCCCTTTAGGAGCTGCTAGTGGGGGATCCTTTTGTTCTACCGTGAGACATGAAAGTCAGAGTGGTTCTAAAACTTTTTCATGTCAAGGACCCCCAAATGATTATTCATTTGTCTGAGGTACCCATCTGAATATATATTGTGCCAGGGACTCCTATACAAAATG
Organism: Protomyctophum parallelum; assembly: GCF_964188405.1. NCBI lineage: Eukaryota > Metazoa > Chordata > Actinopteri > Myctophiformes > Myctophidae > Protomyctophum > Protomyctophum parallelum. The sequence goes on along the minus strand of NC_139709.1, from coordinate 40,783,813 downwards.
TGTTTCAGAAATATTCCAAATTTGTAAAAGAAATGTTCAAGATTCATTTGAAAATAGCAAATAACCCTATAGTATGTATTATATTATATTATTATTTTGATGCTATATGAACAGATTTAGCTGGGCACTCTGGGGGTCCCCGTCACCAGTAGCCCTGGTATACAGGAGCTCCTTCAATAGCCCCTGGGGCTCCCGACACCAGAAGCCCTGGTATAATGAGCTCACTGCGTTGAGTTATTCTCTATGGATGAGAATGAAAACAGCTTGAGATATTTTTGTTGTACTGTATCGTCTCTATAACCTTTATCACCTTCGTACCGTGCAGAAGGGGAACTGGGCAGACCGCTCATGTGAGGAGAAACATGGGTTTATCTGTAGTAAACCAAGTGCTACCAAACCCACCCAAGATGAAGTGGAGCTGGATATAGGCTGCAAGCCTGTGAGTGAAGTTCTAATAACTACACAAACATATTATACACATTATTACACAACTATATTATAATACCGTATGTGCTTGCATTACAGGGTTGGAAAAGACATGGTTCCTACTGCTACTTGGTGGGTTCTGTGACAAAGACGTTTGATGAAGCCAAAGCCCAATGCAATAATTCAGACTCATACTTGGTGGATGTTTCAAATGGGTGAGAATGTTTTTTCTTTTCCCTTTAATGTGCGATCGGATCAACCTCAGGAATGCACAGGTCTTTACTGTGATTTACAAGGTGAGGAAAGATGGTTGAGTGAAAGCCAAACATCCTGTCGATTTTTCTGCATGTTTCTAGAGTGGATAATGCATTCCTTGTCAGCCTGGTGGGGATGAGACCAGAGAAGTATTTCTGGCTGGGTCTCTCAAACCAGAGAAATATTGATAGTTTTGAGTGGAGCAACAAAGCAACTGTGAGATTTACTCACTGGAATGCACTGATGCCAGGTACTGTATGGAGAAAGAATATTTCCATTTAACTTTTCATTTTATTCCAAAATGCTGCAAATTTGAAAATAAATGAATGAACTATTTTTATATTACTCAACTGCTGAAATACCGTATGCAGTACTACGCACTAATTGCCTAAATAAAATTAAATCAAATCAATAACTACATTAATTGTATTTATTTTAGGCCACCAGCAGGGTTGTGTTGCCATGCTGACTGGGATTTTTTCCGGGCTCTGGGACGTCCTGCCCTGCACTAATAAAGAGAAGTACATCTGCAAACATCTGGCAGAAGGAGGGGTCTTAACCCCGCCCCCACCAACTCAGGACTTGCCCAGCTGCACTCTGGGTTGGAAACTTGTGCCCAGCAGACCCTTCTGCTACAAGGTATAACTACTGACCCTTCTGCTACAAGGTTTAACTGACCCTTCTGCTACAAGGTTTAACTGACCCTTCTGCTACAAGGTATCACTGACCCTTCTGCTACAAGGTATAACAGACCCTACTGCTACAAGGTATCACTGACCCTTCTGCTACAAGGTATCACTGACCCTTCTGCTACAAGGTATCACTGACCCTTCTGCTACAAGGTATCACTGACCCTTCTACTACAAGGTATCACTGACCCTTCTGCTACAAGGTATCACTGACCCTTCTGCTACAAGGTATCACTGACCCTTCTGCTACAAGGTATAACAGACCCTTCTGCTACAAGGTATCACTGACCCTTCTGCTACAAGGTATAACAGACCCTACTGCTACACGGTATAACAGACCCTTCTGCTACAAGGTATAACAGACCCTTCTGCTACAAGGTATCACTGACCCTTCTGCTACAAGGTATCACTGACCCTTCTGCTACAAGGTATCACTGACCCTTCTGCTACAAGGTATCACTGACCCTTCTGCTACAAGGTATCACTGACCCTTCTGCTACAAGGTATAACAGACCCTACTGCTACACGGTATAACAGACCCTTCTGCTACAAGGTATAACAGACCCTTCTGCTACAAGGTATCACTGACCCTTCTGCTACAAGGTATCACTGACCCTTCTGCTACAAGGTATCACTGACCCTTCTGCTACAAGGTATCACTGACCCTTCTGCTACAAGGTATCACTGACCCTTCTGCTACAAGGTATCACTGACCCTTCTGCTACAAGGTATCACTGACCCTTCTGCTACACGGTATAACAGACCCTTCTGCTACACGGTATAACAGACCCTTCTGCTATACAAGGTATCACTGACCCTTCTGCTACACGGTATAACGGACCCTTCTGCTATACAAGGTATCACTGACCCTTCTGCTACAAGGTATCACTGCAAGAAGTATCGTGCCGTGTCCCCAGTGTTGAAAATATTTCAGCTCAAGGCATGCAAATAGAACTGCCACACATGAATGTGCAAGCGCAGAACAACACTGCGGATGTGTCCAAAAACACGCCGCTCCCGTTGTAAACGTATACGCTTCACTCAGGAAAAACATAAATTGCACGTTCAAACGTCTTGGTGAACACACACTGCAAATTTGTCCAGGCTTCCTCAAAAAATACATACTGTTCTATGTAGACCCGCCTTGTTAAATTATTACGGTATAATAATAATTCGAACAATACTAATAAATAACAGTGGCTTCCCTGTGTCATCGAAACAAGTTACTAGGTGTGCAATTTGTGAAAGGAGTGCCACCAATGTGGTGCTAATGTGAGTTTAGCAGCAAGGGGATGAGCTGTGACAACTGTATAGTGTCAGCTGAGTTAATTGTGTGGTATTGCTAGTTATGGTCCATAGCGTTAATGAAGGTTCTCCTCATAAAGCTATTGACCAGTGGTTTGCTATGACACACACACACTTCCCACTTTCCCACTGCAGATCCAGAGCTTAGCACTGGATCCTGACAGTGCTTTCCTTTGCCTCACTCAAGTCTAAACGGTAAAATAAAGATTGAAGAAGAAAATAGACAGGTGCTCAGGAGGTACAAGAAGGTTCCCAGCTTGATCCCAGCTCCCCAGAATATGACATAATGAGCTGAGTGAGCCGCCATATGAATATGCAAACGGATTAACTCACACTTTGTTTTGTGTCCCAGTTCTTTACAGGACCGCGTTCTGGTGAGAAGACCTGGAATGAAGCCATAGACTACTGCAGGGCAATCGGAGGAGATCTACTCAGCCTCCACAGTAGTACAGACATAGCAGTGGGACTGTAAGATCTGGAACAGAAAATTATGTTGTATTTCAGATGATCAGTGTGGAAAAAGCTCACTGCTTAAATATATTTCTATTGAAGTGAAGGTATAGTTGACAACTTGTTATTTATTTGTCTTTTTTTAATCACCACAGCCACGGGAAAGCCTGGATTGGCCTCCATACTCCTGACCAAACAACTGGTTATGTTTGGACTGATGAATCCCCGGTGAGTTGTATGTAAATTCCATATCTCATGTTGTAGATAGTTCCAGAGCTGTTTTTCGGCAGAGGTCTCGATTGAAGTCTCGAGTCAGTCATAGTCATCTTGATCATGAATCATTATTGATTAATTGAATCATTCATAATTGGCACCCTCTCTTTAGGCGTCCCTTAACACATTACTGTAGTTCTCGAGGGGTTTCCAGGGGGTCCCCAGCTAAATTAGTTAATATAGCATCACAATCAGCTTAACCACTTTATCCATTTATATCAGTGGTTTTCAACCAGTGGTCCGTGGACCATCAGTGGTCCTTAAGGCGGTTTCAGGTGGTCCCCAGCTAAATGATGAGTTGGTGACCAAATGTCATTTTATGCTCTCAAGAGTTAAATTATTGTTAACATCTGTATTACTTCATTTACAAGAAGTCTACACAATTAGAGAATGTAGAAGAATTCTTATTTTGATCAACGTTTGCCAAAAGCATGGAATTGTAGACAAAATATTATCCAACGTCAACAAAATATTCTTTCGTTTTGGGTCTGAGAGGCTAAATCTCATGAAATGGTGGTCCGTGGCTCAAATGCCAAATAAATAATGGGCCTTGAAATGAAACGGGTTGAAAACCCCTGATTTATATGTCGGCTATTTAAAAATAGCCGACATATGTAGTCACATCTGTAATTAAAGTGTTCTATATGATGACAGCTTTACATAGCGAACAGGATAAGGAAAGCAACCATCAAACAGAATAGTATACAATAACAAGCTCACACTATCTGCTATTTCTTAAAATATTTGAAAAATATTTCTTTCACTTTGGGTACCATTCATGTTTGGGTACCATTCATTTTACTTAAAGGACCTATAACATAAAATTCAACTTTTTCAATTTCTTTTGTGTTTTTGGTGCTCCCATATGTGTTTTCTATCCCCACAAATAACCAATTTTGAACAGTCAGGCTTTCATATCATATTGGTGCTTTAATGGAAATTGCTCTCAGGAACAGCTCAACTGATTTTGGTCTCATCGTGATGTCATCAATGTCACCCCACTTTGTATAATTCCTCCTCTTCTTCAGTCTTCAGTTCCAAATTTGCATTTCCACTTTGTTTAAAATGTCCACCATTGTTGATTTTCCAAACTGGCATGGAATGGAAACAAGCCTGGTTTTATCTAGCATCAGTATTATAATGACTCAAATATTAAATAATCTGCATATCAGCACCCCCACCACCGCAGGACATTGTGGTACTGCAGCTAAAACTGCTTTCGAAGTCCAGAAAGAAATGACAAGGACTGGTTATATCAGAGTGGTGATTGAGGATCAAACCATTAGAAATAACTTTGAGGGACATAGACAATATGATATTAAATATTAAAAGCAGTTTTAAAATGCATGTTATTTGCGCTTTAAGTCACTTAATTCAGGAAAAGTCAAATCTAATTCAAGTCTTAATTCTGACATTGACATCGACTGATGGACATTTTGACTCAAGTCTGAGTTGCAACTATAAGTAAGTGAGTCGGTCGGGGTACCAAGCATAACGTAGCTCAAGTGAGACCTTAACAAACCATCTAACTGTGGCGTTTGTTTTTCATCACAGGTCAATTTCTTACATTGGGAGAGTGGCGAGCCCAACAATCTAAATAATATGGAATCTTGTGTTGAATTCAAAATGACTCATTGGGGTGAAGAAGGGTCTTGGAATGATGTGCACTGTGAGAGTTACAATGACTGGCTGTGCCAGATACGTCTAGGTAAGGTGTGTGTGTGTGTGTGTGTGTGTGTGTGTGTGTGTGTGTGTGTGTGTGTGTGTGTGTGTGTGTGTGTGTGTGTGTGTGTGTGTGTGTGTGTGTGTGTGTGTGTGTGTGTGTGTGTGTGTGTGTGTGTGTGTGTGTGTGTGTGTGTGTGTGTGTGTGTGTGTGTGTGTGTGTGTGTGTGTGGAGCCAAACACTATACCACTAAAGCAGAGACCAGGGTTTAATTCATGGCAGGCTTTAGCTTAGCCAGAGCTTTTTTTCTTTTTATTGTGTGGAGGTTGGCAGTGATAGGCATTGGCAACACAGTACACACAGTGAAGAATTTACTACATTAGGAGAGAATGAAAAATAGTACAAGTTGTTCTAAACTTAATGTGAATGCAAGTGATTTTTGTCCTTGTGGACCATTGATTGTTATTGCCTCTTGTCTGTATCCTCACAGGAGTCACTCCAAAGCCACCCCCCCCTGACCCTGCCAAAGGTACGTCGCCATTACAGATGTAGATGATCTGATAATATCCTAGTAATAATAAGTATATGAGGTGACAGTACTTCATTAGATCCCTTGGTGTGGTTGTTATGTGCAATTATTCCCTTTGTATTTTGGGTTTCTTCCTGGAGGCTGAAACCTTGAGAGTCAAACACGCCAATGAAAAAACTGTGATATTGTGACATCACAATATCATCCCCTCCCCCTTTATCATACAACAACAGCTGTGGGTGCGGCTTAGGTTCAGGCCACCCACCAGGCAAACCAGGCATACTTAATGAACTGGTCGGCGTGTCCACATAAAAATGATATATTATATAATATAATAATAATAATAATAATACCTGATGATGTTTTACGGTGGGAAAAAAATCAAGGCACTCCATCTTTAAGTCAGCATCTTATTTTTCCAACCCTTTGCAGACTTCAATTTAACTGCGGATGACTGGCTTGTGTGGCGAGGCAATCAATATTACATTAACTGGGACTCGATGCCTATGGAGGATGCCCGTCATTACTGTCAACAGAAACATAGTGATTTGGTCATCATCAACAGTGAAGCTGAAAATGTCTTTCTGTGGAAACAGGTTGGCACTGGCACCAACACATTTATTCAAATCAAATCAATCACTGCACTCTACCATGCAGTTCTAAAGTTGTGTGTGTGTGTGCGTGTGTGTGCGTGCATGTGCGCGTGTGCGTGCGCATGCGTGTGTGTGCATAATTATGTGCGTGCGTGCGTGTGTGTGTGCGTGTCTATGTTTGCTTATGTACAGGTAGCTAGACGTCATGGTCAATTTTACATAGGAATGACAGCGGATCTTGACGGTTCATATGAGTAAGTATGTTATGTAATGTGTTACAGTATATTATTGATACATGCTGTCTCTAACGCTGCAACAGTGATCCAAACAAGACTGCAGCATTGAGTGTTAATATTATATAGACTAACCTACAGACGTGATGGTGTTGTTCTCTAAGGTGGCTGGATGGATCTCCAGCAGTGTTTACGAGGTGGGGTGAAAATCAACCGGATTTTCTTAACAGTGATGAGAACTGTGTTGTCATGAACCACTATAACGGTGAGGACATTCAGCATGCCCCCTTGAGGGCATACCTGCATTATTACACATACCACATGAACCATAGCATCCCTATATGCTGGACATGTCACAATAACATTGAAAACACAAACTTTGGGCTGTATTTTGCGTGTCTTAAGTACCAGGTCTTATTCCCTAACTTGAGTAAACTAAAGACCTGGAGGCGTGATCAATGCCATTTGGCTATTCTGAGTGGCCAAAGAGCATTGATCACGCCTCCAGGTCTTTAGTTTACTCAAGTTAGGGAATAAGACCTGGTACTTAAGACACGCAAATTACAGCCCTCTGAGTGACAATAGCAGTTCTACAAGCTCATTGTGAGCTTGTAGATTGACTATTTTCTGAAAAGAGATATGGTACCGTACTGCCATCTAAAGTTTGCACGAGTGGCTTGTTTTGAACAAAATGCCTCAACTTTTCTTCATACTCCATCCTTATTGGCGAATTTCGAACATTGCTGACGCACAACAACCTATACCTATTACCTGACCTGGCGGAGACCTGTGCTCCGACTCTCTCTATAATGTGTTTGCTGTTTGCTTCAATGTATTCACAGGGTTCTGGAATGATTTCAATTGTGGTGTTGAGCACCGTTCCATTTGCAAACGCAGCGCCTCACCCCCTGTCAACACAACTGTAGCCCCCACCGTGGCTCCTAAAGGTGGCTGCCCATCAGGGTGGACCAAATTTGGCTCAAAGGTGAGAGGTCATTGTTAACATTCTGACTTGTTGAAGGTTTGTATCAGAATGTAAAGTAACATGTATGTGCACTCCACCAATTTTAAACATGCAACCAGTGTGTGTAATGTTTTGTTCTTTAGATGTGGAAATCTCTATATGTGCTCCTTAGAATGTAAAGACAAGACACTCAATGGATATTTCAGTGGTATCCGATCTCTTGCTATACTGCTATACTGTCTCTATATGGGTTTGCCCATTCTCTCAAAAGTTAACATACTCTAACATTTGATACCCATAGTGTTACCAAATTGTTCAAAAGCGTAAGGAAACATGGACTGATGCAAGGAAACGGTGTCAGGACAAGGGTGGAAATTTAGTCTCCATTATGTCAAGGTCTGAGCAAGGTATGTCCTATTTCCTTTTCTTAGAAACATGTATGCACAAAAATACAATCTAAATATAGCACTCATTAACATCTTGCAGACATGTTGCACAATAAAATCAAACGTTTTCAAAATCATTCAGAGATTATACGATTTGGCTTTTTTGTCTGCAGGAAAAGCAACCATTTTAAAATAGGTCTCTGTATGTGTGATGTTTGTATAGAATAATAGCATTCTAAACAAAGACTTAGGCTACCATGACACTTCGGTCCGGTCACGGTCCATACAGTATAACTGTGCATCCATAACGGAACAGTGATGAATTTCCTTTTGTTTAATGTTTGTCGTACAATGGGTACCTGCAACACTTTTTTTTCTTTTCCTTTTTTATACATTAACGTGTAATACATGTTTTAAAGATGCTATAAGCAATATTATGTCAAAATTATAATGACCTTTTTCTTTTCTTTTTTGACAGCCAGCAATGGGTAAACGCTTCCAAAAAAATGTAGTCTCTGTGACACATCTAGGGGCCACAATCTGCATTCAAAGATTTTCCTAGAAGCTTTGTCATTGGTCGATTTGCCTGTGTGCTTCCTGATTGGTTAGTCATTGCGACCAGGTTTTTTCCGACCAATGACAAAGCTTCTAGGAACATCTTTAAATGCAGATTGCGGACCCTAGATGTGTCACAGAGAGTCATTTTTGTGGGAGCGTTCTACTCATTGCTGGATGATCTGAATACCAAAAATATATATAAAAAATAAAGATCAATACAAATTTGACATATTATTGCTTATAGCAGCTTTAAGTGTTTTAATATTGATATGAAGCTTCTCCAAAGAACCTTTGGAAAAGGACTTCAGGTTGTTTGTGTATTTACCTATACAATATAAAACATGTATTTGAGACTCTCTATAATAAGACTTGTATGCATTTTTCAGCCTTTCTGGTCATCCAAATGGCAACGGCAGCAGCTCCAGACCTTTGGATTGGTTTGAATAGTCTAAGAGGTGATGAATTTTACTGGACTGATGGGCGACCAAGGAAATATTCAAATAGGGGCACACTTGTAAGTAGAGTATTGAGATCTATTAACCACTTGAACCCTATTCTATGAATGTCATAATAGGCGCACACTCACAACACAATGCGTTGTGAGCTTGAGAGATTTGTGTAGAGGAGAAACAGGATCGATTCAATATGTTATTGATGATGATTCTAAAGGTATAGGCAGTACAGTGGGTTAAAAACACACAGCAAATGGATTGCAGAAAAATCCAAAGGCTTGTTTCCATTGTGATCCATTAAACATGCAACAAACAACTGTACAAAACAAGTAACTAGTACTAACTACGCAGCAATATAGAAAATTATATACAGATTAAATTCAAGATAAATAAGGGGACGAAGTATTGACCCATGGGGGATCCTGGTCAACAAAGTATATAGGGTTCATGCTGTTAAGAAATGTAATTGAGTGCAACTATGCTTACTACAAATATTAAGCTTTCTTAATGCTGTTGCTTATTTAGGAATTTCTCTAACATTCAATTTTTTCATTCCAGTCATCCCAACAACAAATATATCATTTTCTTCGTAGATGGAGTGAGGTAACATGTTCTAACATTGTTATGTAATGAATTATTCTCATGACCAAGAGTAGTGTAATTCAATACAGTATTTAAACATAATTATAAATCTCACAAACTCCTAAATCATATACTGACATACCGTAAAGCTCCATTATGTTTGACGATGAACCTTGTAATGTACAATGGGCTGTTTGTATCTGTATCATTAATCCCATTTCCTCAATGCCTTGTCCAGGATCAGTGTGCTGTTTTGAACAGCAATGTTGACATGGGCTTTGGGACATGGCTATTAAAGTCCTGCAATGACACCAATGGATATATCTGCATGAGAAATGTTGGTGAGCTACATTTCTGACCTAATCTTTTCTTCACCGCACGACCAATGAAACCAATGTTTCATACTTGCTATAAATATTCAGAAGTATTTATCTGAAATAATTAATATTCTGCTCAAGTCTATCTCACATTGAGGCAGTGCCTCTATTTTGTTCACCAAAAACAAAGTGTTACATCATTTTTGGGTGGTTCTGTATTACTGTAACCGAGCCCTAAGTATAGGGCTGATCGGGTCTGGGATAATGCCGAGAGATGCCCAACCTTGGCGAAGTATCGTCAGGGATGGATATGGGTCTCTTGAGGCGAGCGGTTCTTGAAGTCCGGCGGTCGGTGGCTCGATCTTGGTATGAAGTCCTTAGGTCGGCGTCCTGATCTCGGTTCTTAGCTTAAATCCATCTTTGCTCGCGTAGGCACCTATATTTATAGTGTTGAGATGTCAGAGGTATGTCAGAGTGGCGTCAGAGAGGCACCTGGTTCCTTCGTAACAATTACCTTGGTTCTATACATACGTGTACTTTGTTCTGTTATTGAATGGAGCATTCCACCACATAAATAAGCATTACTGTATTATACAGTATGGTTCTTCGGTAAACCAAACATTTGTGCATTCTATTGTATTCTGTTAATCTGCACTTTAATCTGAATGACTTTAACTCCTAGAGATGAATGATTCTATACATCTAAGAAATAAGAAAGTACTGCCCATAGTGATTTTACTGTTATTTTATTCTCCACAGACCAACGCTTCCCAGTTGATGCAGAACCAATGACTCCTGATCACTATGTCCAACTGGGTAATGACTCTATCAAAGTTCTGACTCAGAATCTGACCTGGGATCAGGCTAAGAAGCTTTGTGAGGCTGAAGGTGCGCAACTGGCTAGCGTTCGGAATGACTTGTCACAAGCCTACGTGGAACTGCAAGCTCTGAATCTCAACACACCTTTATGGATTGGTCTCAATACAAATCATGTAAGTACATCCGCCAGAAGTGTACCTCCCAGCCCTGGCAGAGTAGTTCTGGAGTAGTTCCAGCGGATTGTGTGCCCCTGGTTTTTCCCTAGTGGGACTGATTGAGGGTAGCTACTGGGACGTAAGTCGGGACTTGATCACTCCCGGCTGGGTCGCCTGAGTGAGGGGTATGATGTTGAGAGACCAGAAACCCCGTGGACCTCAGGATACATCACAGAGGATACGTCCCAGGTGCATCCATGTGATGTTTTTTTAGTTATAGTTCTTCTATTTATAGTGACTCATAGGAATAGACTATGTGACAACCAGGTATAGTCTGGTGACCACCGGAGAGACGGGTGACAGCCGGAATGTATACGGCACCCGGTGAGCAGTATGGGTTAGCGCCCCAGCCTGTGTCCTCCTTGAGGAGGAAGCCCAACAACCCTCGGTGAGGCCTTTGGGAGGGCCATGCAAGCAGCAAGCGGAACCGCAGCACCATGACCCTGCGGAACCATTGCCCACCACTCCTGAATGAACTGTCTGATGCTGGGACTCTGGTGCAATGCACAGGTCCTCGCTCTACTCCTGGTGAGAGCAGGAGTGGACCTGGTGAGACGTAGGAGGGGCCCGGCCAGGAGACAACCCACAGAGCCTAGTCCCTCCATGTGCCAGAAGTGTACCTCCCAGCCCTGGCAGAGTAGTTCTGGAGTAGTTCCAACGGATTGTGTGCCCCTGGTTTTTCCCTAGTGGGACTGATCGAGGGTAGCTACTGGGATGTAAGTCGGGACTTGATCACTCCCGGCTGGGTCGCCTGAGTGAGGGGTATGATGTTGAGAGACCACTGAGATCACTGAGGATACGTCCCAGGTGCATCCATGCGATGTTTTTTTAGTCATGGTTTATACAAGCTGAATATAACCAAACTGAATGACTTTAATAGTATTAAAGTAATTTAGTGTTACACACTGAATAGTTTTGGGTATAGTTGTTCCATTGCAACGTTTTGCAGTCATTTTGATCATTTGCGTATATTCATACAATATGTGTAGTATTTGTCAGTCTAATTTGAGGTCTATCATGTTGCTGTTATATGGGGGTAATTAATTATAACTATGTATGGATATATGTGTGCGTGCGTGCATGCATGTGTGTATGTAATGTGAATGTGTATGTAAGTATGCATGTTTAGACCCTTTTTTAATGAACCATCCCTGCTTTCAGACTGGAGGTTACTACAGGTTCATTGATGGTTGGCACCTGATCAAAACCTACTGGGCACGAAACGAGCCAAGCAGAGGCCAGCCCTGTGTGTATGTGGACGTGGATGGAAAATGGAAGACTGCTCTGTGCAATCAAACCATGAATAGTGTCTGTATGAAGACCACAGGTATGACTAGTATTATTTATAACACAATGATAAAAGAGTCATGCCCTTTAAAGCACCAGAATATAACGATAGAATGGCACAGTATAGTAAATAATATAATAGCATAATAGTCTTTCCCCATAGCAAGTGCACTCTGGTTCATGTGTAATATTATAATACTATTGTACAACGTTATTCTGGTTTAATTTGTAAATTGTCTTCGTCTTACGCAAATCAGAGTTGCCTTTCCGAACAATGTATTGTGTAACTTGAATTTGTTCATCATAATGGCTCACACCTACAGAAGTGCCCCCACCGATTGAGTCAGGGCTGTACCCAGGTGTTTGCCCTGACCACACCACCAAAATCCGGGAGCAGAGTTACTTCATGACTCCAGATTCAGATGAGACTTTTGCCTGGGTGCCATTTAGGGATCATTGCTACCTCTTCATGACGGTTGAAAGTGATTGGGCAGATGCAGCATCAAGCTGTGTAAGATTAGGTAAGACCACCCTCCCCCGCCCCCCCCTCCCCTCACTCTCTCACACGCACACACGCACGCACGCACACACACACATTTCGATTTCTTTATTTGAATCCACAAATTACAATTCATTTTACAAGGAAACAAATATAACGGGGTTGTCAGTTCATGTTCACTTACGTATACACATGGCACCTCCTTCTCCACACAGACAAACTGCCCATAACAGCCGAAACAGAGCAGTATTTGGCAAGTTGTTTGGCTTTGCTTTTTGTCATGCCAGCTATTCTTAGGCCACTCATGGTCAGTTTATGCACATGGCCCAGGCTTCCGAATATCAGTATGGCAAATCTACAGCGATACCCCAAGTTTGTTATACTTCCAAGTAATGGTTGATACTTTTTTGTATGCACTACATCCATTTGTTATGTGTGCGATGGATTCTAGGTGTTGTTCAGAATCATGATGGTTTATACAGAGTGGAGTGTGGGTGTCGGGATACCAGATTGACAGATTGTACTTGGTTGGTAATACTTGCAGTCTTGATGGTGAATTTTAAAAAATCCTCCCCAATAGCAGCATTTTTGTACATCGAATGTGAAACGGAGTGATCAGCTGAATCAACACAGGCCAACTTTCCCTGCAGTCGAAGGCCACGCCAATGTTCTTTGGCTTCAGTCTGTTTCGTGCTAAGCAGAACCCTTCAGTCTGTTTCGTGCTAAGCAGAACACTTCTTGCCGTTTCTTCCTGTAGTCTAGTGTCCCCTCCCTGGTGGGTGAGGGTAGCCTTCACTACCACGCCATGGGTACCTTCCTCCTGCGAAGGTCCAGTAGGAGTGATGCCCTGGCCATTTCTCTGACGGTGCCATCATCATTATTGAGCATGTGCAGTAGGTGGCTTAGCCGTGTTGCTGCATAAGTCCACTCTACATTTGGGACCCCCAGCCCCCCTTCGCCATTATGAAAGGAAGAGTATGTCTCGTGTGGAGTGTGAGTTTAGGCCAGCCCATTTTCTGGCCAGCTGGACAGTTCTATTTGTCATGTCTCTCAGTGCATGTTGTGGGATGTGTACATTGGCAAATAGGTGTTGTATCTTCGCCAGGGCCACTTCTCTCACGGCCTCGAGCTTCATGACTATAGGGAGGGGGGACAGATCGATCAGGTCGAGCTTCATGACTATAGGGAGGGGGGACAGATCGATCAGGTCGAGCTTCATGACTATAGGGAGGGGGGACAGATCGATCAGGTCGAGCTTCATGACTATAGGGAGGGGGGACAGATCGATCAGGTCGAGTCGACGGTGAAACTCTCTAGTGAGCTCCTCGACTTGCTCCCCCCACTCACCAGCGATGTTGAACTTATGGCTTGAACTTATGGCCCACACACACACACACACACACACACACACACACACACACGCGTCGCGCACGCACATGCACACACACACTATGCTTCTGTATATAAATGTGCATTTCTCTGGCAAAAACAAGCTACCGGTATGTCTAAAATATAAAGTTTTTGGCATCAATGGGGGATAATTAAGTGGTTCATACGACAGTTTGAGGATCCAATCGAGTTAGGAGGTTTAGTCAGAAGAGATTTTTTAATACTTTTCATTCGTTAAATATTTGTAAAACCTACAGACAGACGTAAATAGCACTGATTTATTAAATAAATTGTAAGCTGAAAAATGGAGATAGCTAGCTGGTTTCTGTCCAACAGCGACGATATGCATATCGTGTGAAGTGAGGGTGCTCTTAACATCATACATCATTGCATTCCGGCCAATCACAATTTGCGTTCTCACTTTCATTTTTTTCACTTCAATGTTTGTGTTTACACAATACACAAACACTCAAAGCTGGCCATTTATTGTCAATGGCATTCAATGTTTGTGTTTAGACAATGTTTGTGTTTACACAAACCCTTAAAAAAGTATTGAACCAATTAAAAGCATTAAAAAGCACTTCAGACAAAATCGTGTATATATACCGGTAGTATACAACTTTGATGAGGCAGTATTGATTAAATATATAAGGTTTTCTTAATTTCCTGAAAAGATTATATAATATTTTTAATTTCCTGTAAAATGAACATTTAAGAGTTAGGTGGTTTCTTCTCAACAGCAGAGATATGTGTAATATATTAACAACTGCCATTTTGTGTCATAAAGGTGGGGTTCTAGCCAGCATTGGAGATCCAGCTGAGCAGAGATTTATTAAAAGCAAGGTGGAAAAGCTTAAAGACAGCCACAGTGCATTCTGGATAGGCCTGTACAAAACTCACAAAGGTACGGTTGCAGTCTTCTTTATCATAACAAACGTTCTATTGCCAAGACAATGAGTTATAACGAGTTCCTGATTAGGTCAAATTCCATTTCGGTTCATTTATTTAGGCCTTTGGGTAGGCTCTTTTTCTATGTTCTATTGGTCATAACGGATTAATGGATGAATATGCTGTGTGACATGGTTTGTTTTGTGTTTGCTAGACTGACAGTCATCCAGTAGGGAAGGGTATAGTCTATCCAAAATCAGGAATGTGTCACGCCAACACAAAATAACATAAAGTAAATTGCACAATGGCATTGATACCGATATTTATAATAATATCTATTTACTTACATATATTGACTCAGCTTGTGCTTAGATTTGTGCATTTTCAGTTCATTTCTTTTTTCAGACATTGTGGTAGAGGAAACCAGTATTCATGGTTGTTTTGTTGAAAAACAATGATAAAAGGAGAAAACTTACAGTACATCCTCTTTCTATGTATAGGGACGTGGCTGTGGCTGGATAAGACACCCATAGACTACGTGAACTGGGCTCAATATGAACCCGATGATGACACGTATGGAACAGTTCATTCTGACGACGGCACGTGGAGGACTGGACAACGCTGGCATACCAGGGCCTATATCTGCGAAACGCCCAAAGGTGAGACCAACATTCCACATTTAAGCCTGAGTTATACTTGGTTGCTTGAGGTTGCCACATTGAAAATAGCCGATCTACAAGATCACTACACAATACACATCGAAGCGTGAAGATTTGCGAGCTAGATCCATTTTTTGGCATGCAGCAAAGTTATGTACCGTATGCAAACTAAGTATGAATCAGGCTATACTTTGCTGGGGCAAAGATTAAATTCCTTATCAATAATGATTCTTTTCCATTCTCCTCTGCCAGAGATCCCAGAACAGTTGCCAACAGCTGGTAAGATTAATTAATTAATCATAATATATGTACTATTTCTCTCTTAAAAAAAATATATATATAGCCTACTGTTGTTGCATTTCTGAACATTAGTTTTGACTGATTACCCTTTCCATTGATTGTGCAGCTGCTCATAAACAAGAGGGAACTCACCAACGCCATCGTGTCCACTCAGCTTTGGTAGTGGTGCTGGTATTAACGGTGCTCTCAGTCCTAGCGGTCACTGCTTTCCTCCTCTATAAGAAGTCTGGCCGTCCATTGCCTACCTTTGACAATCCACTCTACTTCAACCGTGACAACGTGATAGACACCAGCCAGCTGGTAGGAAATGCAGAGGTTGAGAACCCAGAGCCTATTATAACTTTGTGATTAACAAACAAGTCGTGGTGTACAGCTAATCGCTTTTTGTATGTGGATTGTGGAAGTAATTAAACTGTGGCAGGTGACATTTTACTCAGGGAAAAGGACATTTCACCATGTTTGATGCTTTATTGACATAATTGTATACTTATATTAACTGAATATTTTTGTATGCCGTTACATTGCATTGTTTTTAAAAAACAATTAATTTGTAAAGATGTTTGACACTGGTTAATGAAGAATGAACCTTGTACTTTAACATTCACTGAGCAATATTATATAAAACCAGCATGTACATAAATGTTAATGATCGTCTTGTTAACTCATAAACTCACAGAAAAATCGGAATGTCTCAGAAACTTATTAAAGCGAATTCAAATAAATCTAGGCCTACTAGTACATACAGTACATGCATGCATCCAAAGATGTTGAGAGTGTAATATCCTTAATTGTAATAAATATCACAATAGATATACAACAGACTTGGCATATATTGTTTTATATTACTTCATTTGACATAATCCCATTCCATTTATTCATTCAATATTTATTTATTTTGTAAATACAAAGCTTATGAAATCAGCCAGTACCATGTCTTCCCAATGCAATCTTACAGAAGCAGTACTGCACCTGGGGGGTTGACTGGCCACAGGCTGACTAAATAAATAAGCTATTTAAGCCTGATAACTGATTTAAGCGGTTGTTTCACCCCGCAGTCCCGCTCCTGGCTCCAACATCTTTACTTTCCACTCCAAATTCTATCATCTGTATCTCTTTGCTTTTTGGATACGATGCGAAAATTGTTTTTTCCACTGCTCTTGGAGGGCTCGACCCATACATGTCAGGGATAATAGGAACCAATCGCCCCCCACCTCAGAAAATGCCTGGAAGTACCTCCACCCCAAAATGTTCACATCTGCCTCATTGTGGCACTTCAACAGCCCACTCAATGTTTTGACCAATAGTGTTGCTCTTATATTCTCACTCTCCAATCGGCCCCGGACAGTTTTCTTCAAAACATAATTTTTCCTAGTACTCCTTTTTGACCCAAACTCACATCGATTATCTCTGGGGTCATGTGAACAAGATGTATAAAAGTTAGACTATTCAAATTCCATTCCAAGTTATGACTGCCTTCCAGTAGGCAACCCGGCCTGACGGAGACCTGTGCTCTGTGGAGCACACATTTCTAGTTGAAAATATTTCAAACCTCGGTGGCCAGATAAAAAACACCAGACATGAACGCGCAGTGCAGAATAGACGACCCAGCACCTCATCATGTTGCAGCCTTTTCCAGCACAGTGCAATTATCTGGCGCTCAAAACAATTTAAAACACCAGGGATTAAATGCTTTGGTAGACCCATGGCCTTACTGTAGTTATACAAAGAATAAGCTGACTTCAGGTTGTATTGAGTAATCAGCACCCCTGTTACGCAGATATTTTTGAAGAACTGACTTGCTCCCACTGCCTTATCCTTCAGATATGTCTCTGCCTAAACCAACGAACTAAAGAGGTAGTGAAACAAGAAGATATACTCTAGAAATTAAAGCTGTGATTGTCAGTTAACACACAGGATATGACTGTCGTCTTTCATGGCTATATCCAGAATGGACAAGACAGAATCTCTGTGCGCAGTAACCTGATTAAAAACACCACATGTTCAGACTACAGAATTTCATCCTTGCTATGTAAGGTTATTCTATTCAGTAAAGTATCATTGTAATCCGTTCTGGTATTTCATTGTTTTACGGGCAAGGTCCCATTCCGAACATTCGGCAAAAATAGACAATACAAGCTGTGATCTACAAGCTGTGAGCTATAGACTATTTTGCCAAAAAGATTTGTTGTGAAGGGGAAAAAAATGAGTGGGCCATGAAGTACAGAGTAGCCTGCCTACCTCCAAAAATATATGCTGTACATACAGTAGCAACAACTACCCCCAAAGAGGTTCCATGCTTGAAAGGTAATGTTACAAAAAGGGGTTCCTGGTCTAAATGGGTTAAGATACAATTTACTATTTTACAATTTAGGCATTTAGAAGACGCTCTTAATCCAGAGTGATTTACAATAAGCAAGAACAAAAAGCATGGCAATACATCATATACATAAAAAGTAGTTCATGAAACATGCGTAAGCTAAGAACATAACAGTGGAATATATCTAATGAAATTATATGAATAAACTATACATATATAATATACTATACTAACAATAAAAACAACCCTGAATGCAAATGACTGAGAATCTCAGAATGAAGTTTACAAGTTTGGAAGTAAGGCTGTGAATGTCTGTAGTAAAAAAGGAGAAGAACCAACATCCGTCTAGTACTGTTTGCAGACGGATAGGGGTTTCGGTATTCTGTAAGAGCTATGTTCCAGTAGATCCTATGTGCATACACATAATTCCATGTATGTGCATGAGTAATGAGAGCTTTGAGCATGAGTAATGAGAGCTTTATCACTAAGGATATGATATTGCTCAACTGAAGGTTTTTGCTTTTGTGTCAAGAATCAGACAATGCTAACAACAACAATACAATATACAATATAATACTGGATAGGACACAAATTGCTCAGCAAATCGTTGTGGAGAGGTGCAGCAAAATGTTTGGGTAATTCATTTAAGCTAGAATAGATCATGGCCATGATTATACATAATATCAGTAGCCACTTGCGTAGGCTCAGGTTGCATATCAACTTTTGAGTTATGGAGAAATGAGTGTTCCTTGTTTCCCAGAAGAAAGACAATTTGTGATTGAATTATGCAACACTTGTGACGACATAATGTGACGTGAATTTGTCACCGCTATTAAAGGTTCCCTCTTTTGACCCCGACCTGCTCACGTCCTCTGCTGCCAATGCTTGGGCGATGCCGTTTCATGACAGACCTATGAGAACAATGTTAATTATGAGGGGAACTGTTGCAGCTGTTGTGATCTTTATCCAAGCTTCCCAGTGTTTGGCTTCAGATGGTACAGTATACTATTGACCTTTTTGTGTGATATGTATAATTTACTAATACTATAATTAAACATGTATTATTGTTTAGGACTGTAATTAAAATGTAATTGTATATCAATCATTCTAAGAGCCTTCATCCCTTGACAAGGTGAAGATGTATAGTATTATAATGTCATCTCCCTACTAATTCCTTGAACCACTCTTTCCCCATAGATTCGGCATTTAACCTTAAAACCAAGTTGGGTTTGTGTTTGGCTCCGAACCGTTATTTCCCAGAAGTGTGCTATGATGTGCGCTGGACAACCAACAACCGCCTTCTTGTACCTCGCATGGCTAAGTGTCTGGGAGCCCAGGGGAAGACTTTGGGCAGTGCAGTGAGCCTTTATGATTGTGACGAAAATAGTGACCTCCAGAAGTGGGAGTGCAGGAATCAAACTCTACTCAACCTCCAAAACCAAGCTCTTTACATAAACATGACGAGACATGGATCAGGGGTTCTCACCAAAGTAACTGGTCCCAATAGTCACTTCATAATAAACAACGGACCGCAGGGTCCTTGCTCAAGAACATACAGAGGTATGGTATTTATAAATACAATTTTGCTGGACTATTTACTATTTTCACTACTTTTACTTCTACTTTGTAGATGTATAATTCCAAAACATACATTAACCACTTCAGCCCTATATATACTGTACATTTCACCATTTGAAAATAGCAGATCTACAAGCTCACAATGAGCTTGTAGCTATTTTAAAATGTGTTTTTTTTAATACATTTTACACACTTGAAAACATGTGAAATAGGACATTCTGTATAATGATGAGTACTTTTACTTTTGGCACTTTAAGTACATTTTGATACCAATACCTTTGTACGTTTACTCAAGTAAATTTGGAATTCCAGACTTTTACTTATAACAGAGTATTTCTACATTGCAGTATTGGTACTTTTACTTAAGTACAAAATGTGAGTACTTTCTCCACTACTGCATTTTAGTAGTCTTTTGACTCTTTTGGTAACACTCCTCGTAACGCTGTCTGATGTAAAAAATAAATGCTGCATGGTCCTGGCGCTTGATATTGTATTTCAGGAATTGTATATTTATTAACTGTAAAATACATAAAATAAATATATTTCCGGTACATTTACAGTAGATTTCTATGTCATCGGGGGCAGACACTGATACATACAAATTGTGTTTAATAGTGTTATAGAAGAATGGAATTTGTTCTGTGAAAAACATACTAGTGAAAGATATAAAAATATATTAGTTGAAAAGGTTTCGCAAATTCGCAGTATGACTTGGAACTGCTGATGAACTTGTTTATCACACATTTTTAGTGAATCAGGATTTGTCACAACATTATAAATCAAATCTCCTTTCTAGAATTGGCAAGTGTGGTGTGTTCTCAATCTCTCAAATTTAATTAGCAAAGAAGTCAGTGCTATACAATATAGAGATAGAATCTATTAAGATACTGCTTTGAAACACTTTGTACTCTCGATTGCCTCATATTCTCTGTACAGATCAATATATTTTATTCTCACACAACTCTCTTTTCTCTACCATTTAGAACGTTTCACTATTGAGGGAAATGCCTTTGGCAGGCCTTGCATGTTTCCCTTTTTCTACAAGGATGTATGGCATTCAGACTGCACTGCCACTGACTCCCCTTCGAAGCGCAAATGGTGTGCAGTTGAAGCAAGATATGAACATGAGCTCTGGGGCTACTGTCCATCCATGTGTGAGTATTATCATTGGTTACCAATTTACAATTTAGGCATTTAGCAGACACTCTTAATCCAGAGCAATTTACAGTAAGCAAGAACAAACATGGTAATACACAAGTAAGACGCGCAAACGCGGGAAGCGAACGCAGCTCGTAAATTGCAATAACAACAATTAGAATAAATTACGTACTTTTTGTTTCTTTTTAGTTAGTAATTTTTTTAAGTTTTCTACTGTGTGTGTGTGTGTGTGTGTGTGTGTGTGTGTGTGTGTGTGTGTGTGTGTGTGTGTGTGTGTGTGTGTGTGTGTGTGTGTGTGTGTGTGTGTGCTACAGCTGCGCCCTCTGGTGGCGGGCGGGTGGTGTCACAGCGGGACAGACACAGACACACACACACACACACACACACACACACACACACACACACACACAGACATGATCTGCAGGGTCTCATAGTTAGTGCTCATTGCATTCGCAATCAAATGCATACAAAATAGTCATCATGAATCATACGTAATGTGAACCTAACAGTGGAATATTATCTATATAATAAAACTATGCATATACACTAGAGTGCTATATGTATACATAAAATGCAAAGTTACATAAGTTGAGCCTATGCATACGCCTGTAAGGTCGTCGAGGCTAGGGCAAGTACTATGGCAAGTGCTACGGGCTAAGATATAGTCTGAAGAGGTGGGTTTTCAGACTACGGCGGAAGTTTGGGAGTGAGTCTGCAATGGGAAGTGCATTCCATAGTTTTGGAGCCAGAAGGCCAGGGAGAAGAGTTTGGGTCGTGTGGAGCGTTGTCCCGGCGTTTTTAGCTAATGTAGTTCCAGCCTCCCTGCGTCGGCTGATCTGAGCGGGCAGGAGGGCTTGTAGCGTCCGATCAGACTTGCAAGATATGGGGGTACCATACCTTTGGTTGATATGGGGGTACCATACCTTTGGTTGATATGGGGGTACCATACCTTTGGTTGCTTTGAAGGCTACCATCAGAGTTGTGTACTCTGTTATATACAGTATTACCATGTTATTGACAGTACACAGTATAATCTTTGCAAACAATAGTCTGTCTATATAAAATATATAAAAATATTCTTTGCAAAGAAATAATCCAGCTACTTGTGAGGAAACCTTTGGTATCTTGTATGTAGCACACTGACTGTTCCAATCCAAAACATGTCAGAGTTTAATTTCAGAATGACTAAAAGTTCTACTCTTTTTACTCATTAAACTTATAGCCTTAAAGTACAATTGCAGGTAGATGTTTTTTGTTGATTTGTCCTATTCCTGTACTGGTGTTTCTCAGCCACAGGTAATTGGAAGAAGCACCCTGTAACTGGAGTGTCCTACCAGGTCAACAGGCAATCAGCTCTGAGTTGGTTTCAGGCTCAAACCAGCTGCAAGCAGCAGATAGCCTCCCTCCTCAGTATCACCGACCCCCATGAGCAGGCATATGTCACAGGTATAGTAGTACCACCCTGTATATCCTACCAGTGGTTTTCAAACCTTTTCATGTCAAGGACCCCCAAAATGATATGCATTTGTAATTTGAGAAGCAAAGATTTTAGTTAAAAAAATGTTCGCTTAAAAAAATATACTGGTATATTAAAAGATTTGCAAACATTTTCCCTTCTCTTTATCTTCTCTTCTCTCACCCCACACACACACACACACACACACACGCGCGCACGCGCGCACACACACACACACACACACACACACACACACAGCATTGTTAGGGTCAGAGAATTATATTCTCTGGACTGGACTGAACCTGAACCCAGACCATGGCTGGGGATGGGCAGATGGGAAGCCATTCCGCTATCTACAGTGGGATTCTGGTAAGTGTTCCTTAACCTGTAACATTTCTTCCATTCCATAGTATCACTTACCTGTGCAGTGCATGGCCGCAGCAGTGGCGTGGACTGATTGTGGCTGCCTGTGGTGGCTCAGCCTTGGTTAGCCACCATTTTTAATACATTCCCTCGAGGGAGTGAATCGCGCGCCTCTGATGTGGCTAATTTGGAGGTCTGTGGAAGACAACTGTAGGGCCTTTCTGAACTGTGTGCAAAGATACAAATGTTTATGAGTAAAAAAACCTGAAATAAATGGATGGTTTTGTTTGGTTTGTTTTCAGAGAATCCACTTCCTGATCCAGGACACGCCTGTGCAGTGATAGACTCTGGAGCGCAGTCCAACTGGAAAAGTGCTGTCTGCAGCAAGAAGCTAGGCTACATCTGTCAAAAAGGAGGATCCTTGCCACGGCCTACTGAAGGTACAGGAGAAAAGTATTCTATTCTTCTTTGCTGTAATTGTTTGTTTGCTATTATTGTTATTCTATCTATTTACTATTCATTTCTGATCAGTTGAGACAGGTCACTGTTCAAGCCCTTGGACTCCCTACAACGGTCAATGCTTCCATCTTCAGCGTGAAAAGAAAACCTGGTCCGATGCTAAGACTGAGTGCCGCAAAGAAGGAGGAGACCTGGCCAGTGTCCATAACATAGAGGAGCACAGCTTCGTCATCTCTCAACTTGGATACGGTATACATGATGGCCACAGTTGAAGATGTTTTAATTTTTTATTTTTTTACAGATTGTAAATATGTGGACCTGTGTTTGTATGGGGAAAAATAGGAAAAACTAACACCTGGAATTCTTTATCCCACTGTCTCCATGTGTGCAGCCAGCAGTGACGAGCTGTGGATGGGTCTGAACGACAGGAAGACTGAGAGACTATTTGACTGGACCGACCACTCCACTGTCACATACACCAGCTGGGAGTTTGGGGAGCCCAGCTCCTCTGGTGACACAGAGGACTGTGTTCTAATGCGGGGAGAGGTAGTGTTGAGCATACATTTACACATTTTTATATCGATCTATGCACCAAACCACGTCTCTCTCTGTCTGTACAGTACATACAGTACGTATGTACGTGTGTACGTCTGTAATGCACATAACTTGAGAACCGTTTACCCCACCGACTTCAAATTCGACACACACGTTCCACACCCTTGCAGGGAGTGCAGTGCCCGGTGTTGAGTCGGTCAGACCCACGGTTGTCCACAAAAGGCCCCTGCCCGGGCTCTGGATAGGGCCCCTGCCCAGGCTCCTTCTGACATCACAACACTCACACATATTTGGGCATGCCTGATACTGTACATATAATCGGAATAAAGGGACACAGAGAGACAGATACAGAAATGTCCATATATGGGCATAAAAGGGACACAGACAGATGGGTGGAACAGGTACTCTGACACTGGTACAACGGGTGGGGCATGGATCTTCAACTTCCATCGTTACCGACTCTGTGCTCTACACCCGGGCACCAGTCTAGTATGTATAACAGCTATATTTCTTAGATGGCAACTTTACTGATATTTTACATACATTTTCTAGTGTGGAGAACATGTAAACATTTGCATATTGTAGGCTATATTGCACTGCTTGTGTGCAGTGGCCAGTGGCATTGTTATGATGAAAAACACCCAGCTAGAGATATTTTGTTGTACTGTAATATCACTATAGTGACCTTTGTAACTTTTGTACCGTGCAGAAGGGGAACTGGGCAGACCGCTCATGTGAGGAGAAACATGGGTTTATCTGTAGTAAACCAAGTGCTACCAAACCCACCCAAGATGAAGTGGAGCAGAATGTAGGCTGCAAGCCTGTGAGTGTTTAAAACATTTTGTTATTAATACAGACACATTTAAATTTCACTGGAATTTAACATAGGCCTACCGGGGTCGATAATGACCAGGGCAATCATTATAACATTATTTCTAATAGCAATATTTTGTGACAAAGACAATGAGAAAACAGTAATTCTAGGAAGTGTGCAATCTACACTTTAACTATGAGCTGCGTGCGTGGCATGCCAGTGACATTGTCATGGTTAAACTGACCTTTATTATAAAATTGCCAGTGGCCACTGCAATTACAGGTAATGTGGATATGTTCACTTCAGTGGTCATATAGATGGCTTTCATTAGAATGCCTCTCACATCGCAAGGCCATTGTTGTACAGTATAATATAAGACTTAACTACACCTCACACAGCCATGCACTCTATGACTTAAACTCTATACTTAGTTGACCATATTATTATTCCCATGGGCTCCACTAAAATCTCCTTGTGGAAAATAGCCAACTTGTTATTTTCTGCTATAATGCTATAAGGATGCTATGGTTCCAGTGGCTAACCACCTATAAGCGTTGCTTCCAGATGCACCATGCAGCCACCCACCATAAAATAATGGATCTATATAGTAAATTATTATTAAAATTATTATAGTAAATCTATGTCATGGAATAGATCAGGCTATTTTCTCTTTCCGGCTGCAGAAAGAAAAGTTTATAACGTTTTAGTCTAATTGGGTTAAATAGTAATGCCTTTTGCTGAAGGATTTTGTAGAGGCATGGAATGAGAAACTACAATTACTTTCTTGCTCATGTAACCTATTTCAATTAGCCTAATGCTGACAATGTTACAAAATATTTGAATATTTAATTAAATTAAACTATATTTAATAAATACCTTTTTTTTGTGTGTTTTCTTTATGACACAGAATCTAATTCTGTTCTCTGGTCATGATTAACCAGGATCCTGGATGGCTTAAAATATTTTAGATTGATATTGTGGGAAATCTCTATGGGAAAAATGAATGGGCTTTCTGTATCTGTGGCACCACAAAATGTCCACCACTGCCACCACTATACTATAGCAATGATTACTCATCAGACTATTATAGTGCTATTAACAGTATTTATATATTGCCTGTGTTACAGGGTTGGAAAAGACATGGTTCCTACTGCTACTTGGTGGGTTCTGTGACAAAGACGTTTGATGAAGCCAAAGCACAATGCAAGAGCTCTGCAGGCGCATACTTGGTGGATGTTTCAAATGGGTGAGAACATGTTTTCACTTTAACGTAATCAACCTCAGGAAATCACTGGTCATACATGGAGAAGACTGGATCATCACCTACATCTGTATATATGGAGCCTTACAGCAAATCTACATCTGACCTCACTGACACCAGCTAGATTAATAGTTTCTCCTCCTGCTTCTCAACTGTGCTGTTTTAAGAATCTCTGTTTCAGTGTGACCTCGCCCTTTAGTGCGAGGTCGCTTCTCGCCCTCAGGTCGCCTTACTGGTTATAATATGTACTTTTATACTGGTTATATAATATGTACTTTTATTGCCTTCACGTGTTCACATCCTGTTGATTTCTCTACATGTTTCTAGAGTGGATAATGCATTCCTTGTCAGCCTGGTGGGGATGAGACCAGAGAAGTATTTCTGGCTGGGTCTCTCAAACCAGAGAAATATTGATTTTTTTGTGTGGAGCAACAAAGCAACTGTGAGATTTACTCACTGGAATGCACTGATGCCAGGTACTGTATGGAGAAATAATATTTCCATAACTTTTAATTGAATTCCAAAATTAAATTGAGATCTCTACACTCAATAATATAAAGAACTGCAAGTATTCTTGTCATCTAAGCAACCAAGTAAAAAAACTGCAAAAACAATAACTTTTTTTGCCATGACACTTTCATGGACACTCTCATGGGAGCCAAACTCACACCGGAAGTGAAATGAATACATGGCAGTGAATGGAGCCGGCTGGACCAGCTCACAACAACCATTATTTATGAAAAACATGTATAAACAGCTACAGTGTTTAATGTTTGTGTTGTCTGAACACAAACATTAAATGCCATTGACAATGAATGGAGAATTTACATTGTATGTGTCGGCATATGTATGTCGGTGGGAACCCTTTGCCAAGATGGGACCACCATTCTTGATGATAATGTACAATGATTAGAGCTCCCCTCATTTCACACAGATAAACGTTTTTGACAGATAAACGTTATTAGTTTATTTTATTTTAGGCCACCAGCAGGGTTGTGTTGCCATGCTGACTGGGATTTTTTCCGGGCTCTGGGACGTCCTGCCCTGCACTAATAAAGAGAAGTACATCTGCAAACATCTGGCAGAAGGGGCGGTCATAACCCCGCCCCCGCCGACTCCAACCCCGATCAACTGTACTGAAGGCTGGACGCCTGTGGCCAACAGACTCGTCTGCTACAAGGTAGAACGCAAGGAAGCTTTGAGAAGGAAGAGAAGTGGTCACCTGACTGGGCTGCGCCATGACACTTTCATGAACACTTTCATGGGAGCCAAACTCACACCGGAAGTGCGATGAATACATGGCAGTGAATGGAGCCGGCTGGACCAGCTCATAACAAACATTATTTATGAACAATTGAGACCTTTGTCATGTAATCGGTTCAGGAATATAAAATATGACATATCACAGGTTGTTTTCTAATCACTTACTTTTCGATGTGCACAGTATTTAATTTTATCTGAGGATCTAAACAGCAGCAGGTATCGTTTCTGGCTCCGAAGTATCGCAAGATTTGGCTGCTAGACAGGAAACGGTGGGAAGTCTCGCGATACTTGGTACGTTCTTAAAGGTACTTTGTGCTCTTTAGATATCATACCGTCTCGCGATACTTGGTACGTTCTTAAAGGTACTTTGTGCTCTTTAGATATCATATAAAAATTACACAGTGTACATATCGAAAAGCAACACAGCAGACAATAATGTGTCTCTTTGACTCAAGTGCATTCTGCCAAACTTCCAGGTAGTTTGGCTCCCATGAAAGTGTCCATGAAAGTGTCATGGTGCGCAGCCCAGTCATGTGACCACTTCTCTTCCTGAAGCGCTGGGCCCTAGTGGTATGAGGAAGGACTGCAGGCGGACCCGTGGATTCATGACGAGGAAACCCCGTGCAGCTGAGCTTTAACATTGAGCGCTCGGTTGCACTTCCGCATTTGACCTCCAAATTTTGGAGGTCAAATGCGGAAATGCGCCCAAAAAGGCGGAAATAGACGGTCCCTCCGGCGGCTTCAAAACGCCACTGAGCAACTTCCACTGACATGAATAGCGGAGGGGGCGGAGCTTCGCACCAGTTCAGTCTCTACCCTTTTAATACTCTATGGTCCGTAGTGACGTGTGTCATTGCAGCTACAGTGTTTGTAGCTTTGCATCTATGTAGAAGTTGAACCCAGCTCAGCTTCAATTTGTAGCTTCGTATCTTCATGACGCTGGCTTCCATTGACAATGCATGGTAGGCTATCCTTGCATCTGCCTGTGTAAATGCAGCAAAAGGCTTCATTCACATACATTTAACACTGTAATTGTGTAGCCAGGGATCACTCAAGTAAGATATTGTGTAATCCAACTCAATTGGACTCACCAGGTTAAATTAAAGTTTAATAAAAAATAATTAAAAGACCTACTGTAACCCCACTTGCCCACTTGACATGTGTCCGGATGTACTCGCACTGTAGCATTAGCTATAGGCCGTAGCACTGGATCATCATGATAGTGACTTAATTCTTCATGTTTGTGTCTCAGTTCTTTTCAGAACCACGTTCTGGTGAGAAGACCTGGTATGAAGCCAGAGACTACTGCAGGGCCATCGGAGGAGATCTACTCAGCCTCCACAGTAGTACAGACATAACAAGAACAAGAAGTACAGAGTAAGACCTGAAACACAGCTTCAGAACCAGTTCTCAGGATGTTTTAAATATGTTGCTTTTCAACACATAATATAATCTGGGAAATGCTCACTGCTTTTCATTTGCCATTCTTTTTTTAATCACCACAGCTACGCGCAAGCCTGGATTGGCCTCAATGCTCCTGACCAAACCACTGGTTTTGTCTGGACTGATGAGTCAGCTGTGAGTTGAAAATTAAGTGTAAATTCCACATATAGGACAACTCATTGTCATGTTTTTTTTTTTTTTTACTCCTCAAAAACATATTTAAGGGACAAATAAGGGACAGGGGTTTAGGGGAGGCATACTATCATCCGACAGAGCATTGCTCCGAAGGAGCAATGCTCCGAGGTGCGCTGCGGGTCGGGAGAGGGTTGCGGTTAGGTTTAGGTGTCTGCCCCGGGGGAGGTTAGGGGGTGCCGTGTCATTAGTCAGAAGGTTCATTGTTCCGAAATTACTATCCCTATCTCTAACCCTAACCTAAACCTAACCGCAAGCACGGGAGCAAACCTAAACCTAACCGCAAGCACGGGAGCAGTGCATGTTCGGACTAACGGGACTTCGGATCTATGGGCAGTTTCCGGTTAGGGTTAGGGTGAGGGAGGAGGTAGGTTGTCGTTCGGACCAATGCTCCGTCGGATGAAAGTACTGCACTCGGGGTTTAGTGGGGTACGTAGTACGTACAGGCGAATGGGGCACTCCCACAGCTTTCTGAACAGTTGCATGAGCTCGCCCGTATGTGTATGTCCTCATCCCTGACCTCGACCATGCATGGTCTCATGATGTCAGACTCATCATCACATATAGAGGGTATATGCGCGTGACATCATCATCATACCAGGCAGTGAGGCAGTTATGCAGGACTACCTTCTGAGTGGCTAAAATATAGATGAATCCACAGAGGGGCGCCTTGGGCGCGCAGCCATTACAGAGGTGTACCATTAAGCATAGCTCTGGTCCATAGCCCTAATTCTGCCCTGCATCGCGTATAGCTCTCACATGCAGCCTCTTTTCTGTAGCGGGTTGTGTAATTAGAAAGCCTACTTTCCTTAAGTGGACACACTCTGAGCCCCCCACCACACGTATAATATCTACCTTTTTTGCGGGGCCAGAAATCTTTCCTAAATCCCTTCAAATAGAGAGCAAATAGATCATTGTGCCATTTGTTTTTCTTCACAGGTAAATTTCTTACACTGGATGAGTGGACAGCCAAACAACCCAAATAATTCTCAATCATGCGTTGAATTCCGAATATTCCAATGGAATGCGGTAGGGTCGTGGAGAAGCGCATACTGTGAGAGTTACAATGACTGGCTGTGCCAGATACGTGCAGGTAGGATTATGCAGACGGTCAGTTGTCCTAGTTGTGCTTCACTGGACCCTGAAGTCCAAGATCCACACAATTTTTAGACCCCATCTTGTTTTTCATTACTTAAAATACAAACTGTGTTCCAAGAAAGAAAGAAAGAAGGAAAGAAAGAAAGAAAGAAAGAAAGAAAGAAAGAAAAAGGAAATTAGTCTGGGCAAAGAAGTATGAAGGACATAATCAAACTTTTGCATGCAAGTTCAAGTAGAGAAAGACGATACAGTATTTAATAATGATCACTGGCACCTGAACCCTGATATTGACAGCAAAACATCAATGAAAAAACTCTGACTGTGCAGTATTATGGTGTCTTCACAGGAGTCACTCCAATGCCACCCCCCAGTAACCCTGCCAAAGGTAAGTCTCCATTACATAACTAGTACAGTAGATACTATCAGCTAACAATTTGTTTGACATTAATGTTTTTAATTAATTAATTAATATTGTTGATCGCGTTTGTTGATTCAGTTGTCATAGCAGCACTGTAGTAGCCATGAAACACGTAAGACTAGAAATATACAAAATAAGGGCATAGGGCATAGCATAACCACTACGTGGTTCTATCAATCCAAAGCCCATTCATTTTACCAGGCTGCTGGTCAATCATGACCAAAAACATTTCATTAAGTTGGGGAAAAAAGACAACGCAAAACAAAGGGTATTTATTAAATGTAGTATCATAATTTACCTGGTTAACTTGATTCTAGGCTTAAAATAATTCATATATATATTTTTGGAAATCTCTATGGGGAAAAATGAATGGGCTTTGGATCAGTGGAATCACAAAATGGCCACCACTGCTATGCCCTGGTCCTATAATAAAGACAATTGATGAAGAATATGAATGAAAAAAGTGCGATGTGCACAGACTTAATTCATAACATTTCTCAACCCTTTGCAGACTTCAATAAAACTGCGGATGGCTGGCTTGTTTGGCAAGGGAATCAATATCGATTGAGTCTGTTTGCTATGTCAATGGAAAATGCCCGCCATTTCTGTCAACAGAGACATGGTGACTTGGTCATCATCAACAGTGAAGCTGAAAATAAATTTCTGTGGAAACAGGTTGGCAACAACATTACATTACTTACTTAGTTACTTATAGTATTCATTCGTATGACAGTAATAAGAAGTCCTACAGTTATGGTGGTCTGTCTGTCTGTCTGTCTGTCTGTCTGTCTGTCTGTCTGTCTGTCTGTCTGTCTGTCTGTCTGTCTGTCTGTCTGTCTGTCTGTCTGTCTGTCTGTCTGTCTGTATCCCCGTTTGTGTCTACAGATATCCAGAGAATTTTATAGATATTACATAGGTTTGAAAGTGGACCTTGATGGCTCATATGAGTAAGTGTGTTATGTTATGTATTTCATACTGCCTCCAAATTTGCAACAATAAGCTAAATATAGTATTAGTATATAGTAATATTATAGTATTATTGAGTGTAGACTAACCTACAGACGTGATGGTGTTGTTCTCTAAGGTGGCTAGATGGATCTCCGGCAGTGTTTACGAGGTGGGATGAGAATCAACCAGATTTCCGTAACAGTGATGAGAACTGTGTTGTCATGAACTACAATAATGGTGAGGACATTCAGCATTAGGGCTGTGATTTTATTTTTATGATCAGTACTTTATTTGGATTTTTTTTACAAATAAACAGAAAAAACAAGCACAAGCTACAACAACAACAGCGACAACATAATACGTATGCATGGACATTATGTATGAGCACAAAAACATAATATAAAACAAGGATAGACAAGATAAACAAATTAAAATAAATCAAATTACCGGTAGTTTACACGACCAAACACGCAGCATCATGAACCGTATCATATACTACTAAGACAGTAAACAATCAAAAGGGCATTGCCTGACCATGGATAGGGGCTGTGAATCTTTGGCTGTCCCACGATTCGATTTGATTCCAATTCCAATTATTGGGGTCACGATTCGATTTAAAATAGATTCTCAATCCAAAAAACGATCTCTATTCAAAATTATTCTCGATTCAATACATATAGGATTTCATCACGATCTACTCCAGTCTTGTGGCATGAAAGTACATTTCTTAAAAAAGCTTATTGTAAAGGTTTTATCAACTGAATGATGTGAACACACAAAGGTAAATCCAAGACAACGTGTACAAAACCTTTTTAACTTCTGACTGAAATCACGATTCTAATTCGAATCGATTTATTTTAACACCCCTATTCAGCATGCCCCTTGAGGGCATACTTGCATGTACAATATATTTCACGCAAACACAAATCCAAGAAGCTAAAAACAAACAACTGAAGACACTGGACTATGTTTAGGTGTCATGTTGTGTGCGATTGAAGCGGCTGCTTCATGGCGTCTATAATGAAACCAAGAAATAAATATGCAATCCCAGCAGCGAGATCGACAGACAGGGCAGGGAGTGTTGCCACCGGCAGTGAGACAGATGGACTAATTGGCTAAAACAAGGCTCCAGACTTCCCAAAACAAACTGGTCACGTCAGGCTCCTACTTGGCCTCACCCCCCGAACCCACCTCCCCCCTGCCCACTTTGACAGGCTGGAATGGCTTAGGGTCGATAACAGAGTACAGCATCTTGCAATGGGTCTGGTCCACAAGATTCGATACACCACCAAGACCCATGTACCTGTCTAAATACTTCCTTAATGTTAACAAAGTCCACACCCACAACACCAGTGGTAGTGCAACGAACCATGTGCAACCCAGATTCGGCACAAACAAGGCTAAATTATTTTCGCTCCTATGCCACCAAAATGTGGAACGCCCTACCAACAGTCATTAAGACATGTGAATCCCTTGACTCCTTCAAAACTGCTCTCAAAGGGCACCTATGGACGGCTGCAATTCGAAACTGGCCCCTGTAAAAATCTGAATCCCCACCACCCACCCACCCATTTTCCCCCTCACTGTATATGTTTCTTTTCCCTTTTTTACCTCCTTTATGACGAATTCCTGTTCTGTTCTTTTTGGCTATATAGAAGTGTCTATTTGTACGTCTCTAAATGTTTTGATGAGTTGAACAAGGTGGACCCTCTTGTAAACAAGTGTAATGCTTTATTGGGTCGTCCACTCACAGTTAACAGTCTTTGTATTGAGTTGTGCTTGAAATGTACTGTAATTCTGCAAACTGTTAATGAATATTTCAATCAATCAATCAAACTGACTGATTGACTATATGACATGAAAGTTCACAGCAAAGTATGGATATATGTGTTTACTGTATTCTTCACATTTTCAGTTATTCAGTCCATATTCCATAATCAGAAATCAGAAATGAAACAATTGAATTAACCCCTTTCTCTTCAATGTATTCACAGGTTTCTGGCATGATTACAATTGTGGTGTTGAGTACCGTTTCATTTGCAAACGCAGCGCCTCACCCCCTGTCAACACAACTGTAGCCCCCACTGTGGCTCCTAAAGGTGGCTGCCCATCAGAGTGGACCAAATTTGGCTCAAAGGTGAGAGGTCTTTGTTAAGGAATATATAGAGCAGTGGTTCGCAACCATTTCTAGACTGGGGCCTACTTGACAATCTCAAAAGTGTTGACGGCCCACCCATGGTCATGGGCATGGATATACTGTATGATACAGACTATAATACTGATATGATAATGATACAATACTGACATTATACTGACATGATAATGACACAATACTGACATGATACTGACATAATGACGCAATACTGACATTATACTGACATGATAATGACACAATACTGACATGGCTGTATCTTCCAGAACCGTGCACCCGTGACATTATGACATGGAAATACTCTACAGAGTACTTGCTTTTGCTTTCTTCTTCACAATACTGACATGAAACATGATACTGTCATGATACTGACATGATACTGACATGGTATACAACACGTCACATCGTGACAAGCAAGTAACCGTCGGTCCGTCGTACAACAGAGTATATATTAGGCTTTAGTAACCTTTCCAGATGGTTCCACCTCAAACCCCATTCAATCTTGAAAATAGCAGATCTATAAGCTCAGAACGCTTTGCATTGCGGCTCACTGTGAGCTTGTAGATTTGCGATTTTCACTATATATTTAAAAAATGGTGGTTAATTCATAATGTACTTTTTCCCTTTCCTTGAGTCAAAAGTACAATATTTCAAAAGTACAATATTTCTCTTTGAAATGTTGTGGAGTAAAATTCAAGTATCCACAAATAAATACAGTTCTCAAGTAAATATACGTGGTTACTGTGCACCACTGGTTGTGGCTTGGTCTTCCCTCCTGAACTACAGTTGTAGCAACTCCATAAATGGGGATATAATATTACTTTGTAAGGATATTGGCTATTATTGGACTTACCCGAATCTCTCAGAAACAGAAAGTTAACATTATTTTAATATTTCATACTCATAGTGCTACCGAATCATTACCGACCGGAAGGACACATGGACTGCTGCAAGGGCACAATGTAAAAATAAGAAAGGGAATTTAGTCTCCATTATGTCAAGGCATGAGCAAGGTTTGTCATATTTCCTTTTGTCAATGAAAGATTTCACATACACACGCGTGCACGCCTATATATCCATCCATTGAACAATGTCCCTGTTTAGTTGCAATGTTATATTAAATAAATGTATATTCAGGAAACATTTGATGTATTTTTGATTAGTTTACATAATTATCATTCTTTGGAAAAGGGGTTTTAAGGCCTATTCATACTCACCAAAAAAGGTTTACCAACCCAGTATAAAACCAGCTGCATTCACGTGAGACTCTCCAAACCATTTTTTTGTAGTATTTCTGGCCAGCCAAATGGCAACAGCAGCAGCAGCATCAGATCTTTGGATTGGTTTGAACAGTTTAAGCGGTATTGGATTTTACTGGACTGATGGGCGTCCAAAGCGATACACAAACATGAGTCCCACCTTTGTGAGTAGAGTATTGAGATCTGTTTTAAGCAATTGAGTTCTTATGCTGACTACAAATCCATTTCTTAGACATCATAAAAAATAATTACATTTCCATGAAATAATTAAGATTGACTTTCCGATTCTTCATTTTAGCCACTCCGTCATCGATTGCATTTTATGGTAATTATGTCCCAACAGGATTTATTTTATTATTTAACAATATAGTCATTTTCCCCCACATTGGGTTGTATCAATTACACATTTGCATTGATTCATATGGCACAGATGTTTTAATATTGGATCAAAGTCAAATATCTGATCAGACCAGCCCATTGAATCTCCAAACAGGAAATACCAGGCCTAATCTAGTGGTTCTCAACCTTTTCTGGACCAAGGCCCACTTGAAAATACAGAAGGCATTCACGCCTCACCCATCTGACCACTTAACACAGCAGCCGAATGGATCAATGGGAATAATGTAGTATATATTTATCACCATGAAAACTCTTTCATTTCTTTATACCTTTATTTCAAGATTTTAAAGAAAAATGTCATACTGTATATAGCAACTGAGTTCTTATGCTGACTACAAATCCATTTCTTAGACATCATAAAAAATAATTACATTTCCATGAAATAATCAAGATTGACTTTCCGATTCTTCATTTTAGCCACTCCGTCATCGATTGCATTTTATGGTAATTATGTTCCAACAGGATTTTTTTTATTGTAATGGTTCTTAAATAAGGGCAGTGTGATGAATATGTACCAATATATACATCTCAGAAAAGAAGTAAACAAAAAAAAGTACATTCATATATAACTGTCTGTCTGATTTTTCATTTAGGACTTCTACCATCGAATGCATGACGACGGGGTAATAAACATGAATTTCAATTGTAACGCTTGAATTATACTCAAATTACAATGTGCAGTGTAATCTAGTACAGTATTTAAAGGTGGTGTAAGTGTTATCATTTGTTAAAATAAGTGTTAAATACATCTATTGTGATCACTGAGTGTTTGTTCAGTAATGTTGTTTGTTCAGAGTCTCCCCATCTCTCCAGATCTTTAGTAAACTAAAATACACTGTCAGGCCAGGATAACAATTTTATCCATCCACCAGGACAGAAAATAAGCAGTCAGAATTGGAACTGGAACACTATGGCATTGAAGCTGATGAATTATCTTTGTGGAGTTCTCTCTCCTAATTGGATAAAATTAGCATCCCGACCCGAAGATGTATTTTCCGTTTATTAAAGAGCTGGAGAGATGAGGAGACCCCTGTTAGGGAATATAGAGCTTTAAACAAACAAAAACATATATATATTTTATATAACAGAAACAAATCACATCACAATACATCATTTAAAAAATATTTAATAAATCTCACTAAAAACAACATACTGTACCGTAATATAGTAATGTAATTCATATGACTTAAAATGCACATTCTGATTCTTCTTAATTTCAGATTCTTCTATCACACAATTATGAGGAGGTAATATGTTCTAACATCTATCTATAAATGCTTGTTCATGAGTGAGTGAGTGAGTGAGTGTCAAAGTGATTTTAACGTTATGGTATGTAATCATTTCTGTTTGGATGTACCTCTTTAGGCGTTCGCGCAAAACTTCCGGTTATGATGATGATGTCACACGCATACCCTCTATAGTAAATTATAACGATGTGAAGCCCAGAATTTTAAGTTGCATCTGGTATTGTACAGTGCAGTGGATACCTTTCACAATAATCCTGTTTTGCTTGCAATCTTTCCAGAATAAGGGTCAGTCTGCTCAGTGTGTTTCGTTGACCAGTGAACTTGCAAACCAGGAGTTTGGGAAATGGAAAATAAAGTCCTGCAATGACA
This sequence comes from Protomyctophum parallelum, assembly GCF_964188405.1. Taxonomy (NCBI): domain Eukaryota; kingdom Metazoa; phylum Chordata; class Actinopteri; order Myctophiformes; family Myctophidae; genus Protomyctophum; species Protomyctophum parallelum. Next base: position 40,747,333 of record NC_139709.1, on the reverse strand, counting down.
CCAAAGGATTTGTCTGCACGAGGGATGTGGGTGAGCTAAACTTCTGACCATATACCCTAATATAGTATGTACTTGTTGTGGTTCAGACCTTACTGGTCAGAAACAAGAGTGGTGGACAACCCTGACTCAACCCCAATACTTGAGTCAAACTATAGATAATCCTGCACAGATATTACTCAACTACAAAGGGAAAGTTGCTCTGTTAAATTAGTTATTGAAATTTCTTGGAGTACCGTATTTGCATTACTGTATACTTAGGCCTATGTGAAATATGTCTTTAAGTGGTTAATTGATAATGCACTTTGTCCTAGTCAAAAGTACAATATTTGTCTTTGAAAGGTAGTGGTAAAGTATCCAAAAATACAAATACTCAAGTAAAGTAGGCTACACATATGCCTATTAAATCAAGAAAGATACTTGAATGTACTTTCACCACTGTACATTTAACATTTACAATTAACATGTACATAATTAACATTGTCCTTAACAATGTCCGACATTGAAGCATTGTTCACGAAGAATGCTAATAAATAATAGTAGTTGTTTTGTCACTGAAGTAGGCCTATTTCCAAAACGCAATGACTTTAAATGCTAGAGCTGAATGATTCTATCTGTCTGTCCCTGGAATGTAAATGAGAAAGAATTGATTTAACATGTACTATGTACACATGCAAATACTGTATTATGGTCAAAACGACTGTCCACTATAATTTTCCACAGACAAACGCTTCCCAGTTGATGCAGAACCAATGACTCCTGATCACTATGTCAAACTGGGCAATGACTCTATCAAAGTTCTGACTCAGAATCTGACCTGGGATCAGGCTAAGAAGCTTTGCGAGGCTGAAAGTGCTCAACTGGCTAGCGTTCGTAATGACTGGTCACAAGCCTACGTGGAACTGCAAGCTCTGAATCTCAACACACCTTTATGGATTGGTCTCAATTCAAAGGAGGTACATGTTTGTGGGGGGGACGTCCCCCAGCACAATGTGTTGACATAAACATCAGTTTAACCACTTTATACATCACCGCTGAACTGAACCTGGAACTATAGCTTTGTTTATTTCTGCTCAAGACCTCGTGATTTAATTTGATAATTCTTGAAATTATTAATAATGGTTGTAGGCAAATACTCAAATCAAAATTGAGGGTGTGTGTGTGTGTGTGTGTGTGTGTGCAGAAGACTGGAGGTTACTACAGGTTCATTGATGGTTGGCACCTGATCAAAACCTACTGGGCACGAAACGAGCCAAGCATAGGCCAGCCCTGTGTGTATGTGGACGTGGATGGAAAATGGAAGACTGCTCTGTGCAATCAAACCATGAATAGTGTCTGTATGAAGACCACAGGTATGACAATTATAGTAGCTGGATTACATCATTTTAAACGCAATAATAAAACATGACTCATGACTTAAGCAATTTAGTACACCAGAATAAATAAAGATTAATGTGTGCATTCATCTCCACAGTAAACAATATAGTCATTTTTCCCCACATTGGGTTGTATCAATTACACCATTGCATTGGTTCATATGGCACAGATGTTTTAATATTGGATCAAAGTCAAATATCTGATCAGACCAGTCCATTGAATCTCCAAACAGGAAATACCAGGCCTAATCTAGTGGTTCTCAACCTTTTCTGGACCAAGGCCCACTTGAAAATACAGAAGTAAAGGCATTCACGCCTCACCCATCTGACCACTTAACACAGCAGCCGAATGGATCAATGGGAATAATGTAGTATATATTTATCACCATGAAAACTCTTTCATTTCTTTACCTTTATTTAAAGAAAAATGCCATACTGTATATAGTTTCTTTTGCAAGTTATTTTGGATTATTTTGAGAATCACTGCCATAATCTGTGTCCTCAGGCATTCTGAATTTAATCGTATGAATAGTGTCTTGTTTTGTGATTTTTTTCATGTTAATTTGGTCATTGCAATTTCTCCCAACTACAGACATGCCACCACCGACTGTGTTGACTGAGCAATACCCTGGTGTCTGCCCTGACGCCGTGACTATGCCATATTCAGATAATATTTACTGGATGCCGTTTAGGGATAGTTGCTACCTGTTCGTGACACATGAAACCGAGTGGGCAAAGGCAGCTTCTAGCTGTAAAATAAAGGGTAAGACTACACACACACACACACACACACACACACACACACACACACACACACACACACACACACACACACACACACACACACACACACACACACACACACACACACACACACACACACACACACACACACACACACACACACACACACACACAACGTCTATATGGATGATTTATCTACGGAATTAAATGCTTGTGGTACAGGGTGTAGGGTTGGAAACCTGCTAATTAATCACCTTATGTACGCAGATGATTTGGTCATCTTTAGTCCTTATAGTGCTGGCCTTCAACAGCTGCTGAGTGCATGCTCACAGTACGGTGCTGACTTTGATATTAAATATAATGCAAAAAAGAGCAAGAAATTATGATTGTCCGTAGCAGGGAAGACAGACATTTAACCTTTCCTGACTTTTATCTCTCTGGCTCTATCCTTAGTGTCTGCAGTGAGATTAAATATTTGGGCCACATCATCTCGAATGACCTCTCTGATGACAAGGATATATTTAGACAGCGTGTTGTATGCACAAGGAAACATGCTGTGTAGAAAATTTAGCATGTGCTCAGTACCAGTGAAGACCTCACTTTTTAAATCCTTCTGTACACTGCCCACCTGTGGTGCCGCTACAAGCAGGCCAGTTTCAGACGATTGACAGTGGCATACAATGACTGTATGAGGCTGCTTCTGAGAGCTCCAAGAAGCTCCAGTGCAAGCCAAATGTTTGTCAGTGTTGGGGTTCCCACCTGCTCTGCTGTGCTACGCAATCTTATGTATAAATTCATGTGTAGGGTATCTGAGTCAGTAAATTACATCATTAATGTCATCACTAACACGATACGTAGTTCTGTCAGGTTCTCCTCCAGACTGTGGAACCATTGGCGAACTTGTCTGTATGTTCGAAACTTGTGGTGGAACTCTTTTTATTGTATATTTCTTTCTATTTTATTATTCTTTTTTTCTATTGTGTTGTTGTTCTGTACTGTGATATGGATTCCCCTGAGTCTGCAATAAAGAATCAATCAATCAAACACACACACACACACACACACACACACACACACACACACACTGGCCATATATGGAGCGTGTCTTGAGTGTACAGGGTTCGATGAGGTCAGATCAACATGTCAGAACAGGTCAGCTCCATATATGGAGATCTGAGGGTGGCAGGGGGAAGTCACCTTTACCCTTCTGCTCATAGGGGGCTCCAACAAACATGTAAAGTTGCACCGTCTGACGTCTGTCGTGCAAACTATTTCTCACCATGCAGCTTCCTCCAGTCCTTTACGGCTTGCCCTATAAGTGCCACAGCCTTGGGTAGGCAACCTGGCCTGGCGAAAATCTGCGCTCTGGGGTCGGTGAATGCACTTTAGTTTTAATGTTCTGTATTTTGTGTTGTGAAGGTGCGGAACTAGTCAGCATTGAGGATCCTGCTGAGCAGAGTTTCATTGAAAGCAATGTGAAAATGCTTAAAGACAGCCACATGGGCTTCTGGATAGGCCTGTACAAAACTTACGTTTTCGGTAGGTACAGTTACACTGTCTTCTTCACCATAACAAAGACGATCAACAATTCACTGTCATGGTTAAATCATTAATGTACTGTAAATACTAAATCAAAGCAAATACATACTGTGTATATACATTACCAATAGTCTTGATTATGGGAGAAAAAAGAAAAGGGTAACACTTTCTATAAAGCCCACATCCATATAAGGATCTATAAACATACTTATAATGCATTATAAAATGCTGTATAATGTGTGATTATGGGATTATTGTTATAATTGTTATTTTGAGTATAACTATAATTATGCCGTGTTATAAGATTTAATACATTTAAATTATGATTATAATGCATTATACACACACGGTTTCATAGAAAGTGTTACTAAAAAGGACATATATAGACTTATTCTTTCTATGCAGGGAAGTGGATGTGGCTGGATGAGACACCTATGGACTACGTGAACTGGGCTCCAACTATGCCAGATCGTGGCCAGTATGGAGAGATTCGTTCTGCTCATGGCATGTGGAGGACTAGTATGGGTGGAAACGGTGGATGGTTAGACAGGGCCTATATCTGTGAAGCCCCCAAAGGTAAGACCAGCAATCCACTATTACTTTGCTGCAACAAAATACTGTGACTGGATTCCTTATCAGTGTTTGTTAATCCGATTCATATTTTCCATTCTCCTCTACCAGAGATGCCGGAACAGTTGCCGACAGTTGGTAAGATTAATTTATGGATTCACGGTGGAATCTTTATAGTTTAATTCCTGATAATTTGTTTTACAGATTATTTGACTAATTATGCATTGCATATTTTGGTCCTTTGAATGTGCAGCTGCTCATAAACAAGAGGGAACTCACCAACGCCATCGTGTCCACTCAGCTTTGGTAGTGGTGCTGGTATTAACGGTGCTCTCAGTCCTAGCGGTCACTGCTTTCCTCCTCTATAAGAAGTCTGGCCGTCCATTGCCTACCTTTGACAATCCACTCTACTTCAACCGTGAGCGCTCCCAGCCTGACGTGATAGACACCAACAAGCTGATAGAGAAGACAGAGGTGGAGAACCCAGAGCCTATTATAACTTTGTGATTGGCAAATCCTCGCACGATGTAATGAGACACATTGCATCTAGTGATGGTAGTCATTGGTGTTTGTATTTGTACAGCCTAGTGATTATTAAACACTCTGCTGTGCCATTTTACATTTTAGTTTTTTCTTTTTCATTACTATTCTACTGTTGTTATTGTCTATGCTGCTGCATTGTCTAAAGGAAGCCAAATCGTACGTACCTGTCCTGTATACACAAGATCTTCAATAAAGTACAACCTTGATTTTCTTAAAAATGTATATTTTTCATTTCCTAAAAAAGAAAAACATTTTGGAGTTAGGTCAGTCAGTAGCTTTCACTGCCGGAAAATGCACACTTTAGTTTATATACAGTATATGAAATTGGCTATGCCAAATCCAAAAACACATAAAGAATTCGTATATGTAAAAACAAACAAACAAAAAAAAACATTCTGAGATGATGGAATGATGATGGTCATCTTCTGAAGCTTCAATTTCAAGGGCAAAGATAATCAACTTCAAAAAAATAATATATATATATAGGTCATAAGTCATAACTTTTTGATTGATTGATTGAAATATTTATTAACAGTTTGTAGAATTTACAGTACATTTTAAGCACAAACTCAATACAAAGACTGTCAACTGTGAGTGGACGACCCAATTAAGCATTACACTTGTTTACAACAGGGTCCACATTGTTCAATTCATCAAAAACGACCTCTCTCTCAGTCATGTACCCCTCCGTACCGGCCAGTATTTATAACTGGGGGTCCTGAGAATAGCTGTTCTACCCTTAACTCTATGGTTCTACCACTACCACACATCCACCACAAGATGACGCATTGAATCCTTTTTTGAAAGTACCCTCTAGTGAACGCGATGACAGTTTCCTGTAGACTGGGAGAAGGGGCCGAGCCTGAAGGCTTGGATGCGTGTGTGTGTGTGTGTGCGTGTGTGCGTGTGAGGCGGTGTGAGAGAGTCGAGAGACAGGGAGAGCCCCTGGCAGAGCAGGATGTGTTCTAGGAAGAGATTAGTCTACGCTACGGAATATACTAGCTGAAATATGAAGTGAAGTGGACTGAAAAGCGCTACTAGACTCCTTCATTATTATTATTTTCAATTTTAATCTTGTGCGGATGTCGCAGGTGATACGAAGGGTGAGTTGCAGTTTTTTCTGTGCGTAAAAGGTGAAACTGGTAACGAAAGTCGCGCTTGTTGTGGTTTTGGTTTCGTCTCGCTGGGCTCGAGTGCTTTTGAATCAGACTGTTGTTCACCAGTGAGATGCATAAAATAATAATTTTGTTACAACACAGACCCGACATTAGCCATGGTTCATGACTCTCGTATTCATACGAGATAATCATCGTGGCAGTCATGTTTCAGGGCTAACCCGACATATACGACACGGCAGGTTCTAACTTTCCCAGGCTGTAAACAACATACTGGCGTGCCGCGTATGTCGCCTTGTTTGATGTTAATGTCTGTTCTGAAACTTCTTTTCCAGAGTGGAAATGAGTAGCAGCAGAGCGCAAGGAGCAGCTGGGTCCAAACTGGGGAATGGACCCACCACCACACCGTCCGTCAGTCCGGTCAGCACCACCCCGTCGGTGCCGCTGTCCCCCATGGACCTGGAGGACGAAGAGCCGCAGTCGTCCCTCGCGGAAATCTCCCAAATGTGGATTAAATTCGCCAAGACGTTCGCCGTCATCTTCCCGATCTACGTGCTGGGATACTTCGAGTTCAGCTTCAGCTGGGTGCTGGTGGGACTCGGGCTGTTCTTCTACTGGCGGAAGAACCACGGCTATAAAGACAACAGGATAAACCGTGCGTTGGCGTTCCTGCAGCACGAGGATAAGATCGTGAAGCAAAGTGTGGCCACCTCAGAGTTGCCACCATGGGTAAGTCAAGTCTGTTGTAGCTATAGGGCCAGGGTTCTGTTGCAGCTGTGCGTGATCGCACAATGTTTCAAAATGTTTCAAACATAGCAGATCAACAAGCTCGAGCTTGTAGTGTAGAGTAGCTATTTAAACAAGGAAATATTTGAAAATTGTGCAAATGTCGCCGTGGTTAATGTGTTTAATTATAACGCAAACCGATGGCTTTCAGTTTCAGTGGGGCAGTGGGATGCTCATGCTACACAGGTCAACGTTTTGGGTAGAAGACACTGTAGCACGTAGGTGCTATCAAGGGCAGTATTGCTGACAGTGACAGGAACTATTCATGACAGGTTTGTCAGACTGTAGCAGGACTTTGTTGACTTTTTACTGTGATATGTATCCACTTATATCATGACAACCAAATGATTTATTGCAATGCTCCACTCTACTGTAAGTCAGGAAGGAAGTTGAAGTGAGTGACACAATGAATGACTTTAGTGTGTGTCATCATCTGTACGCCTTACATGCAGGGCTTTGAAAATATTTATTCAAGCAAAACTACTCATTCATAGTGACATAAACATCTAACAAAACACTAACGGGAGATGTGATAGAATTAAGCGTATCATTTGCATGATTTTATTTCTTGCAATGTCATACTGTGTAAACTTAAGCTGCACATTGTTTTGACATTGTCTTTTTTTTCTAGTCCCGAGAGACTGTATGTATGTCCCCAAAATTCCCCAAGAGCTACGAAAGAAAGAGATTAAAACACATGTCAGTTCCCCTACATTCGTTCTCAGCTAGCATCCAGCCAAATCACAGGAATGTACTGTAGCAGTGCCCTATGATTTCCCTGAGTGGTGTAACGTTAGTGGTCAAATGTTCCATGTGCAGCTGAGGCCAGAATAGTGGATCTGCATTGGCAACACTACAGAAGCTCCACTGGCTATTATTCAAGAGACCTACCACTTTCAGTTTCTATCCTTTGTTTTGACTTTTGGTGGGCATACATTTTGTTCCAAAACTGAGCCTGAAATACTTTTGAAATAAGTCGGTTACAAATAACTGCCAGGAAATTCTTACCCGTTATGTTATTTTACAAAATTATATAGGCAATAGCAAGTTGAAACATGTTTTACATTTTTCTTTGTCATGAAATATGTCTCGCATTGTCATTCTAAGTTGAGATATAGTATTGGTGAACCATAAAGACAAAAATAACTCACTCACACACATTATGTGTACCCCTAGCGCACTGACTGACTCATCAAAACAGTAAAATGTAGCTGTCGTAGAGCCCTGTCCACTGTGATTTCATTCCAGCACGAACTCTTGTCTGCATGGTGTCACATTGCTGTCAGAGTACGGGTTACGCAAAGGTCAGCCAAAGGGGTCAGCCACCATACAGTACACTACAAAGGAAAGTGAGGTTCAAAACCGAGCAGGTGACAGAATATCTCCTATTTATTTCAGTTGATCAACCAGCTGTAGGGGTGTATACCAGGATTGGTGTTTTTATCTATGAATTGTGCAAATCTCTGCATGTGCCTGTGTATGTCTTTCCTTCACATAAACTGAGAGCCGTCCAATAAATTGCCTTCTTCACATTTTGGCAAGTACAGTGTAAAACTAGAAAAAGTGCCCTTCTGGGCACAGGTCTCCACCAGGAGGATAGGAATATTTAGGAGTAATATAAACATGTTTTTTGTTTGTTTGTTCCAATCTTTGCCAATCAGGATGGAATATGGGAAATGGTGCAGATCCGTGTTGATGGCACGCATGCACAATCCACCTGTTGGTGGCGCTATAACAGGGCAATGTGAAATGGGTGGGCTATATTCCTCAGCCTAGTAGGAAAGTGCGTGAAAGATTTCACGTGAAATTGCACGCTGCGTTCATGATTTGAGGTTTTTTGTTCAAAACAGGCCAATCCTGCAAAATTTGAAAGCCAATGTTAGCCAATTAGGATGGAATATGAAATATCAGACACATCCGTCTTGAGCACATGACTATGGAGATACTGTGTAACGATTTGCGGGATTTTTGGACAAAATCTGTAGGTGTACTGTGCAAAAACTTGTTTTGCACAAAGCGGCCTCCTGGTGGCGCTATAACAGGCCGTTCTGGAAATCTTGGGGCAGAGGTTCATCGTTGGCATCCAGGGAGTGTGTGTGCAAAATGTGGCATCGACCGGGTTAACGGTGGCCGAGATTAGCTTGTCACGGACGGACACACGGACACACGGACACACGGACACACGGACACACGGACGGACGGAGTGCAAAACATACTCTCTCCCCATGCCTTCGGCCTGGTGGAGACAATAAGACAGGATGCAACATGACGTGAATGACGGGCTCATGGGTACAGGCCAATACTGATGTCATAGTACAGTACATGGTACTTGCTGACAACCGTTAACTGCACTAGGTGCATGATTCCAGACGGGAGAAGGGGGTTAATTTGCATAAGCTAAATGGGAGTGCTGAAACTACAGTTTATTGTGTATGTCTATGCTTTCCGTGGGGAATAATTCTGCAACCAGCTGCATCCCCTCTTATCGGTTTCGGCACCTGTTATAGTTTAACAATGAATCTATTTGTGTGTGTGTGTGTGTGTGTGTGTGTGTGTGTGTGTGTGTGTGTGTGTGTGTGTGTGTGTGTGTCTGTGTGTGTGTGTGTGTGTGTGTGTGTGTGTGGTGAATTTCTCAACCTATTTCTTAGCCCAGTACTTCCCCAGTTTGATATCCATTCATCCAAGTAGTTTTTTTTCACTTTTCTATCTACACTGTATTATTCACTGAAAATAATAATAATTCACTTTAACTCTGAGAGTGAACAAATGCACATTCAGAGTTACAGACCTGTGAGGTTCCATTTAAACTAAAACATCCATTGCAGCAGTGAGTTTATATGTTTCCAGCTGTTTTTTTGTTTTGTTTTTTCGATACAACGCAGATGTTACAGAGACAATGAAGAAACACTACTGAAATTGTTTGGTCTTCAGGTTTAGGTCTAGGCCACATTTGGGTCAGTTGAACTAAGTTCAAAGGAACACTGAGTATTGTATAGTCGATGACCAGGTGTGACTGTTGATTCCAGGTCGTGAGCCAAAGTGTTCGATCATTTAATATCTTCAATTGCTAGGTGGAATGATAGATTCCAGAATTAATTTGAATCCTTTTAAATAAAGTGGATCAAATACAAGGTTGCTCTGTTTTGTTTAGCTAATTTGTATTTGTATATTTTTTCTCCTCGTGCAACTAGCCTGTGTTTTGGTTTCCTGTGTCACAGGAAGTTGGTTTGGGGTGGAATGAAGGGGTATCCCTAACGGATGCCTCTCACATACCTGTCATGCTTTTTCTCCGACAACCCGTCCCATGGCCCTAGAAGACTTGTATGTCGCAAGCTGTCATAGCCTACATTGCTGGTTCTCATTTTGCTGGATTTGGTGCCGGCATGCACTGTAGAACATGCTTTGTGACATTTCAACATGTATATAATTAAAGGGATAGTTAATTGTTTTGGAAAATAATCTTATCCAGGAGCAGGACGGAGGCAACCAAACAAATCTAAAATAATTATTGAAATGAAATGAAAACGGTAGATAAAAAACCACGGCCCCCTCACATATTAGAAGGTCAAGATTAGTCATCAGAAAAAAGGACGGGTATTTTCGATGAATCTATCATGGTTAGAATGTTTGAAGTTACAATAGTTCGTATAGGAAGGGGGCGGCTGGGCGGGGCAGCTAAAATGAATATCAAATATCTAAATATTGAATAGAGCAAAATTTGTCTGGGGTGTTCACATAAGCCTGAGTAGACAATGAAATGACCAAGTTCTTTTTAAAGTGAAATATCCCCTTTTAAGCTTGTCACATAATGCGGTTAAGCTGCTTCAGCCTGACTGGCAAATCAAGTGCTACTGTCCCACTCCAGACCTGCTCAAAACAAGTCTATAGGAATAGTTTGAGACGTTTTGAAAGACCAATTAAAAGGAAAATAAATTGTCCTCTTTTCAACAGATTTATCTTCAGGCAGTTTAAAAACATTTCTAGAAGAAAACAGTGCAGCCTGACCCTGTTGAAATCGAAGTCCTCAATTGTGTTTTCCTTGTGTAGAGGTAACACTGCCAAAGAAAGTAATGCGTAGTAAAGACTAAAGACGAGCAGAATCTTTAGCATGTGACAGCAGCGTGATGACTTAAGTCATGGTTTTAAGCCTGTAATCAACTCTTTGCATTTGCAAATCATTCAGGTCATTGACAGAGAAAGGGCTGATAATACAGTACTGTATGTCATTGGAGCAACCTGACAATACGGTCAGCCGATTCCAACTGGTCAATGATTGCTGGTGATTTGCTCATTATCTCCGCTAATTGTTTTACGTCTTTTCTTTGTGGACTGGAGCATCCTCAGTTCACCTTTAAATTAATGCAACTAAGCTTAATAGTAATGACCATAGTTTTTACTTTACAGAAATAGATATTTACTATTCATGCTTATTTAATAAAAGGGATACATTGACTTATTTAACCTGGTAGAGATTTTCTGTTTCCTTCCCCAATGATGGCCCCAAAGAAGCTGCAGACGAACAAAACCACAGGACTTTAGCCTTTAATTTAAACTGAATACCTTCATTTTCTTGAATTACAGCCTCCTAAGAAAGAATAGCCATTCAGAGATGACCCAGCATTGTTGCTTGACTCTGTATTTTCTCGCCCTCAGAATGTGTGTGTGTGTGTGTGTGTGTGTGTGTGTGTGTGTGTGTGTGTGGTGGGAGAATATTGGAGTCTGGCTGATATCCAAGCAGCCACTCTCAGTTTTCAGATTCTGTCTCGTCATCAAGGAGTGATGTATGGAAAATTGGAAATCCTGTGATATAGGTCGAGGATACAGGCCACTGAGGCCAGCAAAGTCTAGGAAAGAGTAAGGACTAAGGAGATGCACGTTTTGGGTATTTCTTGGAAAGCAAAGCATGAGACAAAATACTCGCTATGAGTTTGGCCGCGCCAGGCTAGCAGCACCCGTTCCACCATACTTCCACAGCAAAACGATGACGCACCACGATGTGATTTTCGGGCTCCATCCCTAATCCTAAATGCCTAACATTGGCTTCCAAAATTTGCAGGATTGGCTTTGAACAAAATAAGCCTCAAGTCATGAACGCAGCGTGCAACTTACGTGAAATCTTTCATGCACTTTCCTACTAGGCTGAGGAATAAATCCCACCCTTTTCACATTGGCCTGTTATTGTGCCAGCAACAGGTGGATTTTTGCAAAACACATTTTTGGAACAAAATGCCTCAAATCATCCAATTGCCATCAAAGGTGTGAGAAGAAATGGCACACTTTTCACATTGGCCTATTTAGCACAACCAGGAGGCCACAATAAGTCAATAACCTACCTGACCTGGTGGAGACCTGTGCCTCGAGGGGCACTTTTTCTAGTTCAAATTCTGGTTAGTGAAATATTCCTAATGTATCATGTTCAGATGTGTCTGTCAGTATCCAGTGCAAAATAAGAAATTGAAGTCTACCTTTTTATCGACAATGTAGCTGCAAAACGTTTTCCGAAATTAGACAGCCGGGCCTACAGTGTATGCGTGGAAATATTTTAATTACAGACAGGCAGCATTACAGAATGAGCATGCCAGAGATTGGGAAATAATTTCTGGGCCTGGTGGCGTGTTTCCTTCCTCCACCAGAAGCCAATGAAGCCATTATCCAATAGCGCGTCGTCCGCATTCTAAACTAAGCATTCCATTAGATTTTGGTCATAGACGATTACTATGGTTGATAAGGTAACTAGATCAGGAATGGAATTCCCCTTTTTGAAGTATGTTAAATGTACATGACTATGGAGACGTTTTGAGTGCACACAATGTGACATACTGACACATATTATCACGTGTACTTGTACTAAGCCTTTATCTACAGTAGAACAGCAGACGTCTTTACTAATACTATTTGTAATTCGCACGTCCTAAGGATCTCCTAAAATCCTGTCGAACTTGGGCAGTTCTGTGTAGACGCAAAAGGAAAACGGGACTCTTAAGAGTTACAATAGATGAATTAAGATTTTACATCAGTACATGCAATGGGACGTCGAAAGACGTATGACTTGTCACTACATAGTCACGCTACATCTCTACTTATTCTGTTTGCACATTCAGGTACATAATATACCCATTCCATTTTAGCAAGAAATTGCAAGCCTCACTTAAGACAAAACAAGTCCAGACATCTCTGAGAAAGTCTTGTATGTGCACAACGATAACTTGCCATCCAATGACCGTCTCTACAATGTGCATTAGTATTTCCAACGACACGTGTCAAACATTGTGTAAATCAGCTATAAGCATTAGCAATGGAGCAGCACTGGTCCAACAAAGCTATTCATATTAGATCATCATTAAGAGAAATGCCAGGTTTGGTTGTGAGCCGAAAGCTCTCTCAGAAGATATGTGTGGAATGCGGCCTGGTTGTCTCGTCTGTAGTGTGTTTCAGGCAGCCGGCAGGCCAAGAATGCCTCAAGTAGGGCTGGCCTGCCTGGCAGCTGAACCTGTGCAAGTGCACTAACTACATTCACTTGTAGTACTAGAGAGAGATGGACAGGAAACGGGAAACGGGACTAGAACCCGACGAACCTGCAGTGCGCCGTCAGGCTACTTATGAGCCGAGGTGCCCGGACCGCAAGGCCAGCTATCCCGGGCCCCAAATCCAGGCGTGTTGAATGATGACTCACACTTGATATGATAAAAAAAACACTGAAATATATTTCATTATGCAGTGTCATTCAATGAGGAGACTACTATTGGGATATCAGGAAAACGTCTGTGTCATTTTCGATTTTATCTTTGGCTATTCAAACATAGCAGATCTACAAGCTCACAGCACGGCACATTGAAAAATCTTGAAACACACTATTCTTCTCTCTTGGGGGTCCCTGGTAAAACATTTTCAGATGGGGGGGGCCGCGGTCAAATGCAATTTGGGGGTTCATTTGGAGAACTACTGGTTTAGGACAGCATTAGTATAATCGGCCTCTTTATTGGTTACAGGGGTACAGTAAGGCCTCAGAGGTACTTGCCCATCGGGCAAGTACAGGTCATGTTCTACTTGCCCAAAGGACAAGTAAATTGTCAATTATAAAATTATGGGTACCTCATTTGTATGCCAAATACCTAAATAACTATCAATATATGACTATGGGTTCACACTTAGTGTAGCAACAGTGAAAAAAGCACATCATCATCGGACCAGTGAAGAAACACGGGGAAGGTTGCCGCATATTAGATTCGTCGATGGGTGGCTCTTCCAAGAAGGTTTTGCGCTCTCATTAAAAGGCGGTTTCCTTTTTTCTCTTGTTTCTTTGAAAGTGTCCATGTCTCGGAGCCATAGAGTAGAATCGGCTCAACGGTCGTCCTAAATATTTTTACTTTTAACATCTTACTAAACTGGGATGACCAGATCTTATGCAATATACCTTATAGGACCTATAGGTAAACGGTGCCCTTATTTTACATTCCACAGACCTGAGCACAAACAAATACCACCTGCCCGGAAGTTTTATTTACCTGCCAGGGGCAGGTGGACAAACCTTAGTGTCAATGCCTGGGTTAGAATTTGATAACCTGCTTAAAGCATGATATTTCACTCTCAAGCTTATTATTTAAAAGTTTTGCACTACAGAATTTCACCCATGACTCTTTTATACCTAATGTACATGTGACGATAAACTAAAGTAAATGTGATTTTCCAAAGTACTGGCACTGAAAAAAAGAAAATCACCACATCCAATGATATACAGTAGGCGTGGAATAATTGGAATTATCCTTTAACTCCGGCACTGCACTACAGTAAGCTTCTGTTGAAATACATCACTGACTTGGCCACACTGAGGCTACATTGTTACTTGTATTCACATGTTCCTCACTGCAAACAACACAACCCTCAACATTCATATCACTGTGTTTCTGCACTTTCATTGAATCTCTTTTGCACTACCTCCTCATTACCTGCCCAACAAACCTAGGTGAGGCCTTTAGGAGGGCCATTATAATCCACCACTCCTGAATGGAGTGCCTGCCTGGTGCTGGGAGTCTGGTGCAACTCACAGGTCCTGGGCCTGGTGAGAGCAGGAGTGGACCTGGTGAGACGTAGGAGGGGACAGGAGTCAACCCACAGAGCCTAGTCCTTCCACGTGCCAGAATTTGGTTCTCCAAGTCCCGGGCAGAGTAGTTCCGGAGCAACGGATTTGTGCATTCCCTGATGGACTGATCGAGGGTAGCTACTGGGACGTAAGTCGGGATTTGATCAACCCCGGCTGGGTCGCCTGAGTGAGGGGTATGATGTTGGTAGACCCGGAACCCCGTTGTCCTCAGGAAACATCACTGAGGATACGTCCCAGGTGCATCCATGCGATGTATTGTTTTGTTATAGCTCTATAACTATAGTTATTAGGTTCAAACTAAACTTTATTGTCGTATCACAAGTGTTAACAAAAAAGTGGGTAAAATTCTTATTGTCAGTCGTAGCACCTGACTGACAACATTACTTGCACGCTCTGCTTGCGCAAGTAAATAACAGTTTATTGGCATTCTTATAAATTCTTATTTTTATAAGTATATAGGTGCATGGTTAAAAATAACAATACAATGAGTCCGTTTAAAAATAGCAGCAGGAACACCGTCTCTTGTGTGTGTATAATCTCTTGTGAAGGTGAGACATCCCGTAGCAGCATACATCAAACAGGTCTGCATAATTGACAGTGCCAGTGCAGGCCGTGATGTAGATAGGGGTGTGCTCTCTCCTCTGCCTTCTGGAGTCCACGACTCCACAATCAGCTCTTTGGTCTTGTTGACTTGTTGAGAGTGAGTTTGTCCTGGCACCATAGTGTCAGTGATTTCATCTCGTCCCTGTGGGCACACTGGGCAGACTTGTCATCGACAATCGTGTGTGTGTGTGTGTGTGTGTGTGTGTGTGTGTGACTGTGTGTGTGTTAAAGTAGATGGGCACCTGCACTTTTTGGGTTGCAGGTCTCTGAGCTTTGTGTCGAGCTTTGCAGGAACCATTGAATGATCCTTGAGCTGTAGTTAACAAACAGCATTTGTATGCATCTGTTCCCTACATCATCCATGTGAGAGAGGACGGTGTGAAGAGCCATGCCAATTGCATCGTCAGTGGATCTGTTTTGACGATTGGCAAATTTAATCGCCATGGGTCCAGCGAGGCAGGCAGCATGGAACAAATGCATGCCATATGACCTCATTTAATGCTTCAGTTTGTACATTTTTAGAATATGGTGACTGTCTGATAATGTTATAGTTATTTGTCTGTACCGTAATTTCCGGACTATAAGCCGCACCTGAATATAAGCCGCACCAGCCAAATTTAGGGAAAATCCCATATACAAGCCGCACCGGACTATAAGCCGCACCGGACTATAAGCCGCAGCTACGTTAGCTCAGAGCCTGAGATGGCTCTGCGTTAGCTGTAAAAATCCATAGATTAGCCGCACCGTTGTATAAGCCGCAGGGTTCAAATCATGGGTAAAAAGCCGCGGCTTATAGTCCGGAAATTACGGTACATATTTTATGCCCATCCCTCCTGGACACGCAAATGGATGTCCGGGTGCCACAAGGGGAAACGTTCCTTCCAGAGGCGTCAGGTTCCTATAACGGCGGTGGGTGCATGGCCAAAGCATTTCTGGGGTCCCCAGCCAAAAGCGTTGAAAACCCCTGGATTACTACATAGTCCAACAACACAGTTCACAATGTTTGTGCGTGGGAAGCTGGCTGGTATTGGAGAGGTCAGGGCGCCTATTCAGCTGTTGGTGGAACTGGGAGGCATTGCATGAAAAATCCCTCCTAGTGAAACTCCCTACTGTCGGGTGAAAAGAAATGGCTGGTGACTCTATGGGTATTGGACGAGACATATGGTTGTCTTGTCTAGTATCATGTCTACACCCTCGCCAAGACCAAACGGTAGTGGTTGGCATGTGGCAGGGACTATACACAAGGGGGTGAATTGGAAAATTTGGAATCACTAAATTAGAGAGAAAATATAATAAAACTGTATTTTTATTTTGTATTATTGAGTTGAAGAATAATTAAACTCAATAATAGTTGAATTATTTCTCACCTCGCACTGAAGATGTGGATGTAAGCGTCAAACCACATAACCTGGCTAGTGGCTACATATACTGTAGCAACATACTGTATATTGAGGGAGAGGTTTCCTTGCCGATCGAGGGTCAAGTGTTTTGTTTCTTTCCTTTGTGAATGTCACACAATGATTAAGCGCATATTTGATATAATAAAGGCTCCTTATTCCCTAGAAAGTGATGGGTAACTGAAGTGCCCTGACAATAATTCTAGGTTATGTCACGTGGCACTGACCCTTCACTTTATTATTTACTGCTGCTAATGTTGGTTGTGGAACTTAAACAAATAATATATTTTATGTAGTTCTGCCTGAACGTCTAAAACATAAAAGTACTTTTGCCGAGTCCCAAAGTTGAGCTGCTGCCTGTTGCAACACTCTGAATCCCTCTGGATTTGACCCCGTTGGGTGCCTGAAATACATCAAATGTAAGTGTACTGTGTTATGTTACTATTTTATTTTGAGCCAATTTGAACTGTTGTGCTTATTGCAGCTCACTGTATAAGAAGCACATTGGCTGAAAGCGTACAGTGTAGAAGAATGTAGCGCCCCCAAGTATAATGTGAGGCTGATGCTGAGGTCAGTATAGGTCACCCTGTTGGCTAAAGAGTTAGGTCTATTGTGAATCAAACGCAGCAGTGGTGCAGCTGAGAAGGAATGGGGTCAGGCTGGCTGATAAACAAATGTTGTAGAAAATAGCCACACGTTGCACAATGTAGGGGTCTGTCCTCTACTCTATATAGCGGATAGCCTCGCTTTTGGGGGAATTACCACTTTATCATTTTTTGACATTTACGCAAGGCAGGATAAATGTGTTGCCACATTTCTGCCAGGATCACAGGTGGAAGACTAGTACCCGTGTGCTCCATTCAAGTATTGTACCAGGTGTATTCCTATTCGCAACATTGTCTGACGGTACCACGTGCTGCTTACATTTATGACTAATAAAGTGTTAAATCAATCAATCAATTACTGGTTATACTGGGTGCGTGGGTGTGAATTAGCAGTGGGTGATGGTGAGAAAAGAATGCCCATGCATGATCACCCAATATTTCTAGGATTAAGAGATGTAAAAAAATATTAATAATCATAAAAAAAATAGAACTTTGTCTTTAACCACATGAACCTTAACATATGTATTCTGGGCTGAACATTCGGCCAAAATAGCACAACTAGTACAAGTTCACAACATGTCATGAGCTTGTAGATGAGGTATTTATATTTGGTGTATTAGGAAATGTCCTTTTACAGACCTATTTACAATGACGGCTGGGTGCGTAGGAGAGAACAGTCAATGTGAAAAGAAGGTGTATAGCGAAATGTATGAATGAATGAACCATTGTAAAGCGCTTTGAGCACTTGGAAAAGCGCTATAAAAATGCAATTCATTATAAAGGAGTGGACCTAGTATCGAGCCTTAGGCCTAGGGGGCCCCGGTCAACTAAATATATAGTTTGAGAATGTGTTTGAAGGGAAATACTTTTACTGTGCAATCCTTTTCTAATCACTGCTGCTGCAATAACAGTTTAACTGTTGAGAAAGGGTCACCCCCCCCCCCCCCCCCTTCTCTTTCTCCTCTCATCCCAGATTTGTGTGACATGGCATGGATTGGGTGGCGCAGTTTATTCCTTTTTATGTGCCAAAGGGCGGGGCAGGGCAGAACGGAACACAAAATGGAAACAATGTGTGTGCAACTGAAAGGCTTTGTGCTGTTCTCCACGGTCTACATTTGAACGGCAACACAACCCCAGACCTGTGGCCGATTTTAAATGTAGCCTCTCTGTTACATTTGAACAGCTGAATTGTCCCAGATGGGTTAATTTAGTGTGTGTCAACAAGGTACACAGAACAGAAGCAGGTAAGACACCGTACATTCAACTATGAACTTTATTAGCCACTATATCACCTGAATTATACATACAAGTCCTGCAAACAAACAAACAAACATAAAATCATTCAGGCGTTTTTAGTAATATTTCAAGGAAACAAAGTATCTGTACACACAACGAGGCAGTGAGGTAGAGAGAGTGTTATGTATTCATGAATCATGCTTCTGCATGATTTGATCAAGCAATGTTGAATTATAACCACCAACATGCTGGTAAATTAATCTAGGCTGTGGCTGGGGAGGTGGCGGGTGCTCTAATCTCAGGCAAAGCAGTTTCGATTTTACATTTCAATTTTGATTGTTTTAAACATTTTAATGAGCATAGAATGGAATATGCAGCCTGCTACATATAATTAATAATAGTGTATCAGATGCAATGCAATTATTCATAGACTTGGGGCTAATTTGTATTGTGTTCAGCTGAAAAAGGGTTCAGCTGAAAAAAGTAAAAGTAAATTAGCCTTGAGTGTGTATGAGACAGTTTGGTTTGCTTTTAAGAGTGTGTAATTGCACATGAAGTATCTTATCACAGTGGCAGTGATGGCTGCTTTCATCTGCTCTGATGCTTGAAGTCCATTTGGTGTCAATTCCCCTTCAGTTCAACCAATTTAAAGTTTTCTCAAAAGCTGGAAATCTCAAGGTGTTAGGATGTTGTTGTTGAATTATTTTAGGCAACTGAATTAACTGAGTACCTGTACCAACTCAATGACTCAAGACTCAGTTGAATAGCTTCCCTCATGCTTCAGACATTCTGAGCTTAAAAGAATAATGGTTGGAAAGCTGACACACCTTGTAAAAGTCTGACTCTGCTTGGGGGGAAATCGTTCAAACCCCCACCCCCACAATAGCCTTATGCCAGGAACACACACACCTAAATGCTAACCATACACTTCTTACACATGCACGCATGCACACCAGGTGAATGCTAGTTCTCCATTTCACAACAAGCCATCACAAGTTTAACAACAACATGTCCAGTCAAGTAAATCCATATCCTTAACTAGAACTGCACTCTGTCGAGTGCCTACTTGCTTGTTGCAAACAATGGCCTACTAGTGCGTAAGCAGAGTGTGCAAGTACTACTACTACTACCGCTACAAACTTTCAAATCTCAGCCTCTCTGTGAAAGAACGTTTGCAATATTGAATTATTAGGTTTAGCTATTTGCTACGTACCTTGCTTTTGGATGAAAAGAAGTAGTATTTTGAAGTATGGTAATGATTACTTATGCCTGTTATGGCAGTGGTGTCAGATTACATACATGTATACATAGGGGCATTACCTTTAGTCCACCCGACACTGAAACATGTCATCGTTACGTCACCATCGATAATCAATTATACCCTGGCAATGTTACATATATTCATCACGTCATATGCTCATATGTCTATATGTATATATCTATATGTATGTATATGTAATTTCTGAGTTGGTTAGTGGTATAATGTGGTTACTCGGGTGGTTTGATGCGTATGTCCCTTGAATCCACCCGACACTGAAACATATCATTACGTCACCATCGTCACCCTGGCATTGGTACATATCTGGGACATACGCTTCGTAGCATGACGGGAAACATACCTGCACGGTCTGCTTCCATATGTCCCATGCCAGCATGACGTCATATCATTTGCTGGGGACATTGGTACATATCTTCATCACGTCATGGGACATACGCTTCGTAGCATGACGGGAAACATACCTGCACGGTCTGCTTCCATATGTCCCGTGCCAGCATATGACGTCATATCATTTGCTGGGGACATTGGTACATATCTTCATCACGTCATGGGACATACGCTTCGTAGCATGACGGAAAACATACCTGCACCAGACTGACAACATTACTTGCACGCTCTGCTTGCGCAAGTAAATAACAGTTGAGGCCTTAGAAACAGAAACAGATCACTCTTTATTGGCATTCTTGGCTGAACTCTTTTCTTAAGTTTATCCCTTTTTTTCTTTTACTGTGGCTAATAATATCAACCTGAGTTTTGAGCCTCCTTTTGGAATGGAAACATCAACTGAATGATCTGGTCAGCTTAAAAGTATAGATGAACTAGAAAAAGTGCCCTTCTGGGCACAGGTCTCCACCAGGATTTCTTCCTCAGCCTAGTGGGAATATGCGTGCACAGTTTCATCGCAATCGGACGCTGCGTTGAGGAGTTGTGGCGATTTGTACAAAGCGGGCTACTCCTGAAAACTGTAGGAGCCAATCGTGGCCAATCAGGATGGAATATGAGAAATCAAACAAACCTGTCTTGATCACATGACTATGGAGATCATGTGTACCGATTTGCGTGAAATTTGGATAAAATCTGAAGGAGTAATAATAGAAAATGTGTTTTACATATGTCGGCCTCCTGGTGGCGCTATAAAGAGCAGATGTGAAAATTTCCAGGCAAATGTTTTTCCTTGGCCTCTAGGGAGTTGGCATACAAAGTTATCCACAGATCCGTGCAGTTAGAGGTAAAAACACTTTTCGGCCAGTTATAGCGCCACCTTGAGGCTGAGTTGAAATTGTTCATGTGGCATTTCGTCCTCGGCCTAGTGGGAATGTGGGTGCAGAATTTCACGGAAATCACGCGATGTGTTCATGATTTGCAGCATTTTGTTTGAAACGGAGCACTCCTGTGAACTTTGGAAGCCAATCTTAACCAATCAGGATGGAGTCTGAGAAATCTGAAAGACCGGTTTCGTTGAATGGCTCTAGAGAGACTGTGTACCAATTTGCGTGATGTTTGGACAAAATCCGTAGGTGTACTGTGCAAAAACTTGTTTTGCACAAAGCGGCCTCCTGGTGGCGCTATAACAGGCCGTTCTGGAAAGTTTGGGGCAGAGGTTCATCGTTGGCATCCAGTGTGTGTGCAAAATTTGGCATGGACCGGGTTAACGGTGGCCGAGATTAGCTGCTCACGGACACACGGACGGACACACGGACGGACGGACACACACACGGACGGACGGACGGAGTGCAAAACATACTCTCCCCCCATGCCTTCGGCCTGGTGGAGACAACTAATTATCTTGCTTTCATCTTGGGGGTAATTGAATTTGATACTTAATATTCTTACTTAACCCACGCTTCCATACACATCATAGACTGTGTGTGTGTGTGTGTGTGTGTGTGTGTGTGTGTGTGTGTGTGTGTGTGTGTGTGTGTGTGTGTGTGTGTGTGTGTGTGCGCGCGCGCATTCAGATGCTAAGCTAAGCTCATTGTTTAGCTGCAAGCGTCTGAGTGAGAATTGACCTTCACTTCACAATGGGGCACTCGAGCTGTTCATGCATCTCTATCTCTCTCTCTCTCTCTCTCTCCCTCTCTCGTTCAGAAATATACTCTGAGTGAGCTTATGCTCAGATTTCAGATTTCTTTGACGTCATAGAGTTCTCTGATAATGAGTTAATTTGCAAACTGTCAGAGCAGATACTCATTCATCCTTTCAAATGCATTCAATCCATCCCATGATGTATGAACGTGATTACTACCCGTTAGTGTGTGTGTGTGCGTGTGTTCACTCACTGTGTTGAATACTGTCTAGAATACGAAAACAATCTGCTATCACATTTTACAATGACTTCCTACTCCATTAGAGCAGACGTAGAATACGCACATCGACAGGCTGGGTGCTGGGCTAAAAGAAACTTCAGTGGATTGGATGGAGCCCGCACACCATAGGTATTAGCAAGACGTTCTTTATTTAAATACTGACAACGTTTCGATCTGTTTGATCTTCATCAGGTCATGTGAACATACACACAAGTTTGTACATTTATAATAAATTATAATAAATTCCTCCTCCATTATTCAGACACTTGGGACAAAATGCTTTGTCCTCGTAGTGGTCAGTGTGACGCTCCAACTGACTAATACGCCAAGAGCACCGCCGGAGTGACCCCCAGCTGCTCTCTGGTTGTTCAGAAACTCTCTCTCTCTCCAGTCTTTATCTCTCTCTCTCTCTCTCTCTCTCTCTCTCTCTCTCCAGTCTTTATATATCTCTCTCCAGTCTTTATATATCTCTCTCTCCCATCCTAAATATAGGCCCCAGATCTTTGGAACAACTGTCTTGTGTTTATGGGCGGTCTTTTCCCTGTGTCGTCCATCAACTGTTAATATCCACCCATCACTCTCACATATGACACACACACACACGTCACACACACACACACACACGTTGTGAACTTGTAGATCTTCCGTTTTTGCTACTTTTTCAAAACAAGTGAAAGTGGTTATAGTCTGTCTGGTTTCATACATATTGAACCGATGAAAAAGTATTAACAAGAGCTTGTGGCTAATGATAACTACATTGGATCCACTGGAATATAGTTGATATTTTATCCATTTCCTTAGTTTAAAAGTAACACTTTCGTTTAGGACAAAGTTTCCACCCAACGGCGACATGTACTGTATTAGCTCTGATTCATCCAGGGCACAATAAGAGCTGAGCAGTGCTTCCGTAAAACAGTTAAACGGTAATGGCCTTACTAGTGCTGGAAACGGGCAAAGAATGAGACCATGAAAATGAATCTTGTAGATTCATTCAGAGCTAATGAATAAAGGGTAAGGTTTAATGTTATTGGTACAGTGAAAGTATCCCATACACATCATCATCATCGCTGTAGTTGTTTCCAAATGTGGCATATGCTAGGACAAGGAAACGCATGCCATGCACACACCCACACATGCACGCACGTACCATACACATATCAGTCTGGGCAGCTTAAGTATGCTAAATCTTTCAACACACATAGTCACACACAGTTCAATTCGCATCTCCTCTTGGCTGTCAATTGCAATCCGCACACAATTGTATCTGCCAAGTATTTGACTATGGAATTCAGCCGGTGTCCAGAATAGGGATGCTATAGCTTAAAGTTGTTTACTTTAAATGATGAAGGTGGTGATTACAATGGTGATGATAATTAATTTTAGAGGCCTATAGAGTGGCTTTTGTCTTAAGTTAATACCAAAACAAGCACACTACTGTTCATCCACTGGGCAGCTTATTCTTCATCATTATTTTAGAAAGGTGTTTTTTCACAAATTTACATTATTATTATTATTTTTTTCACTTAATTTTTATTGAAGGAAGAACAACAAATGTACTATTTCAACTAAACTAAACTAACCTAAGCGGTCAGGTAAAAGAGGACCCTGATCAAAAATAAGCATCGAAGCACATTGGTAGCTTCCTTGACCTGCCTTGGACCTTCTTTAAGTTCACCACCTTTTTCCATTGTGATGTCTACAAAGGAATTGAACTTAAAACTCTTGTAACCTAAACGGCGTTGGAGAAATTCTCGTCAGTGCTTTAGAAAATCCGTTGGGGGCACTATGCTGATTTGCCTAAGTTAAAATCCAAATCCTGTTTCTAGCTAGCTGTAAAGTGCTTTGTTTATCCACTTTTAAAATATAGCTTGTCACGCAGAGAGCGTAATGTGGCCGGTGAAAGGCTGCTTTGAGGACACGTGACCTTGGGTTACCTCACGCAGCAGCAGGATGAGTGGTCCAAGCCAGGAAATAGTTTGGTGCTGAGTCAGAGTCTACAGCTTCCAGCTTCTGTGATCAGGACACAGTGGTGAGAACTACTGCTGTTGTTCCACTGCTCCGCTAATAGTCTCTCTCTATTCATCTGGGACTCTTACTTACCCATGTATCTTGTGTTGTGGAGTGAGACGTCTGAACCTGTCTGCCGCTGACTCTGTCTTAATGTTTTATTTATGGGCCCTGCAGGCTGTAAAAGCCATTGGTTTGTCTCCTCCAGTCTCCACAACATTTACTGCAATGGGACAAGAAGTCTTGTCCAATCTGCAGCTATACTGGTATTGCCATACAGAGTGTGTGTGTCTCTCTCTCTCTCTCTCTCTCTCTCTCTCTGTCTGTCTCTCTGTCTCTCATCCTTCTCTTCTTGCCACTAAAAACAAAATACAAGGCCCTGTTGTCACTGTGTGACCAAGCTAGAAGAATCTTCCTATTACCATAAAAGGAGATATGTGTTACTGGGTCTAAATAACTCAGTTTCCCATGACCATGACAGACCAATGTTAGGATATTATTATGTTCTGTATGTTGGTGTACTCTCCTCTGTGTCTTACAGAGAGTTTGTAAATGTAACCCACCATTGTAAAAACGTATATGATGCTTTTTTAAGATAAACGTCACACTTCATTAAAGTGTTATCAGACAGCGCATGTGCACTATTGAGAAACAGGTGCATATGGACTTGATGTATACGTGAACTGGAGTTATATTTAGAATCTCAGAGTTAACACAGATTTTGCTGTGTATCCTCAGAATCCTGATTGGTTTGTTCAGTGCTCCACCTCACGTGTCACACAAATGACTGCCTGGTCCCACCATCACTTTTCATGAACCTTTTCTGAAGGGTGAGGACAAAAAGCTTCAACCACCGGTAGCAATGTGTACTGGAACCACAGCTGGTGAAACAACATGACATGCATGCTCTAAATATAGCCCAATTTGTGAGTGTGTGTTACATTACAAGTGAGAAAGTGGAAAAAATGGAACGGGGGCCCATTTTTCTGGCACGGGAGGCTGTGTGGGCCCAGGTCCCTTTTGAGGCCGGGCCCCCCCAAGGGAGACAAAATAAAGGATGTAACTCCTTTGTAACCACCACCCTCCTCCGCTGTGTTATACTCCCACCGCTCGGCTCACTCACTCTCCCTGCTCATTCGCCCACAAGTTAACACATGGCGCATGTCTCAGTCCTAGTGTTTTTCTAGGTGGCCTTTTTTCTTCGAGGCCATCGAGGTCTTCTCTAAGTTAAATGTAGGATTCTCTGGACTGGATTGTATGATGAATATATCTCTACAAGTCTACATCTTAACTTATGCCCTTGAAGGGTATGGGTTCAATGTTACGTTCATGCAATAACTCTGTATCTTAGGCTCTGCTTCACGGGGATTAGTGATCTCAGAGTCTGTGTCACGCTTGCACACTATCATGCACAGTTAACCTGTTGTCTCACAGGAGCAGAGCGACACCGACAAACTGAAAGCAATACCATTGCAATTAGTAGTTAATCCGGATCAAAGTACCTGACTGAACACTTGTTTGTCGTTTGTGTACTTGGCACTGCTCCAGTTCCATCCATTGTGGTTTACTTTACTTAGAGTTTGGGCGGGCGGCGGGTGGGACGAGCACAGCTGAAGCGACTCCTCTGTGTTATTTAAAGTGTTGTGAGATAGACAGGGGTGTTGTGACAAGCTGATGCTAATCAGCGCTGAGGGCTTTCTGAGGGCTGGGCTTCACCTGCCCCTGAAATATGAGCTGAGCTGTGAGGGGGTGTGTGGGTGGTGGGGGGTGGGGGGTTTAGAGAGGAAGAGGTCTGTGCCTTGCACTGCACTGCACTTGTATGGAGTGTGTGCGTGTGCACTGTGCAGGCATACATGCTTGCGTACGTACAATACAGTGTCACTCACTTGTGCAAAGTCTGAGCCTATGCATGTTAAATAATATGTACATTGTACACGGATGTGCATGCATGCACGCTTCTGCACATGCACATCTTTGTCTGTGTGAGTGCGTCTGCATGAGGCCTGGCCTGAAGATTAATTTCTGGTCTCACTGGTGCATAAATTAGGTGTTAGTCTGTGTTCAGAATCCTTCCAGTTATGTAAGGAGCTCCGTCATCCAGCCAGGAGGGGCTGGGATGCTGCTGTCTCTGTCAAACACAACCAACTCTCACTCACAGCTTAATCCTCTTTTGGTCAGCACTTTACTGCCACAGCTAGCAAGCTACTGTACACAACTACATCATTACATTATATTATGGTTGTGATGTTCTTCTGTATTGTTTTTATCAAAGTTTCCATTCTGTCGTGTGTTTGTGCACGCGTGTGAGATAGACAGACAGACAGACAGATGGTTGGCACTCAGTGTTATTTTTGATATGTCACATGCAATTTCACAGTCTAAAAGTTATTTTTGGCTCTTGAACACGAACAGTTCCACAGATAGAACGGAACAGAAGTTGAACAGATTACAGCTGACTCCAAAGCAATTGTCTTCATTTAACAAAAATGATGTGTGGCTTGGGCTGACTGTGTCAGCAATTTCATAATTCAATTTAAGAGATTGTGTTGTTTCATTCCTTTAATATGTCTTATTTATCACTGCACTTTCTATATATACATATTTTCTTTTTACTGATTTTATTTACATTTTCTTCAGTTTTATTAGAAGCAAGCACTTTGTATCTTTTGGTGTGTGTAATAAAAATGCATTATCATAATTATTTCTCTCTCTCTCTCTCTCTCTCTCTCTCTCTCTCTCTCTCTCTCTACCTCTCTCTCATATTTCAGGTCCATTTCCCAGATGTGGAGAGAGTGGAGTGGCTCAACAAGGTAAAGTACTACACCTCCTCGCTTTCCTTCTCCCAGCCTTTCGCTCCTAATGCTCTTTACCTCTCCTCCTTTGCCATCCCTTCATCTCTCCTCCTCTGTCCCCCGGCCACCCGTCTTCCTCCTCTGTCCCCCGGCCACCCGTCTTCCTCCTCTGTCCCCCGGCCACCCGTCTTCCTCCTCTGTCCATCGGCCACCCGTCTTCCTTCTCTGCTCTCCCTAAAGGCTACTGTCTCCCCAGAGCCCCTGCACTGCTCCACATTAGCCAACATTAGCCTTTTAGCTAGCACTGTTTATAAATAGGACCTGGAGCCTGCTCCAGTACATGGCTCTCCAGAGAGAGAGCGAGAGAGAGAGAGAGATGATCAGGCACAGAGGAAGAGAGCAAATTGTGAATTAGATGGAGGGAGAGAGATGACGGGGGTTAGAGGGAGTGATTGATGATGATAATAATAATATAATAATCTTTATTTATAGAGCACCTTTCAGACACAAGTGTAGTTCAAAGTGCTTTACATGCTTTACATATGATAGGGAATAGAAGTAGAGAGAAACGGAGGAAAGAGAGAAGTACAGATGAATGGAGAGTAGAAGGTTCGAGAGGCATGATAGAGTGGTATTTACCATTGTGTAAAGCCAAACAGATTGTTAAACAAAAAGGAGGCAGACTGTGCTTCGCTTAAAACAAGAAGATGGTTTGGGGGTGGGGTGGGGGGGGGGGGGGGGGGGGTAGACAGGATAAGATTGAACAATGCTTGACTGATAGACAGTCAGACGAGACTGAGTTGAGAATGAATGGACGAAGAGAAACAGAGGAATAAATCTGATGGGGATGCTGTGAGAAGGATGTCTTCATTTAATGCCAACGTCATTGTTTTAATTACATTTTTTTTTGTAGAGAGTAGACCCAAATAAAGACATCATAGTGAAAGTCAGCTGGTCGATCGGCCTCTCTTATTATTTAAAAGGCAAACCGAGATCTGCTTCTGGCTTATCGCGGATTACCTGCTTGTTAAGGTTACAGGAGGTTATCATAAACACGGTTGAGTTTCAATATCAACTGAAAGCATTCCATGTGATTTACGACCCACTTACGCATCTCAGCACTAGCAGAAAGTGGGACAGCAGATACACTTTGAGGCCATTTTTAACTGCAACCACGCAGCCAACTAGTGTAAGCCACCTGGCCAGTCGGTCAGTCGGTTACACATTTACAAGCGTAAAACCAGGATAACACGAGGGGCTCTAATATCGCCGAGGCTTCCCCATGCAATGCCAGCACTTGTCATGACACATCAGTCACTCAGTCATCAACATATTTGGACGAAGAATTGAGGGGATGGTACATACATACGAGGGTCACACAAGCAGTGTTCTCCGCGGCTGACCCCTTCAATGCCACACCGTAAAAAAGATAACATACATTTGTCTGAGTTACTTCTTGTCAACACACCAATAGATGTTCAGCTCTGCAGCAGTTTGTCTTGTTGACGTTGCTGTCACAGTTACATACTGTGCAACGTACATACTGACATGGTATATATAAAGCTCAATTTATAGCAGTCTTAAGTATTCAACCTTACTTATATCTGTTAAAATAAACCGTAATGCATTGGTGAATAAATTAGGCAGAACATGAACATGAGGACATCAAGCCAAGAGCAAAGGGAATGTGCATCACAAAACAGTTTAGATATCAGTCAGTGTTCATATGAGGAACATGCAGATTTCACATTGATTGTGGTCTTTGTTGATGTTAAACAGTGCATACTTTAGTCTTTAAGGCCTTCAAACATTCTTCTGTGAACACAGTATGAACCACACCTGAATCCTTTGAATAGATTATGTCAGCTGTTTAGCAGAGGGCATTCCTGCCGTGAATCACACACCCATACACACACACACACACACACACACACACACACACACACACACACACACACACACACACACTAGTTGTTTTCTTTCATGTCATCCTTAATGTCCCTATTGCACTGGGGGTGATCAATTAACAAAATCTGATTCTATAAATGTACTGAAATTGAACATTTTCTCCATGATCTCTGACCTTATTTCCGTCTCCTCTCTCTTTCCTCAGACGGTGAAACAGATGTGGCCGTTCATCTCCCAGTTTGTGGACAAGCTTTTCAGAGAGACCATCGAACCGGCGGTGAGAGGAGCAAACCCCCACCTCAGTTCCTTCTGTTTCACGAGGATCGACTTGGGCGACAAGGTAAAAAATTGGTGACGCTAACGTTGGCAAACTAGCATCACAAACGATTGTGTTTGTGATGCATTTTGAGAGAAGATTTCTCTGTTTTTGCCCTCCTATGTCCACCTTTTAGTGTATGTGCTAACACAAACTTTAAACTTTAAACATTAAATGCCATTGACAATGAATGGACACTTTTGAGTGTTCGTGTAAACGCAAACATTAATGCGTAACACAAACATTGGTGACAAAGGTGAGGACGCAAATTCTGATTGGCCGGAATGAGATGATGTTTGATGATAAGAGCTTCACTTCACACGGGTGTGATTTTTCTTCTTTCATCTCTCTAGCCGCTGAGAGTGAACGGAGTGAAGGTTTACACGGAGAATGTTGACAAGAGGCAGATCATCATGGACTTGCAGATCAGGTGACCTTCTCTACTTCCCAGGGGGGTCCCCACATTATTTTGGGGTCCCTAGATGATTAGCTTATTGTGCTACATTGTTTTATCACTCAACTTACAGTATAAGTGTCAAATATGATTATTTCGGGGGGCCTGACACGTTTTGGAATCCTTGCTCTACTTCACAATTCACATATTGCTGTAAAAGGGGGTGACGGTGTTGGTGGCTCAGGAGGTAGAACCACCGTCTAGAAACCGGAATGGTTTGATCCCTTGCTTCAAAATGTCTTTAAACAAGACACAAATACGCTAGTCTCTCAAGCAAGTATTCCACAATAAAGTCTGTAACTAGGCCTCCTGAAACTAGGCCTAGTTACAAAAAGGAAAATTTACAATGATGACAATTTTACGCCACTGCATAGATGAAACTGAAGCAGGGGAGGTGGCGTGGACCATCCACTTCACTGCCTTCTCATTTTCAGCGCTTCTGTTTGGGCGGAAGCATTTGAAAATTGTGTGATCCAATGGGATTCAATTGATCACGTTGTTGCCTTATTCTAACTGCATGCTGCTAGTTGGTTGATGTGAGCTTCTTTTAATGTAATTTCTTCTCCTTCCAGTTTTGTTGGGAATACAGAGATTGATGTGGACATTAAGAAGTTCTACTGCAGAGCGGGGATTAAAAGCATACAGGTATGGAAAATTACTAGCATTACAGGGATCAGCCTGGCATGAAATCAAACAGCCTGTTAGACCTGCACACTAAGAAATAGCCAACCCACAAAAGAAAATGATTGAGCGTGTTTTTGGTAGAAGGCACATCATAGATCCCCAGAAATGTGCAAAAACTTGAAAAATGTAATCAAGCACATAAAATATTTTATTTTTGCAACTTTTCTGTCCAAATGTTTTATGTTGAAAGTACATCAAAGTTATTTTGACCCAGATATGAACTTCATGGCCACTGCCACACAGTGATTCTGCATAGTCACCCAGAGACCAAAGACTCCAAATGACATACAGCTGATAAGGGTCAAAGGTTACGAGGTTATCTGCTCCACTGTTGGCAAAGGATCAGGCGATGTTGACTGTTCTGTGATTAGTTGTTGCTCCCAGGAAACGGTTGGGAAAGTATTTTTTTCCATCCAAGGTTTTCCTTTTGCAATGCGTTATAAGCTTTTTCTGCAAAGACATTTGGTATACAGTAGATAGATACCCCAATGTAAACAAGCCAATAGGCTTTCTTGGGTTTAAATCCTCTTAGAAGACCTTCTATTGAACTGTACTTTGCTGTACTTTTTTGTAAATAAAGTATTAAATCAGCCAATAAATAGACCTCTCTGGGACTCCAGTCGACAAACTATTTAGCGTTTATGTGATTAAATAAATGTAACATTAACGGGTGAATCCGTTTGGTGTATAAGATCTTTTCAATCTGCCAACCCAAAAGTCACTCACTTTAAAGAAGAAAGGGAGGTTGGAGTAGTCGTGTGTGGCCACTGGCTGTTGCCTGTAAATCAACACCAGTTGCAAGCCTGGGAGCATGACTTTCCATTTTTGTCCTCAAGATTACACTGAGCAAATAATGGCTTTTGTATAGAGTCTAAAATATATGTAAGCGTCATGCCGCGTGTTGTGAGCTAGTAGAGATGTTTCACCTCCAGCAGGGTTCAAGTAGAATTGTTACTGAATTGTTTTGACATTATGAGAGAGATCGCCTTGAAGCAGAAGAGAGCAGGACAGTGAAAAAGAGGAAGATGGGGAGGGGAGAGAGCCAATGCACAAGAGACAGAGATGGAAAGAGATGATGAGTGCAGACTACAGTCAAACATTTGTCTAGCATGCACAGCTTTGGATGTGCATTGTGTGCGTGTGTATGTGCATGGATACGTGAGTCTTGTATGGGCTCTTATAGCTGCTATAAGCAATAATAATATGTCAAAATTGTAATTACTTTTCTTTCACCGACACTGGCTAGCTGAGACAGGCAGGAACGTAGGGACGCGCAGCTAGCCAGTCTCGGTGCTGGAGGCGGTACAATGGGAAGTCAATAAAGGAAGTCAAGGAAGAGAGCAGCCAAAACAGGAAAAAAAAGATTTAAAATACTTAATGGCATCTGCTCCAAATGAAACATTTTCCACGTTTCCGTTGTCTCCTATAGCAGTGTTATGCATCTTTGAAACATCTCACGACCACTTAAGCGGAGCGCAGCACGGCCTGAGCGGAGAGTATGTACAGCTGCGTTCTATTGGGTGCTTACGAACTGCAGAGGGACCCTACGGGTGAACGATGAAAAGAGCTCAACCGAGGGGGTCCCGACTCCCGAGAGGGGCTACGTGTTGCCTTACTTGCAGTGCGTATTGTGCATATACATAGCGACGGCGCTGCAAATTGAGGATAGAGAGTTCTTTATTTCAGACAGTGGAGATGTTCAGATAAGAGTGAACGATAGGTGGTCATAATGTGTGTTAGTATGTACATGGGTTACAACCTCAGTGAAAGGTCTTTGGAGCAAAGCACTAGCTTGGCTTTGGCCATACTGATAAGTGATAACGTGGATTCACTTACGCTTAATTACTCCCCGGTATCAGTCTGGACTTCGTCCAATAGGCAGCTTGAAAAGTGGGCGTAAGTAGTTGCCTTGACAGACAGATGAGCTAGCCACTCCAATTGGTATTAGAGATAGCTTAATGTCACTTTAGACAGCACAAAATAAGACGTGCGAGAGACGTGGAACAGAAGGCTCTGGTGGGGTTTAGTCCTACGCCAGTGGAGTCACGTGTTACCCAATGGCTTCAACCATCTCGTAATTCACTTTATTCATCATTGGTAAACAATGCATAGTCTGTAAAGATTCATTAGCATAATTATTAATGGCAATATATTACCCTGCAGACTAGATCCAAACTGTATACTCAATAGGTGTGGTCTGCTGTGGACAGTTGGTGGATCATTTGTTTACAAACCTTCCTCTCCAATAGCAATAAACCACCAGAGCAGATAAACAGACACTATCTCCCATCTCTTCCACTGAAGCCATTTTTAATTGAGGAAACGTCAGTGGTTTGATTACAGTCGTCTGCGACCAAATTTGGTCCCACAGACCGCAGTCTGCATGTCTGAGCTCTGAGTCACTTCAGCCAGCTGGAGAAGCGTTGTCCCTTCTAATGAAAGTACTGGAGGAAAGAATTTTGGTAATAAAACCGAGGTCAGTCAGAGCTTTGTAAGGAAATTCTCCTACTTAAGGGAACAAACCTGTGGTTCAGGTTATAATGGTCTACAAAAATCATACTTCGACATACTAGGGCCAGTTTATCATTCATAATTATATCATTTAAACATCCTGTTTGGTCACCTATACAAGAATGAATAAGCAACATTGTACACACTAAAGATTTAGCACTATGAGCAACAAGGGCATTAAGAACATACATACAGTAATAAAACATTTTCAGTAATTGGGATTAATTATCATGCAATATTACCAATATTTATTCATACTTGTGCAGACATATCTTCCTTTAATTAAGGAAACCCATCTGTCCAAACAGTGTTTCTCCTCAGTGGGTTGAGCAATTAATCAGAATTTGCACACCGGCATACAGTATGCTCATTACCACGTGCAGACACTTGGGAACGATATTATTCACTTTTCCCAAATTCAAGCTGTTTATTAGCATTTTTTGGAAACTGTGACTCTACGGCCGCAGTTTTCCCCAGGCTATGGGATGTACTCTGTTAGCTCTTGGTGTTGTTAGCACAACGGAACAGAACGTCACTTCCACGGACCCCTTAACGTGTGTGTGTGTGCGCGCTCACGCGTGCACTGTAACTGTCGCAGCTAGGCAGACATTGAACACACACACACACACACGTTGCCCACACATACATGCGAATACTTTTACTGTGTACATATGGACTAGTATATCCAACATTTAAATATGTCCACATAAAGGAGAGAAATGGCCCACTTTTGCATTTTAAATGGATAAAGCAACAACTTGAAACAACCTCCGTCAATCAATCAATTGTTCTGTTAATGACAGGTAGTGCCTCTCTCTTTCATTCCAGCTCCATGGTGTGCTCAGAGTGGTGATGGAGCCACTGTTAGGAGACATGCCTCTGATTGGAGCTCTGTCCGTCTTCTTCCTCAAGAAACCTGTGAGTACCTCTACCTTTTCATCAACACCTCACCAACGACCCCTTGGTGGTGTAGCATAGTACGCCACTAAACATCTAACGAGGCCTTGTGGGCCTAATATGTTTTCTTGACCAATGGGGGTTGCTCTTATACACTGTTTGACTGGTACAAGTTTGGCTCACTGATATACATTTGGCTGAGGTTTGGTTTGTTGGTAGACATTTGGTATTTTGGTTGGCTGATAGATGTGTGGTTTGTTCGTAGGCATGTAGTTGACTGAAATGAGTGAGGTCATGTTGGATAAAAAAATATGTCACAGATGTGTTTTTGGAATTATATCATTCCTGGGAACTTTGGTGTGGCAGTACCTGCCCACCGCCGCAGAGTCTCTGTGTTCGAATGCACCGCAGTGCATCTGGCTTTGTCGAGCATCGAACACGCACACAATTGCTTCCGTGTTTGGGGAGGGAAGATGGAACGAGGAGGGTAATCTCTGCCAGTGCACGCCACGTACTACCCACCCTAGCCAGAAGTAGTCTGGCCAGAAGTAGTCTGGCTCGGGTGGCACCTATCACCAGGTGTGTTGAGGGGTGGGGGTGGGGGCTCTAGTAGGTCCTCCTGGTGGGGGCTCCTCACTGGCAGGTAAGCCACAACAACTTAACAACAACAACTGCAACAACAGCAGTGACAACACACAGACATGTGTTGGGAGGAATTAACTGAGGAGAAACGGGGGTATAAAAAGCTAAAAAGATTGATATAATGTCATTGTATTCAGCAGCATTCACCGTTCCACCAAACTACAGTGGGTGTTAGGCTGTTAGCTCTGATGCCAGAACACGGCCTATCCCCACCATCAGTCCATTCCTTCTCCCTGAATACGTCTTCCTTCCTGTTTCTTTAGTACATCATTTTATTATGTTTAAGATTCATGGCTCGATATCATCTCCCCCTGGACAAGAAGCTTCAGCATCAGAAAACAGATCTCCATAAGATGTGAGAAACACGCTGCCTCTCTCCTCCCTGTCCTCAGATTTAGTTTTATTCCCAAATCGAGTTTGAGGATAATAATGTATTCTCACTCAGTTCCTTGCTCTCTTCCTCTCTCATTCCTTTTAATCCACTCACTTTCAGTCATTCATTCTAGAAGAATAACTCCTATTAACATCCAATGTCCACTGTAACACTCAATGTAACACTCAATGTCCATTTAACAAATTGTCCCTTTGTTCATGTTTATTATGACTTATTGAAATTTGTTAGTTTACACAAAACAACATTAAAACGGATCTATACAAAAAGAAAATAGATTTGTGTACAGGGAACAAACCCTTCAGCTGTAGAAAAACTCTCCATGTCACTGAAGTGAACAACACGTGCTTTGTGTTGCTTCTTTGCATGACCAAACCACTCTCCTCCTATTGATTTTTCACAGTGGCGACGTCCTGTCATTGGCTGGCTATACATTCTATAAGCTTGGTGGTTAAATCACTCAGACAGACATTATATGAGCTCTCCGGTTCAGACCATTGCAATCAAACACAGTTCATTGCAAGTCAAACGTAATTGGTTGGTGTCGGGCCGTTGATCTAATTTATCTCGCTCGTAAAGCTTCTAGATCTCGGTGCACAGTTAACACACTCCCTGCCGCATGCCCCATACTTAATGTAATGTGTATAGAACCAACCAGAGTGATTACTGAAAACGATGTAGAAGAGGACTTGAACTCCTGCCATTGTCTGCAGGGTTATAGACTATAGAGCAGGGGTGTCCAAACTTATTTCAAAGGGGGCCATATTAGGAGATATAGTAAGGTTGGCCCTTGGGAGTTTTAATATTTTCTAACATAATGTAGTGACGTACTAGTCTATAACAAAGTCACATAATGTAGCGTCGGACTAGTCTATAACAAAGTCACATACTGTACATGTGCATTGCATTTAAACGATTCTATTGAACTCATCATATCATCATCAATATTTCATATCAATGGTCTTTTGTCGGGTGTGTGCTGTGAACAAAAAGTGTCTCTCAGCCTTTTTTCAGCCATATGTCACATTACCAAATGTAACCAGACGAGCAACGTAAAAATAATAATACAAGGAAGAAGCAACAAGGAACACTGACAAATTATATTCTGGGAAATGCCCAGGTTAAAAAGCTTGAATGCCTCCCCCTGGCCAACCGGGGCGCCTGATGGAGGGGAAAGGAACTGGTTGGAATAACGTGTTCCTTACTTCCTTCCACGCCCCTGTCAGGTGTAAAGGAGCAACTTGGACACTCAGGCATGAAGGAAGCATGAGTTGAAGTCCGTTGCTCTCCCCAGGTTGGTGGAGGGTGTGTAGAGCCCAGGATCACATTAGATAATTGACACAAGGGTGAAAAATGGGTCACAAAATCACGGGATAAAAAAAAAATATATAAAAATAAAAAATAAAAGTCATACGGCCCGACTGCGGGCCGTATTACATTTATCCCAGGGCCGCATTTGGCCCGCGGGCCACACTTTGGACACCCCTTCTATAGAGCACTGAAGTCGGACGTAATTCCGACCTGGGCCACGTTTTTTCCCCCCCATTCAGAATTAGACTTGTTTAATGTCGCATGAAATAAGAAATGTGTTCTGTTGCAAAAATAACAACAAACAATAACAAAAATTTTTTTTTGACTCATGGATATGAAGCATCAACTGTCGGTGAGAAAACGCTAATGTTGCCGCCGCCGAATTACTCCTCGCCAGAAGACTGCATCAAATATGAGTGACTGACTATCGTCAACGATGCAGAGCCATCTCCCTGACAATGTCGCCGGGTCAATTAGTTTGTTGTTTTTTAAAGATATTTTTTTGCGGCTTACGCCTTTATTGATTTTTTTTTTTTAAGGGATAGAAAGTAGGCTGACAGGAAACGGGAGAGAGATGGGGGGATGACATGCGGTAAAGGCCGTGTCGGGTCCGGGAGTCGAACCCGCGGCACACCGCGACTGGATCACCAGTCCGGTGCCCAGACCGTTACGCTACGGCCTGGGCCTAGTTTGTTGTTTGACCACAATTCTTATATGAGACGATTCTAAGATGACCCAATGTTATTCTCCATAGAACTTTGGGACTCTATAGACCAGTAAGGCGCCTGAGGGCGAGAAGCGACCTCGCCCTTCCGCCTCGTTGACGGCAGACTCCTGGGCGAGCGCTGGCGCTTTGGCATGGGGGTCAGATCAACATGGAATTAATTCTGTACTGGCCACATAAGGAGCATGTCTTGAGTGTACAGGGTTTGATGACGTCAGATCAACATATGGAATGTCTGAACAGGTCAGCTCCATAC
The DNA here is from genome assembly GCF_964188405.1 of Protomyctophum parallelum. Taxonomy (NCBI): domain Eukaryota; kingdom Metazoa; phylum Chordata; class Actinopteri; order Myctophiformes; family Myctophidae; genus Protomyctophum; species Protomyctophum parallelum. The sequence goes on along the minus strand of NC_139709.1, from coordinate 40,710,243 downwards.
AGTATATGGAGATCGAAGGGTGGTAGCGGGGACATTCTCTTGAGTGTACAGGGTTTGATGAGGGGCCCAGTTGAGAACTTAATCTTCGGGCCTGTTAAGAACTCTAGTTTTCGCGGGCTGCCGGACGCGGCTGCACTAATAACTTTGGGGCAGGCCCGTCTAGAGTTTGAAATTTGAATGGACAGGTAGCAGTCAAAAGTGAGACATTGAAGAGGAAGGATGGATGGCACATGGAATGTCAGAACAGGTTCTGAAATGTATATCCATATATGGAGATCTAAGGGTTTGACGTCAGATGTAGAGTTGCTGGCCAATAGTGATGACGTCAGGGATCTCATATGGGCATGACTGCGACAGCAGGTCGCATTTACTATGACATCAGGGTCTCCACATCTCCATCCCTGATGATGTCACATATATCACGATACCATGATACCATATATGGTACACACTAACTGATGGGAAATACTCGATTCCACAGTGTGACTGTGCCATCGTTTGGCTGTTGTAACTTGTCTGGTTACAACTCAGTATGTTGTCTTTGCCTCTTGGCCCAGGCTCACTGTAGTGTTTAGTTTGGTGTCATAGCAACAGGCTGAGGTCTCTACTCTGGCAGTGTGGATGTGGATTGTCATGAAGGTAGTCTTCTGTCTTTCAGTGTTTGTCTCAATCTGCTTGGGAGTTGCAGGTAGGTGTGGAAAGTCACCCACACCCACATTCAACTCCAAGCAGATTGAAACCAAAACTTGATTAATTGAATGTTTTCATTGAGCTTGTAGATCTGCTATTTTTCAATAGCTAAAGTATAACATATAACATAATGCTTAAAACACCAACAGAGGTTCCCGTCCAGAATGGGTTAACATAACAATTGGTCATTATATTGTTGGGATGCCCCTTACCCACCTGGTATCCTACATACTGTAGGTTTAACCAAATACCAAGAATTGAGTCTCTGAGGTCATTATTGCCACAGGAATTGTCTTTGTTTTGTGTTGCATGTAATCTCTGGTTGATAATGACAGACACGAGAAGAATCTCACTACTTTGCAGGGAGATTACATGCCACTGACACTGACAAACCAGATTGTGTGTGTACTGTTGCGTGTGTGTACTAATATGCGATATATATACTGCCCTGCATAAGGTTATTTGTTTAAAAGTGCCTTGGGTCCTGTGTTGCAGTAATGTCATTATTTTACATCATAAAATCAAATGCATTTGATTGCTAGATTGCTTTTGCACTGGGAAACGGGAGTCCTTGGTTTCGTGTCTACCTCAGTCGGTAGAGCTCTCGCCTTTGAACCACAAGTTCATGGGTTCGATACTTCGATCCCGGGCCCGTCAACTCGGCGTATGAGTAGCACGGCTTGGGTGCGGCAAGTCGTGCGGGAAGTACTGGGAGTGGGAACTGATGGTAGGTGTGGAGCTCCACCTCAGCAATCCATCTCCCAGGGGTCTAGCGCATTGAAATGAGGACAGACTCCAGGCTGTTAGCGGCTGATACCGATTACCCACAATAAGCCACTCCCGACCTACTTCGTCTTGTTCTTCTTGGTTTTAAAACTGTTCTCTTCTTGGTCGCATGTGTTTCAAATATAGATGTTTTCATGTTCATGGGACGGTCTTGTTTAATAAAGTTTAAAGAGAAAATAAATCTTGATTTATATTTAATTTACAAACAAGAGAAAAATATGTTGGCAACTGGGAAGATTTATCCTCAGATGAATGTGTAATTTCAGGAGACGCAGTAGTTTCCATGGCAATAATCAAATATTATGGTGTAATACTAATGAGTGTGTAGAATCCTGTCCCGTGTATGACATCACTTCCTGTGCTGGGTAGGTAAAGCAGTCGTTTTCTAAAAGCATCAGGAAGCACACCACCCACTCCATTCTGCTACCCCCCCCACCCCCCCTCTCTCTCTCTCTCACTCTCTCACTCTCTCACTCTCTCTCTCTCTCTCTCTCTCTCACACACACACACACGCACGCGCACAGGAATGGATAATGGATACAGATGCAAAATTTCGTATACACACAGATGCGTTGGCACACATGTCTAACACATAACACTCGCTCACACATTTTCTGACACAGACAAATAAACTGTCATTCTCTATTTCTCTCTTTCACTCAGTCGCTCTCACACTTGCATACACTACGCCTACACGGCTTTGCCTGAACAGCAGCTGAGCTAGCCCAACCCATCAGCCTGTCAGAGTGCAGTGTGCCAGCTTGTGTTTCCTCTTTATATCCACTCTGCAGACTGAAGGCTGTAAGAAACACATGGCACATGGATACACTGTGCACTGTGTATCAAATGTAACCGGGCCAGTTCTTTATCTCCCAGTAGCTGTGACAAGATATGATAGAATTGAGGTCATTTTAAGTCTGTCTTTACATCTGTCTCCGTCTGTCTGTCTGTTCGTCTGCCTGCCTGTGCTGTCTGGTCATCCATTCATCGGTATGGCTGCCAATTCTATAGTGCTGCCCCCGCATATTTACCAGCAATTTCCTGTGAGTCAGCTTATACATATACATGTACTACAGTAGCGCTTTTTGAAGCATTTACAGCCGATAAACGAGAGGAGATAATCAAACATGAAAAGTGTGATTCTGCCTGAATCTGTAGCTGCAGCAATTGGCGTAGCGAGGCAGAGTTCGCCATCACAGGGAGGTTACGCAACATCAAACTCGAGTGCGAAAGCAACTTGTATAAACGTTGAATAGGCTTTTTTTTAACAGTGTTTTAACAGTATGGTACAGTAAGCACAAACGCGCAAAACTCTCACTTTGTGTTTTTTGTTTTAGAATGTTGTTGTGAGTGATTTTGACTGCCAAACTGCCTGGTGGAATGTGACAATTCTATTAACCACAGGGGCATTTTTGTGCTTCCTTATCAAATGGTATCAATGCTTATAAAGCCAGTTATTCCAGTCCTGTCATAGTCATGTTGGGTGTGTGAGCTCCGGTTTGCTTTTAGAACTGTGAGTCATGTCAACTTCACTGTTGACCGGTACCATCTCAGGCGGATTTACAGTATTGTACACATTTATTGTAGAGCGAACACAGGAGGGCGTCTAGTAGCTATAGGTTTTATGTGGATATGAGAGCAGGCCACAAAACCAAGTTATTGTTCTCAGTACATGGTTCTCCAATTACCTTTGCACTTTACCTTGCCACAGTCTTGGATTATGCTATGTCAACATCTTGGTTTATTTGCTTTCATTGTGTATGAGTTTATACAGGTTTCATACACTAACTATGACTAAATGGTTTCAGTGAACTAGTTTCTGAGCTAAGGTCAAATATAAAATTCCAAATGTTCCGATCAATCCCATAAAATAGCAACACACTGTAGCTCAGTAGCTGAGTGGTAGAGAAGGCCGTCTTTGGTAATCAGAAGGTCACCCGTTTGCCTTCCGGCCTGTACATGCCTACGTGTTAGAGTGTCCCCTTCGTCATGACTATCTGAGCAGCCATCGGCTGGGTGAAGCTGAAACTGAATTTTGCCTGCAGGATTAAATAGGCTATTGTAATAACGGCAGTTCTTCAGCATGTTGACCTTCTGATCCTATTAAAAACAATAGAAAAGCTCTGTAGAAATGGGGCCTGTGGACAAAGTGTGAAACATAATCCTGTACATACTGTTTGAACATACCCACTCTCTCTCACTCACTCTCTCTCTCACACACACACACACACACACACACACACACACACACACACACACACACACACACACACACACACACACACACACATACACACACACACAATGTGCAAAATGTAATTGATATTTCTTAATACAACACACCCTCTCATCCAACCCATTACCTCTTCCTCTAACACCTTATGACATAACACATCAGCCCATGTCTGGTAACCTTGACGACTCGCACACAGATTAGAATCGTTATGATTTGATGGTTGACTCACTGGCATGAGAACATCCTTCCCAATGGGAATCTTGTGATTCTCTCGTGAGTTAGATACATATGTGATTAGTCATCCAGGCAGAAGACCAAGACAGATATTAGTGAAAGGTCAACATATAAAGACATACAGACAGAGGTCCTATACAGGCCTGAAATGAATGCCAGGCGTTTTATTTTAATTTTAAAATCACACAAGGCTAACGGATTGACACGGTACAGGAAGCTGATATGCCTCCTGTATCTTGGCAAAATACTACTTAAGCAATATTACACGAGAGGGTGTGCTTTACCGTCATTGATGGCATTGCTGCAGGAACGAGCCGATAGGCAACTTAACATAGGCAGCGCACAAGTGCCATAACGATGGTAAAGCACAACCCTCAAGTGTATTATTGAGATTTTACAACAGTTCATTATAACTATGATATTCAGTAAAATAATGTAATTTTTTAAATGATAGATCAACAGACCAAAAATGTTCCAAGAAAACCTCTAGCCTTAGCAACCCAGTCGACTCCACTCTGGGAGAGCAGCGAGACTCGAGTCGGCACAGCTGATTTCTATGTTTTGATTAGGTGTTCCATCATGCTCAGTGAAAACACAACTTTTCATTCTATAATATGGATATTAAAAAATGTTTATATAGTCAGTAAACCACTGTCTGTTTCAAATGAAATTACCGGTAGGCAGCCTTAAAGCCTTAGCCTCCATGCTTGGAGCTTCACTGCTAGCAGCATTAGTAGGAACATTTGTTTACCTGTAGGCTGGTGGTGGTGGTGGTGCCATGGTGGTGTTATCCGGGGACTAGAGGCTATCTGGGGGCTCAATAAACCAAGTCGTCCCTAAATAAAAACATCTGGGTTTCCGAAGCAAACTCGGCACTGACTCACTGTCAGTCTTCTGCTGCTGGGGTAGTCGCAGTCTTTTCCTCCCCAAAAAAGGGATGTAGTGGTCCTTTTCATTTTAGGTTTTAGCCTACTGACAGCAACACACAATCGCACTCCATGCCAGACAGAATCTTGAAATTGCGTGCCTGATGCTGCCGATGCTCGCCCCTGGAATATACCATTGAGATACATCATCTTTTTCAAATTTGCATTTGTAGCTATTTTACTGTAATTTAATAACAGAATAATCAACACAGATAGACAAAGAGAGATTAATGGATTTATTTTTTCAAAGTACATTTTATTTTTCCCCTGGAGCCAAGATATGGCAGCTGTCATACCCAATAGTCTACTTCTAGTTCTATATCTTATTTCAGGACTTTTTCCAAACCAGGCAAGTACTCAAAATAATGCTAGCATTTCACATTGCATTGATTAGTCTTATTTCAACTGCTACAGTTTAGTTTACACATGGTCCATGAACCCCAGTCTTATCTCTGTATTGTCTCGCTCTCTGCACTGTTTGTCTTTTTTCCCTTGTTACCTATTTTACTTCTCAATGTACATGTTTGAGGTCAAAAACAGGTACATAAACTGGAATGACAATGACTCTCATTGTCATTCCAGTTTATGTACCTGTTTTTTTCCCCGCCCAGATATCCACACGTAGACTTTCCTACATGACTACTAACTAACTACCATATCATCCCTGTTCTGGCCATGTCATCATAGAGCACCGAAGTCTGACGTAATTTACACTTCCAAGCAGATATTATGATTATCCTACCAGGGTCGTGTTTCTTTCCCCCCATTTTGAATTCCCATAGAGTTTAATATTGTGTCGAATAAGAACTATGTTCAAAAAATAAACAAATGACCCCGGCGGTTTGACTCATGTATATGAAGCATTACTGAATGGCGAGAAAACGCTACCGTTACCACGGCCGAATTAGTTAAACCTTCGCCAGAAACACCTCCCTGATAATTGCGCTGGAACACTTTGTTTATTTTTGGACCACAATTCTTATATTTGACGATTCCAAGATGACCAATGTTATTTATTTTCCATAGAGAAATTATTTCCGTGACCCAGGGGATGAGTGAGGTGAGGACTTCGGTACACTATATCTATACAGGCCAACAAAATAGGTCAACATTTGGTGAAAATGGGCACATTTTGTTCAGCCGTTTTCCACACCATAAAATATCTGCAATCAAGTGATTTCAAACTCAAGCCAAAAGCCAATGGCTGTAAGGTTGGAGAAGGTTCTTGGTCACAAGAGCAGGAAGTGCTGACCAGCTGGTATAATCCGAAGATAGGTCTTGGCGATGTCTTTATCCTTATGGACAAGTTAATAAAACTTAAATTGCAAGGCTTAGTTTTAGATTCTCAAACAGACTAGATTTAAGATGATAATCCGACAGAGAACAATTCTGTCAAGATGCCTTATATAAGGAGGGGATGACGTCACAACTAGGTAGGCGTGATATCAGCCCTGACAATGGCTCATTAGATTTCCTGTGTTGTAACATCCTAATCAAATCGGCATTATTGATTACATTTGTACGTCGGGGGCCAGTCAATTCACCCTGAGAAAACAGCCTCTGACCTGCTGGATTGATCATAACGCTGAGTCACAAAGACTAATTCGCTGAACTCAGCCGTTTTACGGGAAGACTATTGTGTTACTTGACATACTGCATGGGTTCCTTAGTCCAGTGGTTCCCAAACTTCTTAGCCAGTGACCCAAAATAGATGGTTGCCCCGGACCCAAACTAGTGAAAATAGCAGATCTACAAGCTATTTTCACAACTTCTTAAACATTTTGTTTTCTAATTTATGAAGTTTCTTGACATTTCTGTTTTATTTCTTCATGAAATTACTGGGGGAAAATCATTAGATTAGTTTTTAATTCATGAAATTAAATGAAATGAAATTAATTATAATTAAAAACAAATGTAGGACACAAAAAACAGGGACCCATAAAAGATTGCGCGTGACCCACAAATGGGTTCCCGACCCAGAGTTTGGGAACCACTCCCACTGCCTTACTTAGTCCATGGTAATGGCCTAATTCAGCCCTCAGTGATAAGCCAGTCTACAGTGTTAACAGTGATGTGGACTTTCCACACTGTGACCCTCACACACCATGACCCATAGTCATACACCATGTGTACAGCCATCCGCACTGCAGTGTCCATGTTTACACTGCACTGTTCACTAGTATAAACCACCATCAATGCAGACACTATGGTGCTATAAATGCTCTTTCCCTAGAAATCCAAAGTGCAGTAACTGCATTTTATGAGGCATTTTGGGGAAGCGGTGGCTCTAAGGGTTAGAGGAGCGCCCTTGTTGCCGAAAGGTTGCCGGTTCGATTCCCCAGACGGGCAGGGAGAATCTGGGTAGGGAGGTGATTGCCATCTCTCACCAAACACAGCTGAAATGCCCTTGAGCAAGGCACTGAACCCCCAACTGCTCCAGTGGAGCTGCTTAGTGGCCAACAGTTTAAGACTGTGGTTGTACTGGTCAGCTCCCAGGTTTTATTGTGTGTGTCAGTCTGTGCGTTGATGAAATTGAGCTACTACCCGGGTAAATAATGGATAAAAAAAAATATATATTTATCATAGGTCAAGTCAGCCTTCATGGTTTTTGGTACAATTAGTGTAATATCACCTGTATACCAATAACCCATTTGGTTGGCCAGTTGAAACACTCTAAAGACTTTTTGTATCATCACCAGCATGATTATTTTCTGAACTTTGGCGTTGTTTAGGATAGAAGTGGTGGTTGGTTAGTTGTCATTGTTTAAACCCAGTTTAATTGCCTCAGCTCTGGCATCCCTATTTTGGGCATTTCATTATAGGCAAAATATTTCAGAATGATTTAAAAATTATTATTATTATTAAAACTAGAAATGAAAAAGACATGGCCCCAGGGCTCAAGTGGTTAAGCAGAATTTAAACTCCGGTGTCCGTACTGTACTGTCCGTCTCTCTGTGCTGTCTGTCTCTCTGCACAGTTTGTCTCTTTCCCCTGTCACCCATTTTCCTTCTAAATGTACGTGTTTGAGGTCATTTAAGGACATTCTCATCCTAGTTTATTTATGTAGCTGTTGTTTTCGCCCAGATATCCACACTATAGGCTAGCAAATTAACTACATGAACCCTAGCATGTGTATTGTGGTGAATAAAAAAAATACAGATCTACAAGCTCACAATGTGTATTTCCAACTATTAGGTGCTTTAACCATGGGCCAACAGTGTATTTTGAACCTGAGCTCTGAACTGCACAATTACCTGAGAAACTCAACTCCTTGTGATTACATGTCATGATGTCAGTCTACGGGTTTGTGTGAATGGTGTCATTGTGTATTTCTTGTTGGTAACACATCCCGAGTAAATGGATTTGATGTTTTTCTGGGTCAGTCGTTCTATAATAACATCATGTTCTCTTTCTGCATTTTAGCTGCTGGACATCAATTGGACTGGTCTCACCAATATGTTGGACATCCCTGGTGTGAAGTAAGTAAATACATTTCCAGTAAAACGGTAGTAGTAGTAGTAGTAGTAGTAGCAGCAGCTGTGTGTGTCACTGTATTTGTTTATCTGTGCATCAGCTTGCATATAATCACTGTCGGACAGAAACCTCCATATTTCAACTTGTATTTTTGTAAAATGAATAAATACCCTGCTACTTTATCAAAGTGTCGCACACAATTTGTGAACATAACAGTTATACTGTACAAGCTCACAAGCGACGTGTAACTGCGACGAGCTTGCAGATATCCTATTTTCACAAACTTTAATAAAATAGTCAATAGTCATAAAAAAAGGAATGGTTTTGGACATATTTGGTCAATGTTTTCATGCAGATCTGTTTTTCTGCTGTTGTCCATGACTGTCCCATCATTTGCCCCAAATAGGCAGCCTTGGCAATACAATACCCGTTGTACCCGTTATCATGGTACCTAGAGGCCAGTCTATGGCGTCAGTACTACAGTACAGGGCATAGGCATAAAAATCACACCCATGTGAAGTGAGGGGTGCTCTTATCATCGCACATCATCATGACGTAACATGTCGATTTGCTCAGACACATATGACCTAAATTCTCCATTCATTGTCAATGGGAATTGAATGTTTGTGAGACGGAATTTTACACTTTAGCTGAATATAGGAGGGAGGGGCGCCCCTCAAACATGGCACAGACAGACAGATTTCTATACAGACAGACAGACTTGGATTTACAGAGATTTATGTTTTCAGTTCTGGACAACTGAACTGCCTTTCCGACCGCCTTCCCACTCGGCACAACATACCCTTGGGTCCTCTGGCATACACACACCAACTTTGAAATCGATCGGTCAGACTGTTCTCGAGTGCAGTAGTAGACAGTCTGACAGAAACACAGACAGACAGACACACACACACAGAGAGATTTTGCACATCTATTATTCAATCGTTCATTCATTCAACCTCTATTTAAAATTATCTGAGAGACCATTGAGGGAGACCTTCATTTACAGGATTAAAGGTGGATTATCTGTGTGTTGGATCAGATTCTCACTGTATCAGTCAGTGTTCAGAACTGCAACAACAATGCTGTGTACACACACACACACACACACACACACACACACACACACACACACACACACACACACACACACACACACACACACACACACACACACACACAATAATTGTTCATCCAGGATGTATTCCATATAGTAACTACACAAGTGCACATCAATTAAGCCATTCTGAGCGGGAACCCCTTTTGGTGGGGTAACTAATCATTATGTTATACTTTAGCTATTGAAAAATAGTGTGCCCATTTTGCCCAAACTGCTTGGTCTGAATGAAAAATGAGCACAATTCACAAGACTAATCTAGATGCTGTAAAGCGATGTTTTTCTGCTAAGCAATCGGTTTTCTTCAAGTGGGATCTTACTGTATATTTATCTTTTAGTGTTACAGATTTGACTGGCTTACTTATTATGTAAATGGTAAATGTGGGCATTTATATAGGGCCTTTCTCCATCCATATATATTAGTGCGTTAGGCATATTCACACACACATTGACACACCCAACAGCAGAGGAAACTATGCAAAGCACCAGATTGCACATCGGGAGCAGTTATGGGATGTCTTGGTCAAGGACACATGAGCACTAACACCTTGCGATACTCGAGGGAATGCTCTGCCTTCTGAGCTGTGTGCGCACACACGCACACGCAGATAAATACACACAGATCATTAGAATATATACACACACGCACACAGCCACACACACACACACACACACACACACACACACACACACACACACACACACACACACACAGTAATGGTGAAAGACATTTATTGTTATTGAGCATGAAGAGCAGAGCACGAAGGTCCTCAGGCATTCAGAGAAATACATACAGTACCGTATTGTGTGTGTGTGTGTGTGTGTGTGTGTGTGTGTGTGGGGGGGGGGGGGGGACTCACACACAATACACCCTGCGTCACACACACACACGTACTGCACTCTTTCTCTAGTGACGGCTGTGTTGTGTCCTCCTCCCTCTCTGCTATTTCATCCAAACACCTTTGTCTCCCTCTCTCCTTCTCTCTCTCCCCCTCTCTCTCTGTGTCTCTCCATCATCAGCTGACATCAGTTATCCAGTGTTATTTCTCTGCAAAATGTTCGGTATGGCGTCAAATGCGCGTTTCACACCTTCAAGCGTATGGAGGGTACGCCCAATGCTGTGAAACGACGCAGTTTGACATCATCCATTCATGACGTCAATATATTGAGGAGAAATACACAGAAGACACAGGGTCTTTTTGCTACACTATAGTATTGGTCTCCTCGCATCAGCACAATGGCATTTAGGTTGAATATTGGCAAAGCTTTCCTTTATAGTCTCTTCTGAGAGTCCAGCTCTGTCTTGAGAGGTCCTATTATATTCATGTTACACACACACACACACACACACACACACACACACACACACACACACACACACACACTCTCTCTCCTTCATAGTACTTTCATACACATTCGTGCAAGTGACTTCTTGTCTCATTTGTTTGATTTGGTTTTCAAATATCTCCTCCTTTGTTTGTGCACTCAAGAACTGAAGTTGATTTGCGCATTTGAAATGTATTTACTCATTTAATGTCAACAGTAGGGTTGCACAATGAATTGATAGAAAATTGGGATTACATTTTCCACACTGTAATCGTGTAATTCAAAAAAATATTATTTGGCCAGCTGTTGCACCTTTCCCTTGTCTCATCCCATTTACACAAGGATTACAAGCGGAACATTGCACAGCTCATCAACGCCTCCATCAGGCTCACGGAGGCATGATTAAATCGCTATTAAGAATGTTGCGATTATAATTTCAGCCACAATCGTGCAACCCGAAAACGCACCTCTCTACAACTACTGTAGACATGTCCAGGAGGTGACCAGTAGCTGTAGTCAGGAATACTAATTATCTTAGGGCAGTTGCTGAGTCATGCCCTCTTAGCCAACTTGTTAAATTCACACTGTACTCTTCTGTGTGCTAACAAGTTATTTATAATGTATACAATGTTGCTGACGGACAGCAGACATCTAAGTAGACATCTAAAAGTTCATGGGCTGACATCATTGGCAGGCTGAAATAGATGGTCTATATTTGGTTCTCTGACCATCTATAAATATAGGATGTTGATGGGATCGGGATGTAAAAGCACATGTGTTCTCATAATGTGTGAGGTTGATTAGTGCACATACTGTAGGAACTATTTTCTTTTTCAGAAAGTTTTGAAATGAAACCCCGTCTGATGCAAAAGTAGGGCACTTCTACAATCCTCATTCATCAGTAATGTTACCAGAGGGCGCCGGATGTTTCGTGTCTTCCTCAGTCTGGCGACCCAGAGCTGTTTCTCAGATAGAGAAGATGAACTTACAGTAATACTACAGTTTGTCCTGTTTGAATGACACTAAACTATACTACACCAGTGGTTCTCAACCTGTGGGGCGGGACCCCACGTGATTTTTTTTGGGGGGTCCCCAGATGACAGTGAGGTGACACAATTTAAGGAATTTTAAGACCATTACTGCATCAAAAGTAATCATCAAACTATACTATAAAAACTGGTCAAACATTGGCCAATTGTCAAATACTACAGTATAAGAAAGAGGCAAACATCATGAAAGTAGCAGATTTACAAGCGCCTCGCAACACCATGTAGATGTGCTATTAACACAATATTTATCTGTGGAACCGAGTCAAAATGTCTCAACTCATACATTCCAAGAGCTTGTCAGGTTGGGGCGTCCCCAGTTCATATAATATATGAACTGAAATAATCATTATGTTTATTTTGGTGGGTCTCTGCCTGAAAATATCTACTGTACAACCCTATGGATAACTATCGGGCCAACTTCTAGACTTTACTTTTTTAAGTTCCATGCTTCTGACCTGGTAATTCTTCCTCGTCTTAAATGTCTTGACCAAAACCAAACGATTATTATTATTCGCATCAAATAAATAAGCTAATATAAACAGGTGAATTAAACTCATCTAAAGTTAAACACTGTTAAATTTGGTTTAGGTCAGTGGTTCCCAAACTGTGGTGCGTGCACCCCTTGTGGTGCACGAACGCCCTCATGAAAAGGGTAATGGTCAAATGGCGGTTTTATGGTGTTATTTAGCACAAGCACCACTCCACACCAAGCATCTCCTTTACCACTGTAAGGAGATGTATAGAGCAGCTGCGGGAATAATCACATGCTGTGATTTTTTTGCCATAAGCATTAAAAAATATATATCATTTTTGGCCAAATACAACAAGACTTAGCATTGGGGGTAATAGGGGGTGCACGGTCAAACAAGTTTTATTTGGGGACCACTGGTTTAGGATAATGTAGCATAAACCAAACCAGGCCAAAGTAAAACAGCTCACAGCGCACTGTTACACGCATCCTCAGATGAACTGTAGCGTGTATGTCTCCATACTGACATTGGTTTTCCAATACACTCACACACTGTTCAGAGAGAGAGAGAGAGAGAGAGAGAAAGAGACTCCACCCAGAAATGTAGCTCTCCTTGTTCTACTAGTCTGACACACCCGTGTGTGTGTGTGTGTGTGTGTGTGTGTGTGTGTGTGTGTGTGTGTGTGTGTGTGTGTGTGTGTGTGTGTGTGTGTGTGTGTGTGTGTGTGTGTGTGTGTGTGTGTGTGTGTGTGTGTGTGTGTGTGTGTGTGTGGTTTCTGTTGTTGGTGCTCATATTTCCTCACTCAATTTGCATTTTGTAGCCAAACAGCAGAATCCTGAGGTCACCCCTAGCACTGTGTGTGTCTGTCTCTATCTCCCCCTCTCTCTCACGCACACACATACTGTACGCATGCTAACAACAACAAAGAACTTACATTATATGCGGTCATTTATGACATTCCTTACAGGCGAGAATTATCCATCCCCCCTCCCATCTCTTCGCCCATCCCCAAAACTAACTCCTTTTATAGGCTCAACCCACAGCAGGTTTGGAGCAGAAGGGATTGGAATGGGAGTTCAGCACCAAGTAATGCTGATCTGGAGATGATTATATGTTTGGTGTCTTAGCTGTCCTCCAATCAGTCTGTAATGGTGTCTTTTAGTTGAGGGTGAAGTAGGGAAATGCACTTGGATCAGTTTTCCCTGTGGAACTCCACACCCACAACAACAGAGGGAGTGCAACAAACCATGTACAACCCAGATTCGGCACAAACAAGGGACTAAATTATTTTCGCTCCTATGCCACCGAAATGTGGAACGCCCTACCAACAGTCATTAAGACATGCGAATCCCTTGACTCCTTCAAAACCGCTCTCAAAGGGCACCTACGGACGGCTGCAATTCGAAACTGTATATGTTTCTTTTCCCTTTTTACCTCCTTTATGATGAATTCCTGTTCTGTTCTTTGACTACCGGTATATAGAAGTGTCTATTTGTACGTCTCTAATTGTTTTGATGAATTGAACAAGGTGGACCCTCTTGTAAACAAGTGTAATGCTTAATTGGGTCGTCCACTCACAGTTAACAGTCTTTGTATTGAGTTTGTGCTTGAAATGTACTGTAATTCTGCAAACTGTTAATAATATTTCAATCAATCAATCAAAACTTCATCTCATTGTGAATAACTGAACGCCCACACATGGAAGGTTTCAGTTTAGTGCAATGCTGCCCTCTAGAGGGGATTAGCAGTAATAGACTGCACTTAGTCACTCAGTCAGTCACAGTATCTTTCTCTCTCTCAGGCACACACGCACGCGCGCGCACACACACACACGCACGCACGTTCACATGTAAATAGATGTAGTTTCACACACTTTGTTTACACATTCACTTCTCAAATTCCAAGCACTCTGTTAGCAAGTTATGTATGTTGTGTGTATCGTTTACTTTAAAAGACATGTGTCATGGCTGCCTGGATAATCTCAACAGGAAACATTTAAACCCTGGAGTATTCACAGCTACTGCCTGGAAAGTATGGGATGCCATGTGCGTGCGTGCGTGCACACGTTGGGGGATTGATGTCTCACTGTGTTGTTGTTGGTATTTGTTCAAGTGTGGAAGGTGCACCATGCCTGTGCGTGCATGCATGCGTGCAAAGCAAACTTGTTCTGTTCTCACTTGAGTCGCAAGTTACAAGTGCAAATTTACATAATTATGCAGTCTTGTCTATACTGTACTGTATGTCTATGCTATGCTTGTGCATGCTAAGTTCTCTTGCGACATGTGGACTATTTTGTATTGCAAAGTGGGGACACGTGTCTGCGTGTATTTACACATGCTGAAACATGATGCCTGTTTGTGTCTTCAGTGTGTCTGTGAATGTGTGTGTGCGTGCGTGCGTGTGCGCGTCTGTCATGTGCCAGTGCCAGACTGTGGGCAGATGGACATGGCCAGCTGCATAGTGTCTACAGTGTCTTTTAAGGGGATGGCATGTAGTACTTACCTGTAGGGCTGGCGTTCAACAAGCTCTTAGCGTTGTTGTGAGCTTGTATTGATTTGAATCACATCGCAAGGCCTTGGTAGTACCAAACATATAATATTTTAAGCGGGAGCCATACTGGCTATGACACCTTGATTAATATGAATTATAACCATAAAATGATGATCACCACAACAAAAAATGTTTGGTCATGTGTTGGTTTTTGTCAAGGCATCAAGTGACTGCTTGGGCTACGTGCTCTATGTTATTGTTGCTCGAGTCCTAGGTTATTACAGTTGTGTTGTCTGCCTATTTAAGGGTGTTGACAGAGCTGCTGTGATGACTTCACTAGTGGTTTGTGGAGGGGGAGGGGGGGGGGGTGGTCAGGGTGAGATGTCACACCGGAGGCGACGTAAGAGACTGAGTGCTTCACCTTCTCCACAGGAAGCTTTAGATATGGTGGCATGCTGGGGTCAACATTCTTATCTACCAGCGTTTGACTGGGTTTATTGAGTTAAAATCTGAAAGTACTGTATAAATGGGTAGGTGGGGGGTGTCATAGGGTTGAAGTGTTTCAAGATTTTAACCTTGGGGACCATGATAGATGTGTAGTTTTTGCCTAAGGATATTTGTTTGGCTCTCAGTATCGTATGGTCGACTGTGTTGAGCCAGACCCAAAAAGCTGGTTCCCTATAAAATAAACACTCCTCTCCGTTATAAATTATTTAGACAAGAAGAATGTGTAGATGCTGAGTACCGAGTGGAACAGTAAGACACCAAGAAAAGTTTCTTCAGAGAAGCATGTTGCTGCAAACTAGAAACTTGTTTTACATTGTAGGAGTTGTGCATGGTCAGCATCTTCTCTCATCTGGGTCAAATTAATTTCTATATGCTCTCTATTTCTCCTTCACCTCCCTCTGACCACCTTCCCCTCTCTCTCTCTCTCTCTCTCTCTCTCTCTCTCTCTCTCTCTCTCAGTGGTCTGTGTGACAACATCATCCAGGACATCATCTACAGTTACCTGGTTCTTCCAAACAGAATCACCATTCCTCTTGTGGGAGAAGCACAGCTGGCCCAGCTACGCTTCCCCATGCCCAAGGTACGCAACTACGCACGCACAGTCACGCACGCACAGTCACACGCAGACGCACAGACGCACGCACGCACACATACATTCACAGACCTAAAGTCAGATGACCTTAAGTGACATTTATCTTTGTGGCAGCAAATGATAAATAATGGCTGACGGCATATTGCATCCGTAATTCGTTGTTGTGAGTTACATTGAGCTGTATTGTTACCACACACACACACACACACACACACACACACACAAGCAAACACATTGTTGAACGTGTACACAACAAACTACAGTAAGTACAGAAACACATACTTGAAATTGCCAAACGTGTGTGGTCACGCACACGTCTTGAGAGAAACTATTCAAAACACTGGAATACCATGTTATGTTATGTAGTATGTTCAGTCCAGATGAGAGTAATGAGAACAATGTTGGTGTGTATAGTGTATAATGTGAAGTAATAACTTAAACTTTATAAATGTCTTTCTATTCAAGGTGCAGTTCATTCTAATTTAAAAACTACTAAAAATACTGCTAGAAACCTGGACTATTCTTTGGATGCTGACCTTGGTCTGGACTGGAGCCATATTTCCCCCATCCTAGCATCCCTGCACTGGCTGCCAATCTCTTTTGGACAGTCCAGTTAGAAATATAGCAATAATATTGTGTCGTTTAACCGTTAAACGACAGAGATTAGACAATAGAGATAGATTAAAAACACCATTAGGTACTGTATATTTATTTTGATGACTTGATTAACAGGGAGAGACTATGTTTTTATTACTTGATTAGGCATGTTGTTTTTTATTACCAGATTACCCGTAGTATCACTAAATATGGATGTATTTAAATAGCATTTTGGATATCTTTGGTCCGTATTTAAACGAACACCTTCCTTCGAATTGTCCTCCTCAAACCTCCAATTATTTGTCATCGATTCACTACAAATCTCCACCAAAGTGATTGTGATTTTTCTTGTACACTAGTCCCTCCCTAACATTTTGGTCTGGTAGTTTTAGTCGACAAAATCGACACTGGCCATCTCACTGTTCTGGTTCCGGTGCTCTCAGGGTGTGCTGCGGATCCACTTCATGGAGGCTCAGGACCTACTGGGTAAGGACCGGTTCCTGGGAGGGCTGATCAAAGGCAAGTCAGACCCGTATGGAGTCATCCAGCTAGGAACCCAGCTCTTTCAGAGTAAAGTCATCCATGAGACCGTCAACCCTAAATGGAACGAGGTGTACGAGGTAAGCACACAACCTTTTATTTTATTTTATTTATTTGACAGGGACAAAATTCATCAACATGTCAGTTTTCACATCAATGGGCCAGAGTTAGCCAAAGCAAAATTTCAGTGTAGGGCGCCTGCTCTACTGTATTTCAGTCAGACAACTCACGAATAGATTAAACAATATTTATTGCAGAATGAGTAATGAGTGTGCATATGATATTTGACTTGGCGTTCGGCTCTGCTGGATTTCTCCCTGCTCGGCATGATTAAGCAACATCATAAAACATAAGAGCAGGGAGATAGATATACAATAACCCCCCCATGGGGAGCATAGATAGCAGAGCCCACCGGTGGTGCTGGGGTGGTGGGGTACTGCGTTTGATGTGTTAGGAACGGGTTAGGAAATGATGTGCAATGTCATATGATGCTAAAAATCTATATGCGTTATGTCTCTGTCAGTCTGTTTGTCTAACCAATATATTTGCATTTTTTTATTTGAGCATAACCCAAAAGGTTCAGACATTTGTGTTTGGTAGATGGTGTTGTTTTTGTGGTATTTCGAAAAATAAATGAAACTGTTCAAAAACATGCAAACAAATTGTCTAAAATACATTTAGCAGATACTGTATTTCCTCCACACATGTTTGTTTATATATGTTTTTAACCCATTCTGACCGGGCACCCATTTTGGTGTCAGCATCATGTTATGCTTTAGCTATTTAAAAATAGCAGATCTACAAGCTCATATCGCGCCACCGAGTGGCGCGATACGAGCTTGTAGGTCTGCTATTTTTGAAAAATCGAAGAGCGACTGACATTTTTAGAATCTGATCTCAGGTCAGAATGGGTTCATCACGCCCAGGCGGTGGCGTAACCGTCTGGGCACCCGACTGGTAATCCAGTCGCAGTGTGCCGCGGGTTCGACTCCCGAGCCCGACACGGCCTTTACTGCATGTCTTCCCCCATCTCTCTCCCGTTTCCTGTCAGCCTACTGTCTGTCCCTTCAAAAAAAACTAATAAAAGGCGTAAGCCGCAAAAAAATATCTTTAAAAAAAAAAGAATGGGTTCATCAGACCAGTGTGTTGTCCAGTGTAAACCTCGTATGAATCTGATCTCAGGTCAGAATGGGTTAATAACATTTTCCCATTCTCAACCTTCCCTGTTATGCATGGCTCTATCACATAACTGACATCCTTATGAATGGCTTTTTTCCCCTCCGTCAGGCTCTAGTGTACGACCACACAGGAAAGATGCTGGAGATAGAACTGTTTGACGAAGACACCGATAAAGATGACTTCCTGGGACGGTACTGCACTGTACTTTTAATTTGTACAATCAGCTCACAGGAGTATGATCAATACTATGCTTGATGTACCCCTCTCTCTCTCTCTCTCTCTCTCTCTCTCTCTCTCTCTCTCTCTCCCCCTCTCCCTCTCCCTCTCTCAATATGCACATGAACCCTATTCCGATGAGATTAGTTTTACCTACAGTAAGCAGGTCCTGTAATTGGAAATATGATCTAATGCTGACTGCCTGGAATGTAAAACCTCCAGACATCTCTTCTTAGATGAGTATGGCTGAGAACGAGGCTAATATGCGCCAGGGTGCCCCAAGTCAAGAAAAAGTCTATTTGAAGCAGAAATGGTTGATTTACACTTTGCAAATGGTTGAACTCTCCTTCCATCCACTGCTGTCAGTGCTGTGGGACCTGTTTGACCAGCCGACTAGTTGATTACTTTGGAGAATTACCTTTGAAAGTGAAGGAAAAAGTGTATTTATACAATAGGTGCTGAACTTTTCAAGTCACCAGAGTTAAAAAGAAATCACACCTGTGTGAAGTGAGCGGTGCAGCTGTACCGTGTGGGGGTCCCTGGGGGGACGCCGCAACATCCAGACCCCCAGGAACACGCCCAGGGGGCCGGGCCGGTTCCGACGAGCCGCCTCGCGTCCAAAACGGTCGAGAAAGGACAGAGTTACCGTGTAGGCCTGTGGGGGTGTGGACCCCGCAACATCAGCAGATTACAGCAGATTTGACAGATTCCATTCCAATTGGCTATGACTGCACTCCAAAGTTTGCGGGCCCTGGGTAGGCAACCCGGCTTGAGGGCACTTTTCTAGTTTTTCCATAAAATTGCCAAACCATTTCTATCTGACACCTCTTGAATTAGCAGGTGATTTGCTTCGACCTGCTTTCAAAAACATACAGTATTGAATCGCTAATTATTCAGAAGCCTTCAGCTGTACTGTTGTGACTTTCTCCAAATGGTTTTGTGTTTGTGACTTGATTGCAGTCTGGTGATTGACATGGCTGAGCTGCAGAAGGAACAGAAGGTTGAAGAGGTATTCTGCAGACTTTATTTTGTTTTGTTTCTCAGTCATTTGCATTTTAGATGTTTTTTCTTGTAATTATATTTTCTATAATTGATGCAGATGGGGGTAATTTGCCATGAAGAACAATTCCCTCACTATCCCTTAGTTTTGAATGATAGGATTTTCATAAGGTTGCATTGTTTTATTGCTTGTTTTTGTATTGTATCATTATTTTGATTTTGATTGTGGTACTGAATGTGATTATGTTGTACTGTGTGTCTACAGTATATGTCTGCCTATCAGTATACTTGTCTGCCTACCTGTCTCTGCTCATATCTCACTTTATCTAATAATGAATCTGTCACATATTAACTTATGGGCTGGGTGATTTCTTTTGAAAGTCTGTATGAGTTATGGTTAACCATTGTTGTTTTCTTTGCCCAGTGGTTTGTGATGGATGAAGTTGCAACAGGAAAGCTACATCTCAAACTGGAGTGGCTGTCTCTGCTGTCCACTCCAGAGAGATTAGACCAGGTAAGACTGTCAGTTTTATTTCCCTTGGCGTTCAGTGGTGACAGAATCCAGTAAACAAAAAACACCAGCGCTCACAGAAAGTCCTGATAGGCAATTACGCTGAACATTTCGGGCCATAGCCTTCCTCAGCGTGATAAATTATTATCATACTGAGAACGGCTCTGGACAAAACGCCCGCTATGCTGCAGTGCTACTATACATGGTCAAATTAATTGAGCGTGTGTGTGGTTTAGACAAACCTTTCATCAATTAACCCATTCTGACCTGAGATCAGATTCATACGAGGTTTCCACTGGACACACACTGGTCTGATTAACCCATTCTGACCTGAGATCAGATTCTAAAAATGTCAGTCGTTCTTCGATTTTTAGAAAAATAGCAGACCTACAAGCTCATAGCGCGCCACTCGGTGGCGAGCTATGAGCTTGTAGATCTGCTATTTTTCAATAGATAAAGCATGACATGATGCCAACACCAAAATGGGTGCCCGCCCAGAATGGGTTAAAGTATTTCATGAATGAAATCAGAAAATGTATAATTTCCATAATTTTTTTAGTGGTGCAACCACTCCAAGGAACAGCAATGTCCGTGTTCACCTATGTGTTCACCTATGTATGTGTTAATGAGCCAGTATAATACCAGTAGGGGCGCTGTTGCCAGAAACAGAGAGAGAGATAGTATTGGTGCTGCACTGTTGCCTGCTAATGAGAGAGAGAGAGAAAGAGGAGAGGAGGGGGGGGGGGAGGGAGAGAGGAGAGGAGGGGGGGGAGAGAGAGGGGGAAGTTGCACCACTCGGTTCACACAGGTGTGATTTCTAATAAATAAACATTTAAGAAGTAGTGAAAATAGCAGATCTACAAGCACACAATGCATCGTACACTCCGAGTTATGGGGGTCCTTGAGTTTGAGAACCACTCCACACTAAATGGAACGGAGCCTTAATTACTACCATCGGTAACACCTGCGAAGGAAGTAGGGAAGCTGCCTGGAAGTAGGAGGAGTCATTCTGTGTGCATAGAGCCCATTGAGCGGTGAGGTTGCAGTAACGTCCAGCTGCTGTCTCTCCACAGACTCTGACCAGCATCAAGGCAGACAGGGCAGGTCACGCCAACGATGGTCTGTCCTCAGCTCTGCTGGTCGTGTTTCTGGACTCTGCTCGCAACCTGCCGGTAAGTCAGACCGATAGAAAGTCCTCCTGAGATGCTACTAGTAGTAGTAATGTCCAGAGAGATGACGGGATTGATTTCATGGTGATGAATACGTTTTCTATACATTTAGAGCAAGTCGATGGGAAATGAAAACTGGAAAATTCCCTTTCATTGTTATGAAGTCATGTATTGCATATTATGTAATACACTAAACATCCATTTCAGAAGTATCATACTGAAATCTTTTTTTCTTTTTGTATATATATATATATATTTATTTTATTTTTATTTATTTCTTGGCTACTCATTGTTATGCCTTACACACAGAACCCAGCCAAATATAAATTGCAAATATTTCTTGTTCTTGTTTGTTAATATAAAGAACATATCGGGTGTAACTGGATCTTTTATTTTTATTTTTTTGGACAAATTTGTGGCTGTCAGCTGTACACTACATTGTATTTAACCACGTAAAAACCCTTTACTGTATCTGTGTAGCTAGGTCTGCTACTTTTTTTCTCTCAACACTAAATCTCTTCGCCAATAATAGCAAGCTCACAATGCATGACGTTGCAACCCGTTGTGAGCTTGTAGATTATTCTCGCTGAATGTTCACCCCAGAATAGAGGCCCTAGGGTTTAAGGGCTTAATACATACCTGTAGTTGTGATTGTTAAAGTATCTGCACACTACATTGTGTTTTATACAGTGTTCTGGCTGTAAGCTGTACACAATAGTTTTATTTGAATGGGTATTTCACTTTAAAACACTGGGATCATTCTAATGTCAACTCTGCTCTTGTGTGAAACTCCAGACAGTTTTTAAGTTGCTTGATTCTATATTTAGGTATTTGATATTCATCTGATCAGGAATCCCACACAATGTCTTCACTTACAGAATTTTATATTAGCAGCAGCAATGTTTTGGTCGGTCAGACTTTCTTCGGGCTATTTAAATAAGATTCTGTAAGTGAAGACAGTGTGCTAGATTCCTACTCTTCCAGTTGATTTATCCGACACACCTGTCCCTCGTACAGTAGGTGTGCATAAGGACTTTTTCCTTCTATGTTCACTTGATCAGACACAGCCCCTCCTATATAGTCCTATTCAAGCCTTTATGTATTTATTTTAAACTAGAAAAAATAATTTCAAAATGGAAAAAAACAATTTGATATTGTTGCAGGTGTTAGACTGTTGTGTGCTAGTCTACAATCTCCTTGGTCTCTTTGCTATCTTTATACATTACTTTCTTCCTTTACTTTGCTGCTTTGTCCATCTCATCGTAAAGATGCAGGAAATGTTGGGACTAAAGGCCATAGCTTTTGAATGTTAAAAGTAAACATTCAGCTCCCACTCAGACACCCTTGCCATGCTCCCATTCAGACACCCATTAGTATAAGTTAATTAACTTAAGTTAAACAAATAATAATATTAATGGTATATTGGTATGTTCAATGACTAACTGTCATTGAAATACGCCATTTTTAAACTACCAGGCTTTCTCATGTTAATATGTATTTAATGGTTCCATAGCAGATTGATGCTTCCATAGCAGATTGATGCTTCCATAGCGGAAGCCTGACTTGCCTCTTTTCAGCCTCTTTTTCTTCTTCTTTGCTTCTCCTCTCCGCTTCCTCTTCCTCCTCCTCTTCCTCCTGTGAAGAGTGTGTTCGAGGGGAACTTGGGCTCTGGTTTCCTCAAAGAGAGGCGTGCGGCTGGGCTGGTGTTCTGTGAGAACACTGCTTCTCTCTATAGGAGCCTCTTTGTGAGTCCATTGGCTGTTTGTCTGCTTGAGGGTTTCTAATTAATGTGTGTTTCAAATATGCCGTCTAATTTATGCCATTTTTGTCGAGCGATGTTTGACGAAAGGGTCATTTGACAAAGAATGAATTGGCCTTAATGTGACAGTGTGAGGTTGTTGTTGTTTTTTATTATCGTGTGATTATTTTGTTTGTGTGTGTGTGTGTGTGGGGATTGAAAGCATGAAGACTTTAACCTTGTGCACATGCTTGAATTACTACTATGTCATTAATTGTGCAAATGGTTTGAACTTTAATCAAATTGCCTATAATGTACAGTATCTCAGCAATTACAACAAAGTTAACAAACTGAGAAGTAGGACCAAATGTGCAGGGCTTCTAGTTAGGAAACTCTAGTTAAAGCAAACCACCACTGATCAAAGCTGCATCGGATCAGTACTTGTCTCATTTGAAAGTTATTTTAGTTTTTGCCTGTCATCTTACAGGACACTCTAGCAACAACAGTTCGATGAACCTCAGCCATCGTCACTGTCGGGTGGAAACCTGCATGTCCAAAAATAAAACCGTTACATTTGAAATTAATTAATTAATTCATAATAATAACCTGTGTTCCAATTGATCCAATGTAGTTATTAGTCACAAGTCACAAGCTCCTGCTTTCTCTCTCACTTTTCATTGGTTTGATATTTATTATGCCCACATCACAGACACACAAAAAATAATGCAGATGTACAAGCTCATTCGCATGATCTCGATACGAGCTTGTAGAACAGCTATTCTTGCTACATGTAGTAAGATTAACTACTGTAGGGTGTTAATTTCCCCCCCCGGCCCCACCCCCCAAAAAAAACAAAACAAACATAAAAAGTTGAAATATGGACTGTGTGAGGTTTCTGTCCGACAGCAGCAACGATATCTATTTTCTTTAAAGAAAGGAAAGGAAGGTAAATAAATGAATATGGGAGCACATTAGATTGTATTTTGATGGTATTATGGAGGATGAATTATTAGTGGATTGCCATCCCTCCATCCTACTTGTTTTCCCCCACATGGATGGGTTTAGCCCTCCTCCATGGCCACGCCCCTTTACACTCTCAATAAACATTGTGTAGTGTGCATGACAACACATGTTTGTGTGACTTTTCAACAACCTAGGTTAATAACACATTCACAAAAAGACAGTTAAGTATGTTATAACCTATATATCAGTAATGCAACATGCACATTTTCAATTAATACCACTGCCAAGTGGTTGTTACTGCCAAGTAACAACCACATAATGATGTGGTTGTTAACTGATTCATAGTAACATGTGTCAAATGCCACACAATTTGTTGTGTAATTGTGCCACCAGGGGGCAGCAAACGTATGATCCAATCCCCATTGCTAATATGGGGATTCTGAGGACATAGGCTTAACTATTAAGTCCTATATACTTAGTTGTGTGATTATTTTATAGCTGATCTATATGCTCGGAACATGTAGCATCAAGGATGCCAGAGTTTAATTTGGTTGACCTAATGACAAAATAGTTTTGATTACCTTCACTATGTGACAAGAATATTGCAAGCAGTTTTACCTCTTATGTGTGCAAATCCTTTAAAGGACCACTTGACCACTTTTCAATCTATCATCATATAATTGACATCATCAACAGGGAATCCAAGCTAATAGAAACTGCAGTCTTTCTATTCCTGAAAAGTTGCAATGCGATAATGGAAGCCATCATTCTCGCGATAATACAAATCTAAATATTTGTTTCAAATCTTGTTTTTTTTGTGGTATTGTGGTATTTTATCATTAACATTAGTGAGGACCAATTATATGAAGATGGGTTGAAAAGTGGTGAAGTGGTCCTTTAAGATGATGCTAAACCAACTTGTCTTGTACTGTCCATTAAACATTATGCACTCACTGCGTAGTGTTGTTGTCACACAAGAGTAATGGTGATCAAAGGGGTTAGGAAACCAACATTTATTCATTTTAAATGTAGCCCTCCATCCCTGAGAAGTCACTGATTTCTTTGTCATGCAATAGACTAATGGAACAGAAGCTTAGACCAATCCTTTCATTAGATCAGTGATGACCTCAGGGATGTAAGGCATAGGTCAGGTCATTTGAAGGCACCCATTTTGAATAATTGCATCTAAAGTGTATTTGACTCCACTCTATCAGTACATTTTTATAGCCGTTTAACCACTTGAACCCGAGCATCCATATTCTGGGGAGAACATTAGCCAAAAATAGGCGATCTACAAGCTCAGCGCGTCGCAACGTGATGTGTTGTGAGCTTGTAAATCGGCGGTTTTGGGCAAAGGGATTTGGTGTAGATAAGAAAACGCGTCCCAAGGGTCCAGTTAACTAAGTCTAGAGGGTTTAAGTGGTTAAAAACAATACAAATTGTCCAGATTTCTTGCCATGATTTCAAAGTGCTTAAAGCAGACTGAATTGTACAGAGGTGGATTCAGCACTAATAAAACATTTGTATTGTCAGCTAATCATTTCATGAATGTCATGTCCGTTCTTCCCCCTCTGCTCTGCAACACGGTCCATTCGTATTGGTTCTCGTCTAACCAATGACTTTGTGTTGTGATCTTGGCTCCATGTTTAACCATGTGATCATCCTTGTTGTCTTACCGTCTGTCTCACATTATGTTTGGTGGTGGTGGTGGTGGTGCTGTGTCAGTCATCAATAACCTTCTTCCTTGTCCTTCATCTTGCACGTCCTCCCGTCTCCACTCCCTAATAACCCGAGTGGTGCGTGTGTGTTTGTGTTGCTTCTCTTCCTACCGTGTCACTGGGGAAATCAAAGCGCAATCCGTTAGAGTTCAACTCTGAGGGGCTGAAGAAGGCCTCAGTCAGTAAAGCCATCAAGGTAACATGACATCAACAGAGCACACTTAACCTTTAAAGATACATACAGACAGAAAGATAGACAGGGAGAGGCACAGACATACCCGATTCATACTGTATGCACGAGCGTTGCAGTTTATGCATGTACAGTACCTAGATATAAACCACACACTGTATATACAGTACATGCATGCACTCCAATCACGTACACATACTGACATGTGCACGCATTAGTTGCACACATGTGCACGCATACCCAGTGCAGATTTACATAATTCCAGATTGTAGGCTTCAGCTATCTTCAAGGAGAGACCAAATTCAATGATTAGATTATCATTGTCAGATTTAGATCTTTCAGACTAGGTTTATGTATTTGGACTCGTATACTAGTTTCAGGAATAGTTTCAAGATATTGTCCCCACAGAGGCCATGTTGCATTCAAAATGTCTTGCCATTTGACTCCAGTTACTGACCACTGTTGTGAAATATCATTAATCAACTCACAAACTAAATCATTTAACAAGCTCTTGTAAATAACGTTGTTTTCTAGTAAGCTAATCATCCACTAAGCCGATCAGTCCGTTGAATACTTAACTTTTCTTCAAATCTGAAATGATTTCTGGTGTCTGATGTCTGGTGTTTAGAGCTCTAGTTTCCCCCTTCAATGACTTTCTCTGTAATTATGTTTTTCTTATAAATGACATTTTACCATTTAGAACTCAAATGTGAGATGTAGTTGTCGTTGTAGGTATATTGCATAATGCATATATTATATAAAGTTTTTATTATAACATAGAAGATAACAGAGTTTTCAATGGCCTACCAGTAAGTAAGATATTGTAAGTAAATACAATACTAAGTGTCAGCATTATCAAGCATGTCTCTTTTATCAAAGAGACGTACTGTATATAGCTTCTATGAAGGTTTTCAAGGTCTATGTGCCTTTATTGATCCCACAGGGGGAAGTTATAGTGACTAAGTCTTATTGCTCATTTGTTTTATTTTGCTATTGATTTTCTGCAGTCTGGTAAAAAAGTGAGCAGCGACCCCAGTCCATTTGTCCAGTTCACGGTTGGACACAAATCCTTTGAGAGCAAGGTAAGACCAACATCAAACCAAACCAGTCGTTCTACAAAACACATTAAGGGGCGATTCACACTATGGTCCCAGTGTGGTAGTGTGAATGATGCGTACCGTCCCCGGGACCGCATGGGGGGGCGGGTCTCTGGACCGTTGAAGTGTATTCAGATACGGATCGTTCCAATGTGAATGCATGCGTACCTAAAGAAGTGGACTGTCTAGTCGACGAGCCAAGCGTCAACAAAAAAAAACAGACGCTGCACGACGCATAACACCAGCGCATTTCTCAACGCCGCCCATCTCCTGTTGAATCTGCATATACTTGCAGCACCGCAGTACGCGCTGATCTAATTATGCGGACTACACGTGGCTCTTGGGCTTTGCTTGGCATAGTTTCCAAAGTAAAACAAAATAATAATAATGCTAAAATAGAATCCATAGCAAACTAATACACTGGAGCACAGAACTGACTGACACAGTGAAAAGCAGGCAGGCTGACGGTGAAGTAGTATAACGGCAAAGAGGCAATGCAATGCCGTGTGTCTGGATTTATTGGAGACAATGTCGCAGAGTTGATGGTCAGTGTCCGTGCTCGCCAGCCATCAAGCACAGCGCCATCTGGAGGATTAAAGTGTGTTATGCAAGTGTACCCGGGTGTGCTGTTGAATCTCGGGCAATGTGAATCATGGCCATCAGGGACCAGGCAACCGTATTCGGAAACGGTTCCAATAAAACGGATTCAGTCCGTCTCAGTGTGAATCGCCTATTAGGCTGCTAACCAAAAGCTGGTACATACAGTACACAGTATATACATCCTGTACATCAGATGCCGCACAACATCATATGAATAACAGTGCTGACAGTTTATCTTTTGCCACTAACCTACGCTTTCTTTCTCTGTTCATCCATCAGACCAGATACAAGACCAATGAACCGGTTTGGGAAGAAGCTTTCACCTTCCTTATCCACAACCCTAAAAGCCAGGAGCTGGAGGTCGAGGTGTGACACTTGTCTGATTTTATCTGCTCTGAAGCCTGATTTGAATACCATCATACAGTGGAGTCGTCGCACCAAAGATGGCGAATCACAATGCGTTGTATGCTTGTGGGCTATTTTCATCATGCACTCCATCCTATGACGTAGTATAAACTAAGCATCGATGCGGTGTTATGAATGAGTGTGTGAATGATCAGTCTGCTGTCTGGTCAAATCGTGGCAGTGGTGCAAACTTTCTAGTTAGATTAATTGCACCTGACAGTAATTAAACATTTACCCATTTAGGACTGAGGACGATTCTAAAAATGCCTTCTAAAAACTGACCTAAGTTTAAAAAAATTATATATATAACAAATATATATATTACAAAGAGTATGTGGCTATTTACTGTACATAGCAACAAGAACCCCTTAAGGGGTTCCCGTCCAGAATGGGTTAAGCGCCATCCATCCACTATTGTGTGTTTGTCCGCTGAATGAACCATAAGAGTAAAATGGCCATTGTGTCAGATGCCAATGGGAAACGGCACTTAGGGGGTGCTCATGGGACTGTGGCATAAGAGCAAATGGCTCATTTTGACATTTTCTGACCCGATTTTGTCTCTTTCTCCATTTCTCTCCCCTTTCTTTTGTTGAGTTGAGTGGAATATGCTCATTTGTGAACGTCGTTGAGGAGAATGACCGAGTGTTTTGTAACGTCTCTCAGGTGAAGGACGAAAAGCATGAGTGCTCTCTGGGGAAGCTGACTGTGCCTCTGACTCGCCTGCTGGAGGCAGAGGACATGACTCTCACTCAGCGCTTCCCTCTCAAGAACTCTGGACCCAGCTGTACTCTCAAGATGAAGATGGCGCTTAAGGTCAATTGCACTGGTGGTTGACAACCTGTGCTTGTTTTATTTGAACCATTCGATACTGTAGATGTAGTTTTGATAGCGCATGGAAAAACTTGATTAAAGCATGGTATAAACTCTCAACTGATAGTAAATTACCCTATTGGCCTGAATATAAGACTACTTTTTTTTCTCCAATAGAAATATCCTAAAAAATGGGGTCGTATTCTAATGGGGGACTAGATTATTTGACATTCAATGTTATTTTCCCACAAATGAGTCTTGAAAAATGGGGGTCGTCTTATAATCAGAGTAATCTTATATTCAGGACAATACGGGTAATAATAAATGTAACTTTCTGCTCTTCCTGAACTGGGGTGACCGTTGCTCACTGTCCGACAAGAGAAGGCTGAGGCCATTCTTTACAGGACCATGCTGAAAAAATGGCATGAGAGCTCAGAAAACTAATGTACAGGTTTGAGTTAAAACGGCAACTAAAGGTTTGAATAATTAACGACCTTAACCCTCCACCTTGGTCTGCCTCCTCGCAGGTGTTGTGTGTCCAGGACAAGGACACGTCCTCGGCCGACGCCGCCGCCCCCTCGTCTGTTCAAGTTCGCAAGGCGAGCTCGGCCAGCTCCAATTCCACCCCCGCGCCCCGTCCCTCTGTCCCCTCGGAGCCCCCCCATCCCCCGCCTCCCTCCTCCCATCCGCCCCGCTCGTCGTCGGCGGCCTCCGCCCAGGACCTCCTCAACAACCACCGCCCTCCAGGAGCAGGGGAGTCCCAGGAGGTCTCCAGCTCCCTCGGAGGCCTGAGCGACGGGCCGAGTGCCGGAGGAGGAGGAGGAGGGGTGAGTGGAGGTTTGAGTGAAGCAGGGAGGAGCATGTCCAACCTGGCCATCTCGGGCTCCCAGCAGTACCTGTCCGGAGGAGGAGGAGGTATGATGGTTAAGGAGCCCACGCCCAGCATCGCCTCAGACATATCCAACCCCTACGCCACACAGGAGCTCCAGCAGAGGCTACGGCAGCTGCAGAAGTAAGGAGGGCGTGGCCCTGAGCAGAACAAACACATATCCGCATGCTATAATGTACAATGAGCTGGACATAATGTGAGGGACGATGAATGCATTGGGAGCAAGTCAGCGATTAGAAAAATAACCACACAATCTGGTCTGCATACTGAAGTGGGGTTACAGTGCATTTTCCCCACTAATGGCATGGATAAATTGCCAAAGTAATTCAGAATCAACTTTATTGGCACATCACAGTTATACAAGTAAAAGAAAAGTGGGTGAAATTTGTTTTTGTGCATAGTTCCCATCGTGTCATTTTTGTCCAAGAGAAACAAGAAAGGGAAGAAGAGAGGGGGGGGGGGGTTAAAGAGATCAAGGCAGTTTGAGCGCTTTTACCACAAAAAAGTACAAGTAATGCACACGTGGTTTGGGGTTTAGGTACACATTTATTCATCTCTGGAAGAAAAACAATTACTGCTCTTTGTATTAGTAGGCGGGTAAAAATATGGTTTCACCCTAAAAAAATTGCAACAAAAGGTTTCTCAACTTTCTTTTGTAGTATTAGGTGTCCTTAATAACATACTAAAAGTTTACCAAAGTTTGACCACCCGAAAGGTGTTATTTTCAAGATGGCCGCCGCCAGTTCTTAAAATACCATTACTCCTCCATTATTCATCCTAGAAAAATAATTTTGGTGTCTAACCCTATGTTTTGGTTATCTAGGAATCCAATTAGCATATATAAATGATATAAAAGTATAATGATATATTAAAGCAATTGTTTATAAGGTTATAACAGTGTAATAGGACATTTCCCTTTTCTATAATGCCGTACTGCTGTATAGGTGAATTCATCACCTATACACAATTCACATTCTGTTGAAGCTTTCAGGAGATTTATTTTGATACCATAACAATAAGGAATATATTCATTATTACTGGGTGGTACTGTCATGTGACATTTGTAAAAGCATGGCTGCCAAGTGATAGACTGCATGGGAATATTACACAAATCATGGAATAAATGTACAGAGAAATGTCTGCCCTTTTTTTTTGTAAAGGTGTCTGGCAATAATAATAATAAAAATAAGTCCCCTATAAGGGTAGTGGTTCCCAAATTGTGGGCCGGGACAAACATTGTGAAAATAGGCAATCTATAAAAGCTCACAACGCTGAGTGTCTTTGCAGCAAACACACTCAGTCAGTAGAACCAAATGGCCACTTGTCTGGTCTATGGGGAAGATGGACTCCTCAGTGGGGATACAGTGGAGAGAAATGGCCCCTCATGGGCCTAGAGCAGGGGTGTCGAACTCAACTTGGGGCGAGGGCCGCATTGGTCAAAAGGTCACTTGATGGGGGCCACAACCAGTTGCGGACGCACGCTCGATGTCTCAGTCAGTCACTGCTATAATATCTATCTATCTATCTATCTATCTATCTATCTATCTATCTATCTATCTATCTATCTATCTATCTATCTATCCATCCATCCATCCATCCATCCATCCATCCATCCATCCATCCATCCATCCATCCATCCATCCATCCATCCATCCATCCATCCATCCATCCATCCATCCATCCATCCATCCATCCATCCATCCATCCATCCATCCATCCATCCATCCATCCATCCATCCATCCATCCATCCATCCATCCATCCATCCATCCATCCATCCATCCATCCATCCATCCATCCATCCATCCATCCATCCATCCATCCATCCATCCATCCATCCATCCATCCATCCATCCATCCATCCATCCATCCATCCATCCATCCATCCATGCATGCATGCTCAGACACAGCCAGCAAGCCACACACATAGTGCTCAGACCCAGCCAGCCAGCCACACACATAGCGCTCAGACCCAGCTAGCCAGCAAGCCACACACATAGTGCTCAGACCCAGCCAGCCACACACATAGCTCCGTAAGGGAGTGGTTGCACCACTCAAAAAAAGAGGCTACTGGAGATTGGAGAACCTGATTTGGACATGATCTGATGCAGGACAATATTATGTCACTATGACAGAAAGAGAAGATGGGTCTGGCCACATTCATTCACCCCATAATCTCAGTGGAAATTGGGGAATATGTTGACAATAGTCGACAGCTCTGCCGATTAATAATCGATTAATTGAACCCACCCCCCATATTAATCATTATCACAACATGGAGGTCTTAGAACTACCACCACAGGGACAGACAAGCCCCAAGCTCTCAAGTGCCCCATAGCTTTAATGGTACATGTACTGTATGCGCCACCTCGGACATGCATAGAGGAGAAGACCATGAGGGTCTTCTTAACTTTGCTCTTCTGTGCTCCAAGTCCCCAGGGAGAAATCCAGTGACCCCCCACTC
The DNA here is from genome assembly GCF_964188405.1 of Protomyctophum parallelum. Classification (NCBI taxonomy): domain Eukaryota; kingdom Metazoa; phylum Chordata; class Actinopteri; order Myctophiformes; family Myctophidae; genus Protomyctophum; species Protomyctophum parallelum. Next base: position 40,678,262 of record NC_139709.1, on the reverse strand, counting down.
CCCATACTCCCCTGTACCCACCTGAGGGGAACCCTAGGCCCACTAAACTCTAGACCGGACCCCCCTATACCTTCTCACCCAACCCCACCTATCATACTCCCCTCTGCACCCGGTAGAGACTTAGGTTCTGACTACTCTGCACTAAGAGTAAGTAGAGCGTCGCAGTCCCGCCCCCTCGAGAGAGACGGAGAAGAAATCACCGTTCATTTCCCTCATAGACTTTTCAAAAAGCCAACTCTTGTCGCAACAATTCATGACAATAAACACAATGTTTTGGGCCAAACAAAGAATTAGAAAGTAGAAAAAACAGCAGATTACAACACTTGTTGTTTTTCTTCTTTGTAATTATTTGTTTGGTCAAAAATATTGTGTTTGTTGTCATGATTTGTCACGACAAGAGTTGGCTTTGTACGACGCTTATAATGTCTTTCAATAAATACGTTTCGAAATGTCTATGGGAAAAATGCATTGGGAATTATTTCCTGGGCCTGGCGTCGTCATGAAAGGGGGCGGGACTGCGACGTTCTATAATGCAAGAAATTAGTTTTGGGTCGGGTGTATAATGATGAATTATTTACAGTAGTTTGAGCCAAAGTTTATCCACCAAGCTATCCAAAACGTTTCAATATTGCAATCATGTAGGCTATTATCTATCAACTGACAATATTCTCTGCCACAACCTTCTGAATTACTGAAAATTGTGACTATTAGTTTTGTTGTGTTTTGAGGATATCTTGAAACCTTATTCCAAAAAATATATAAATATTCAGACATTTATTAAATATTTAGTTTAGTTAACTTGAAACTGGTGACTATTTCAGAGGGTTTTAACAGAGTCACAAACACAATATTGGATTTCACAATTATCTAATTGTATCTCTGCAATTTGAACAAGTTCAATGGACTCCTAGACCCCAAAAACATAGGGTTAGACACAAAAAGTACTTGTCTAGGATGAATAATGAAGGAGTTAGGCTATTTTAATGGTTTTTAGGCCATCTTGGACGCCATCTTGAAAATAACACCTTTCGGGTGGTCAAACTTTGGTAAACTTTTAGTATGTTATTAGGGACACCTAATACTACAAAAAACTGTTGAGAAACCTTTTGTTGCAATTTTTTTGGGGTAAGGTGCTTTTTTTTCATAGATTTACTCGCCTATAGAGAGTATGCACATGGATGATTTTCCCATCAGGACACGCCCCCCCTCATCTAGACTGAGTGGCAAAACATTGAGCAGTGGCTATGTTTACATGAAGGGTGATCATTCCGAAGAAATACTTCCGAATAAAATACATCCGATGTAATGTTTTTTGCCGCGAGTTTACATGGGAAATGGTCATTCCGAATGAGTGTTTATATGGAGAAGTGATAGAAGACATGATACATGTTAATTCACGTGAAACTACGCCATCTGTTGGACACATAAAATATAGGCAGTTCATTCATTGTGACTGTCTCAACAATACAAACATATTACAGACGAAAGACGATACTTTGAAATCCCATCATTTCATTCCGCAGTAGCTTTGAGGCTGCTGGTTGGATAGGGACGGGCAAGTATGTTTACCGTCTTTTTTTCCCCACCCGCTGCGGCTCCGCTGGGAAGGTGATCATCTCGTTTTTATTTGTACTTTATTATCTACAGCACGGCCAGGGCACGCAACACTGATTATTATTGTATCGGGTCGCTCGTTATTTTTGAGAGAGAGAGAGAGACCGTTGAACACACACACACATACACACAGATCAGGGTTATCGTCATCTGCTGCTGCTCCACGTTTTTTTGTGGATTTCGGATCTGAAAAAAGGAACGAAATAACGCGCTCTATGTGCAAACTCCTCGGCGCGCCTTGGATATGAGCGCCTTGGAGCATGCTCAGAAAGACCAGAATGAACTTACATCCGAATTAGTGTATACATGAGTCCAATTTTCTTTCAATCGCATTGAACATCGGAGTAATCCGGCCAGTGACATCGGAAAGGTTTTTAGATCGCATCGAGCGTTTTCATTCGGATGTAAGTTTTTGTAGGTGTTTACATAACAATGTTTAATAGGATTGAAATTCTATTCGGAATGAAAAGGGGATTTAACTGCTCATGTAAACGTAGCCACTGTTGGAGTTTGGAAGCGCTCGTTGGAAATCACTGAACCGTCCTGCGTACCACCTGTTTCTAAATGTCACATAATGCAGGAGGCAGCAAAATGTTGTGTTATTTAAAACAAGCACTTCCAAACTCTGACACTTGGGAAAATAATCAAATGCAGGGCATTTCTTGACAGAAAGTAGCTCATAACGTTTCTATGGTGGATTTTTATGAAACAAAAACTTTGCAGATAGAAAGAGGATAATTCAAGCTTTTCGTACAGCTGCAATGTTGGTGAGTTTAACATTGTTTAATGCAATCAGGCAGGACTTTTCTGTTTGGATGAATGGGCTGTCAAGGCCAGAAAGTAGTTTTTTGCCACTCAGTGGGCGTTCCCACATAACGTGCATACCCTCTATTGTGTCTGGATGTTTTAGTCAGTCCAATTAAATTGTGTCTCTCTCTCTCTCCCAGTGGTTCAGGACCCAGTTATTTCCCTCTGGGAGAGGTCCAGCTGACGGTGAGACACAGCCCCCAGAGGAACAAGCTGATAGTAGTGGTGCATGCCTGCAGGTACGACGCAACAGGGAGAGCTCTTTTCACTAAATGTAATTTACTTAACCCATTCTGACCTGTGATCAGATTCTAAAAATGTCTTCTACATCCTGACAGTTTTCTGAAAAAGCTATGTTTCTATGTCAGTCGTTCTTGGATTCTGCTATTTTTCAATAGCTAAAGCATAACATAATGCTAACACCAAAAGGGATGCCTGCCCAAAATGGGTTAAACTTAGTTAAAAGAAAAAATACTAAACAGAAGGTTTGGTGTAAACGGGGCAAGTTAGACAGTTTTTATCCTGAATGACAATCATGTAGTTGTATAACTAGGCAGCTCTAAACGTTTTTATGGCTAGACATTTTCCAGTGCCCTTTAGAATGAGATCTCGACACACAGAATGTGAAGTTTCATGTCGGATGTTCACATGCCCTCACAATAGAATAACTGTATACAGGAATATGATGGGTAATTTATATTTTATAATATTATATTCTACTCTATTCAGTTGTCATGTAATCATGTTACTATACCAGTTACAAATAATCCACTTGGCACAGTAGAGGCTATACCATTTTAATCCAAATTCTGTCCTTTCACCTTCCCATCCACAGGAACCTCATAGCATTCACAGACCATGGCTCAGACCCTTACGTGCGCCTCTATCTCCTGCCTGACAAACGGCGGTCTGGAAGGAGAAAAACTCACACTCACAAGAAGACACTTAACCCTGTTTACGACCAGATGTGAGTTAATTGTAAACTGCTTTGGTTTACACATGTGAGTCAATGTAGCGTTTGATAAATGCCCTCAGGTTGACTTTTATCATGTAACTCTCTTGTCCCCCCTGCATCTTATTTCATTTGTCGGTCTGTCATGAGGGTCGTTATTAATCAGAATATTGCTTTAATCTGGGTGGAATCGGTGCGTTAGTGTGCATGTAAAGGCACTCACTCCGTTTGTTTGTCTGCAATCTGGGAACCCATCAGCCAACAAAGGGAAAACAGTGCCCTCTGCTGTTTGTTTGTTGGCCCATTTGGTCTGCCCTTCAGCCGTCCTCTTCTGGTGGGGCGCCACTAACAACAACGTATACACATTCTGAATGCCCCTGCCGACAGATTCAGTAGCACAGCTCGGAATGTGTTCCTGAGAGATTAGTTTGTCTGTTATCCACCGTCTATTGACCGTTCATTCTCTCTCCATCAGATTTGAGTTCAGCGTATCAATAGTGGAGCTCCACAGGAGAACTCTGGATGTGGCGGTGAAAAATGGAGGAGGTCTGCTGTCCAAACACAAAGGACTTCTGGGAAAGGTACAGACCTGACTTCTCTGACCTTTTCATCTCCCTTCTCCAGCTTATTTTTATTATCATTTATGCAGAAGCCCGGCTGTTCTTTTCTGCATCATTATCTTTGTCTCCACCAGCTGTGTGTGTGTGTGTGTGTGTGTGTGTGTGTGTGTGTGTGTGTGTGTGTGTGTGTGTGTGTGTGTGTGTGTGTGTGTGTGTGTGTGTGTGTGTGTTCGTCCGTGTAGAGCCGATCTCTCTTATGCATGCACATTCCCACTAGGCAGAGGAAGAAATTAGTTTATATTACGTTTTAATTTCAAAGACCCCATAACTGACGGTGTACAAATTGGGTCCATTTGGTTCCATCTGTGCAGTTTTAGAGTTACAGACCTGTACGGTGCCGGGACCTCACTTTGAGAACCACTGCTATATCTATGAATCCTCTACTGATAAACATGTCTCCTGGTATTTCCTTCATGTTCTGTGTCTCTCCATCAGGTGTTGGTGGACCTGACCAGTGATGAGATCTCCAAGGGCTGGACTCAATGGTAAGTCTGCAACGAGGCTCTCAACCTCATGATGGACACACGAGAGCTTTATAGTGCATGTGGACACTCGGGTCATAGAAATATTCAATGGGAAAATTAAAAAAAAGTCTAAATAATGGCAATGACCGCTTCCTCTTGTAAACCCACATATACAAAGTTCAAAATAGACCCCAAAGAAAAAACAACAAAAGAAACAAGACAAACTGAAACATACATGAAATACAGGATCGATAAGGATTGAAAATGAAAAGCAGACGGATACAGAGACGAAACAAAACGCAACAAACAAAACATCCGTCAAACAGTACATGCCCCATGACAGAACAGCACCCTGACCACAGGACTGCAATTCATCACTAAAACCATATTATAAGACAATGTCAGTTCTAACAAAAAAATTGATTTCATTTACAAAAAAGTACAAATGTGTCTATACATGTGAGAAAGATAGTTACATTACAATACGCCTGTAATCCCTGTATCTTTGTCCTCCAGGTATGACCTGAGTGAGGATGGCCTTTCCAAGCCTCACCAACTATAGAGGAACCCAATCCAGAGATGAATTCCTCATCTTCATCACTTCAATACTTCTCCCCGTCCTGTCTGGAGAGAAACTACATTAGTGACTGCTGCTTCTCCACACGGTGCCATCGGAATCTACTGTACAATGGATATAATAACCTTCCAGTCACAAATAATGCAGTCTTCCCCTTTAAGAAATGATAGTTTGATAGAGTAAAGGGAGTATAATATAAAGTATATTAGATATAATATTCACACATGCACAGTAACATCTACTCTAGAGCTTACACATGCTAATTAAGACGATTGTGTACTCTATGTGCGTGAGTATGCAGTATATGTGTATACAGATGAAGTAAAAGTATTTAAAGTGCAACATACATACTATTTGTAGAGGCTCTAATTAAGAACCGTAGAGAGAATACTATTTTTCTTGCTCTTGTTTTTAAGGTGCAGTTTTCTGTCTTGACCGACTGGAAGAAACGACAGCCTTGTAAATATGTATAATGAGAAGAGATAGGCGGGAGGGTTTATTCTAGAAACAAGAGAGGGAGGTGTTTGGTCAACAAAAACAATATGGATATTTGTAATTTTTTTATATATATATATAATTCTTGATGAATTTGTACATTGGCAAGATGGTATGGTTTAGAAAGGACATGAAAGACATGTTTGTTTTGCTTGTTTTGTCTTTTTTTATGAACATGATTCATACAATTTCCAATGTTGACGCAGGACTGTGGACAAGTTTGAAAAGGAGAAAAATGTCTGTCACCAAAGAGACGCATATTTCATTTTATCACTCGTATGGGGCGGGGCTTCCCTTTTTCTTTTCTTTTTTTAAAACCAAAAATGTATGAATGTTTGCACATCTTTGTTCTATGTCTTTGTCGTTTTAATGTTTAGGGATTGTGCCTTCTTGGACAAAAATCGGTTTGTTGGTCCCAATCTGCACGTCGTCCACATTTTCAATCAACTTGAAATCGAGTTGAAATGTAAACTCCACCACTATCGTCATGAACGGGCGGTTGACAGTTCGTTAAAAGCCAGTCTTAATTCCTCATGCGCTTATCTTTCCTGTACGTACATGTGCACATCATATTACACATCACTGCTTATTCAACGCTATACTTTCCAGAAGAAAAAGAAACGTCTGGAAACAAACACAAAGTCCCAATGTTTGATTTTGAAAGGGATTTGTCACATTTGTAATGTAAATGCACATATCGATATGAAACGGAGAGAGCTGCTTCAGTTTAAAACTATATTCACTAGTTTACTTAGAGTTTATTAACATCAGTTTATCATTAAAGTATTTTATATTGTGTACATCGACGTGCCATTGTTCAGCAGAGGCGTTGTCTGTTCTGTCCTAAACATGTCAAAACGACACTAACGGCTTTTGGTGTGTGGTAAAGATCACAGGTCATGACTAAAGCCTGATTTTAAACTCCGTCGTACGATGCTATCCCACACCAAAAATAGCAGATCTACAAGCTCACAATGTGTCGATAAGGAAAAGAGGCTTTAACCACTTTCAACATGCTGTCCCTATTTTGGGCATGTCATTATAGCCGAACATATTCACACTTTATTTATATAGATCTACAAGCTCATAATGCGTTACTTGTTGACGTCTTGCAGGCTTGTAGATCTGCTATTCTGTTTGTCACACAAATTGTGTAGGGTCTTAAATGGTTAAACAGTCCACTAGTCTGTTTCTCAGTTTGAGTACTTCAGTTTGAGTACGTCCTGCTGTCTGACTGTGGGTAGCAATGTCTGTTTTGTTATTGTGTTATTCTTTATTTTTTATTTTTTATAAACGTAACAATATGCAAAAGCCAATGGAAAGAAAAAAATCATGTCTGGAGTTCAAATATGTGCTCATGTACGGTTTGTCTTCTCTGTTGAACTTAATTTATCTTTGTGCCTTAAATTCACATGACCCAGATATTTAAAAAGAATGCTGAAACAAAATGCAGAACGCTATCATTTGAAAATGTCTCCTTCAATGTCTTTTAAACAATTAAAGAGCTTTTGCTGGACAAGCGGCATCAAGCTGTACCTTTTAGTTTTTTACAGACTTCTTTTTAAATACCAGCTTTTGTCCCTTTTATGCCCTATAGGGCATATGGGTTGGATCGGCGCTTCTCCATACATGCTTAATGCTTATGGAAATATGGTCAGATCGGTGATGCAAGTTGTGAAATGCCATTGGTGCACATTGTAAAGTGCTTTGGATGCATCATTTATTAAACGCGTACGTACAACGTATATATTTCACAGAGATCATGTATTATTCACCTTTTCTCCACTAATCTGCATCCCTCTTGACCTGAGCTTGCTGCCTGCCTCCACCTCGGACCTGATGTAGACCAGCTCAAGAGGCACTCAACCAGTAACCTGACTTTGCCAGATGGGGGCGGTATTGGGTAACCATGTTCCCCAATAAGCTGTGAAACAAATTTGTGTGTTTTGGACCCAGAATGGACACTGGACAAAAGACAGCTCCGTGAGGCAACTATCTGGACATACCCACGCGTTCGGGGAGATGTCCTGTACCACACCCCACTCTCCGCTAAGCGGGAGAGGTGTAAAATTCACAGCAGCAGACCTTCTACTGAGGTCAACGCTCACAAAAGTACCGTTTCCAGACCCAGAATGGACACTAGACAAAGAGGCCTCCGCGAGGCAACTATCTGGACATACCCACGCGTTCGGGGAGATGTCCTCTACCACACTAACCTGACGCTGCCAGATGAGGGCGGTATTGGGTAACCATGTTCCCCAACACAGCACTCATCTGGGATCTCTCAGGCAGTTGAGCTGACAAAAATCCGTTCCGTACCGGACCAATCAGCGTGAGCTAAGGGCGGGATATGTGCGAAACCGGATGTGAAGCTATATAGACACGTCAATATGATTGGTTGTGTTTGCACGCCCACACAGTGATAGACAGACGGTCCCATCCAATCATCTACCAAGTATCTTGAAAAAAAGGAACAGCCCCGTCATCGAATTTGCTTCCGCGATCCCAGATCCCAATAAGCTGTGAAACAAATTTGTGTAGCAAGCTTCTTGGATCTGGCAGCGTCAGGTTACTACCACACCCCACTCTCCGCTAAGCGGGAGAGGTGTAAAATTCACAGCAGCAGACCTTCTACTGGGGTCAATGCTCACAAAAGTACCGTTTCCGGACCCAGAATGGACACTGGACAAAAGACGGCTCCGCGAGGCAACTATCTGGACATACCCACGCGTTCGGGGAGATGTCCTGTACCACACCCCACTCTCCGCTAAGCGGGAGAGGTGTAAAATTCACAGCAGCAGACCTTCTACTGGGGTCAATGCTCAAAAAAGTACGGTTTCCGGACCCAGAATGGACACTGGACAAAAGACGGCTCCGCGAGGCAACTATCTGGACATACCCACGCGTTCGGGGAGATGTCCTGTACCACACCCCACTCTCCGCTAAGTGGGAGAGGTGTAAAATTCACAGCAGCAGACCTTCTACTGGGGTCAATGCTCACAAAAGTACCGTTTCCGGACCCAGAATGGACACTGGACAAAAGACGGCTCCGCAAGGCAACTATCTGGACATACCCACGCGTTCGGGGAGATGTCCTGTACCACACCCCACTCCGCTAAGCGGGAGAGGTGTAAAATCCACAGCAGCAGACCTTCTACTGGGGTCAATGCTCAAAAAAGTACGGTTTCCGGACCCAGAATGGACATTGGACAAAGAGGCCTCCGCGAGGCAACTATCTGGACATACCCACGCGTTCGGGGAGATGTCCTCTACCACACCCCACTCTCCGCTAAGCGGGAGAGGTGTAAAAAAAAAGCCAGTTGTTGTGCACGATGGAGATGAGGAAGACAGCGTAGATGAATCACTCGCTACTGTAGAAATAGATCACTCGTATGCATTTCATGAGAGCACTGTACATAATCAGTCTGTACAGACTCAGAGTCTAGATGCTGTAGAAATAGATCACTCGTATAGCACTGTACATAATCAGTCTGTACAGACTCTGAGTCTAGATGCTGCAGAAATAGATCACTCGTATGCATTTAATGAGAGCACTGTACATAATCAGTCTGTACAGACTCTGAGTCTAGATGCTGGTACTGTTCAGAGTGTCATGGGACTATCTAGTGCTACATTAGGACCCTTCAAACACAGTGCCATTGAACCTACTACCTTTACTTTGAAGTCTTCAGAATGGGACACTGTAAACTCCTTAAGAGTCAAAGGAAATAAATATTTTAAGATGTATGAATGGCAAGAGCTTTTTGCCAGCAAAGTCAAGGAATCGAATCCATACTGTATAATCCGTTTTATTAATCACTACTTTTCTACCGCTGTCGTTAGAAAATCAAGCAAGCCATGTCTGACAATCATTGGCGCCTGCCGGCATACTTCATGTGAGATGACCTTTAAAATACATCTCTATTAATTCGAAGACGGCATATTTCATATAGCTTACACTGGCAACATACATCACACAAAGGAAAAATTGAGAGGTAGATACATTAGAAGCACAGAGCGTGCAAACTTGGGTAGATCAATAACCGATTTGCACATAATGCTTACATAGATTAGCTCACTAGACAGTGCCCGCTAACAGCTAGGCTAACTGCAGAGAGGGGTGTCCGGGGGTGTGTGTGTGCGAGAGAGCCATGATCTATTCTAAATTGTCAGAACAGAAGCACAATATTATGAGGCTAATGCTACTGGAGATTAGTAGAGTATATTGTTTTATACACGGACAGTAGTGTGCACTAGACATTTTTTTTTCAGGGCAAGGCATTAGGCATATCATTACTAGAAATGTGCTGTACACAATACTACACATTGGAATAATTAAATTAAACTAGCACAACGGTTAAATGATTTGTATTTGCATATTTCTTGATATTGACATTACAACTGGACTGGATGTTATGGCACAATCTGCTCAAGAGGCACTATAATTGCAACCCACACTCATGTTAAATGCTATATTCAAAAGGTGGGTTATCATTTAGCATCATATGAGCTATACGAGATTTATTTTTCTCTTGCCGTTTAAGCAAAATATTGTAGACAGGTAAAGGTTGGAGAACAACTGGTCTAATGCATTTAAAACGGGTGTTTTACCGTTTTCCCACTCCCCACATGGAATGGGGCAAATATAGCCTATATAGCAGCAAATATAGCCTATATGCAGAATGTATGCTGCATCCATGTTCATACACTACAGTATGTGCATATACAGTATATGTAGTATGTATAGGAATTAGGAAATATATGTGACAGCTGTGGCATGTGGCAGCCACAGCTGTGGCATATGTGACATGTGGCATATAAAAATATGTTCATATTATTGGTTTAGAAAAGTACAATAAAGCAAATAAATTTTAAAATAGACAATCTACAAGCTCACATGTGTCTCATCGAGCTTGTAGATTGTCTATTTTCAAATGGCCGAAATGTATTTAAGTACAATACTATATACATAGGTACTTTCCACCACTGTTGAATAATAACCAGTCATTATTTAAACATGAATATCTCTGTATTCCGGGACCCACCCGGCCGTGCCAGGGGGGGGGGGCCTGCCGGCCGAGCTACTCAGCAGTGGGGGAATAGGGGGGGGGGGGGGGGGGGCAGACTTAACAGGTTCTTGAAAGTTCTGGTTATATGGAAACAGAAGCAGAACTTGGTTCTGGAACTTCACAGGTTCCTGGTAGTTCTGGGATCTGGAAAGTTCTAGTTCTGGTTCTTGTTCCACCCCATAGTGGAAAAGAGGCCGATCTGCTCATTGGAACCAACGCTCCCAAGGTCATAGAACCATGGGAAGTCATTAACAGCCAGGAAGACGGTCCCTATGCAGTAAGGACCAAGTGGGATGGGTTCTTATTCTTAATGGTTTAACCCGCAGACCCTCTGTGTGTGGTCATTATTCCTCTGACTTAACTTTCAGGAATGAAACTCCCATCTTGCCAAATAACTGCTGCATAGGAGAGCAGCATCTTGGTAGCCTGAAAAGAAAGTTTGGAAAAGAGAGGACGCAGGAAAAGAAGGATGCCACGGCAAAAGGGCTGTGTAGAGTGGTGAGAGAGCCATTCAATGGAAAAATACATCCTTCCCCACCACAAAAGGCCAGTGGTGAAAAAATAAATGGAACCACACAAACATCTGACCACGTACCATTGTACCAAGGTGGCAGGAAAGAACGGACTCTGGAGAAACGAAGGTGGCAGAGCTCCAGAAAGAAAATGATCAAAAGGCAGAAGATACCTGAGGAGCTTAAACAGGACTCTGATTCATCAACATCTCCCTCCAGAAAGATGAACACTGTAAACCGAAAGCCCTACCTACCTTCTCTGTTTGCTACTGGAGGCAACAGATCGAAGAAGAAAGACTGATAATAACTGACTTTTCTTTCTCTACTCTTTCCCTTATTTCTTTCTTTTGCAGTGTCATCAGAAGAATCAGTCAAGATTAATTACATGACACATACCACATACATACCATGTTTAGTTTTGTAAATGGCTTCTTTAGCAGTAATTGTTTATATAATGCACAATTAGGGGCCAGTGTGTAGAAGCCATTTAACTGTTTTTTGATTATTATTATTATTATTAGCCTAGAATATCCTGTAGATGATTGGCTAATTGAGTTATTGTTTTGGGCACAGACGGGCACGCCTCCCAGGCCAAGGGTTTAATTATGGACAGGTGTGGGGGGAGAAGGCATGCACCTGGTGGATACAAGGTTTTTACCAGTAAACATGGAACTATGTACTATGCTGTCTATGCACTTTATTTGAATTAAACGCAAAGCAAAATGAAAGTAAGTGGACAATGAAGTTCTTCCTAACTGCGTACACCTATACCCATAGAATGGGTGCATCAGTGGGTTTGTTATGGAAAAGGTTGAAAGCTGACAAACTAGCACTTACAAAGCTTTTAAAAACTGACTCAATCGATAAAATACACCTTAGAAGGTCAGAGGGACTGCAAATCGTACCGGTTTTGTGGAATGACTGCAACAAGGACACAATCCACTGCAGTCGGTTTGTGTTTTTGTGTGAGTGCATTTCTGCGTATAATCATAATTTCTGTGTATTATTGAGTGCACACGTGACTATCTAAGCTATATCCGTCTGTCTGTATGTGCGTGCGTACGTGCATGTGTGTGCATGCGTGCGTGTTTGTGAGTGGGTGGGCGGGAGGTGATCGCCAGTGGCATGCACAGATAGACACTACGGGGTGCTAGAGCACCCTTTTCCCTCAAATGTGCCCTTTTGAAGAAAAAAAAGGGGCTGGGGTTTCTTTTTTTTACAGTGTACACTGTAAGTATGTGGACCATGGTGACATTGATCAATTCCACGCGCTGCACATGGTGCCCTTTTTTCACTAAATGTCTGCACGCCACTGGTGATCACCTGCACAATGAAAATGTCACTTAACTCTTCTGGGAAACGTTTCTCCAAACAAACACTACATTGCTGTTTAAATAAAATCCACTTTTTGACATCAAAGGTTTTGACTTCATTACGACTTCTCAGCACTGTAAAAGAAGACTGAAACATAGCCTTGTCACGCTTCTAACCAGGTGAGTGCAACTGCCTCAAGCTATCAGAGTACTTTAGCAAATTAGCACAGTGCCACTCAAGTGCCCTGTATGAATGCATTATTCTCTACTAGAATTGGGCACTGGCCTACTTGGAACGATGCAAGGTGGAAATTAATGCCCCACCCAGTAATTATGTATGGCTCTTTTATGCCCATATATGGAGTTCTTTGTCAGGCATGCCCATATATGGAGTCTATGAAGATGTCAGAACATATTTGTGATGTCAGAACAGGGCAGCTCCATATATGGAGCCTGGGCAGGGGCCTTGTCTAGAGGCCCTTTGTGGTGGTTCTGGACAACCGTGGTTCCGACCGACTCGACACCGGGCATTGCACTCCCTGTGGGGATGTGGAACGTGTGTGTCGAATTTGACGGTTCTCGACACTATATGACTCTGACATATCGGTCGGATCAGCGGTGCAATGTTTTTGCGAACCTAGTTAGTCAATTAACTTGAATGACTTCTCTAAATAATGATGAATGCAAGAACGCTGCATTCCCTTCATTTTAAGTTTGTTCTTTCAGTCTGTCTGCCTGTCTCTTTCTCTCTTTATTTCTGTCTCTTTCTTTCTGACAGCCTCAAGGGCACTCATGGAGTTTTGTCCCAGGGAAAGTGCAATACTCAATTGTAGCTATACCCTAGTCTGCGGTCACCCAACCACACTTTTCACTACTATTAGAAGTTCTGTAGATATAACTTTTTCTTTTTATTACCTACTAGATATGTTGGACATTACTCCAAAAGACAGTCTGGTGGAGTCTGCTGCGCCAACACACTGCTGTGCTCATACAGTATGTGTTGAGTTTCGAGTATTAACCCCCCTGCAGAGTTCCATGCACCCCCCTTATCTCAGTGTTCCCGGTCAGATTTGACCGGCCAGCACTGCTCTAATTATTTCACCGAACACTGCAGAAGGATTACGTCTGAGTGAGAGAAGTCTTGCTTTAGAAGCATTTCTGTTGCACATGCAATGTTAAATGTACCCATGAATCAGCCTAGAATACTGTCCCAAGATACTGTACACGTTGGCCTTTAATTGTTTCATAGATTATTCCCCCCGTTCTCCATTGTGCCCACCCCTCCCACAGTAAAATGCAGTTAGAATGGAGCTTTGTCTTAATTCTAATGTGGGTATTTTAGTAGCTTTTTTTGTTTTGTTTTTTCCACAAATGTTCAGGCCTGTTGAAAACGCTACCACTGGGTTCTGTATGAACAGCACAATGTTCATATTGGGTGATGATTTGGGTGATGATTTGTAAATAAAAAATAAAAAATGTAACCTGTATACTAAAATATGCCTCCTTCACCTGCACAGCTGAATCCTGTTCAGAGGTACTCTTTTTACAGTGTTATCTTGAAGACAGCTCTAAAACCACATCATAAAATATGAAAAGATTATTATCTTCGCCAAGATATAGGGCTATAGGGCAGGCCATCTCCACCTCACCACCTACTATTCTGTCAAAATATCATGCAAATCGTTAAAGTTTATCTCACTGTAGTCATAGCCATATGTATCTATCAGATTTTTCCGATACAGTATGCCAAGGCACAGATCTCTCTTGACAGAGATCTGCACTCCAAAGAGTGCACTTTTCTAGTTTAATCTTTACTCTCCGGTGCTTCCAGACCAATTTGTAGGTTGAGACTGGAAGAGAATTTGTTGGACAGATGACTGAGAATTAATTTGGAGCAGATGGTTATGAGCAGCTTCTTTGCCTGTTGGAGATTAGCTTGAAAAACTTTTAATTAACTGATTCATGTTAATTGAAATGGATGTTGACGTGTCAGGAGATATCTATGACGCCTGTATCATTCAGCTGCAGGGTAGCCTATGAATTGTACATCATCACTGTCTCTGTAATAAGCTTCCCGTGGGTCTCCAGTCTTGGAAATAAGCTTACTTGGATCTATCCTTCTGATGTCAGTTGTGAGCAGTTATACATTTTTTTGCGCATATCATAGTAATTTTCTTTTATTTATTTTTTAAGATATTGTTTTGGCTTTTTCTGCCTTTATTGATAGAAAATAGATGAATGTAGACTGACAGGAAATGGGGAGAGAGATGGGGCGAAGACACGCGTCAAAGGCCGTCAGGAACTGGAGTCGAACCCGCGGCACGCCGTCAGGCTGGCACAGCAGCCTAGGCGCCCAGACAGTTGAGCTAACCGTCCGGACCGCATATACCGTAGTCATTTTCAATATAGATTGACTGTGGTCTGGCATGTTAGCCTATTTGACTCACTAGAGGTTCTGGGCCGAACACCTACTGTACGTCGCACCGTCAATCCGACTGATATATCCATATATGGAGATCTCTATATAATTTATGTCAGTCCTTGTCCCTTTTAAGCCCACATAGAGATCTCTGTATCTGTCATGTATGGGGGACTGACAGTCCTCGAAGTCAGATCACAACACATTATGTGATATATCGGCTATTTTCTAGTAGTCTACTGTAAATGGAAAATAGGGCTTACACTCTGTGGTTACTGTATTAATACAAATTAGCTGCGGCCTATGCGCTTGACATGCCTCACAAAGATCTTATTAAGAGGTAAGACATTATTCACAATAAAGGTTGGAGCTTTTTCCTGAGCTCTGCCACAAAATCCAATACAGAAAATAAGTCTCAGAACTCTGTCCCAGAATGTCAGAGCTAATCCAGCGTCAGAATACAAACAGCAAAGGTTTAAGAAGTCTTTTTTTTTGCGGCGCCTCCACTCAAGAAACTCCGTCAATTCTTGACAGTTTTGGACGCAGAAAGGCTGGGCGCGTTCCTGGGGGTCTGGATGTTGCGGGGACCCCCACACGGTACAGTTGCACCGCTCACTTCACACAGGTGTGATTTTTTTCTTTACTCTGATAACTTGAAAAGTTCAGCACCTATTGTATAATTACACTTTTTCCTTCACTTTCAAAGGTAATTCTCCAAAGTAATCAACTAATAGGCTGGTCAAACAGGTCCCACAGCACTGACAGCAGTGGATGGATGGAGAGTTCAACCATGGTGTGGCTTTTATTTGCAAAGTGTAAATGCACCGTTTCTGCTTCAAATAGACTTTTTCTCGACTTGGGGCACCCTGGCGCATATTAGCCGCAGCCATACTCATCTATGAAGAGAAAAGCTAGATATGAGCAATTTTAGGCATCTGTGGAACATGCCAACTGTTTTATAGTATTGTACAGTAACAACTAAAGTCTCTGTAATGTTTATGTTGTACTATTACTAAAGAAACTATTTAAAATAAAGGGATCATTAAAGCTGGGCTGTTGCCTGAGTCGAGTGCATTCTGTCAACTTCTGGCCCAGAACTTTGTCACACTTCGCCAATAGAAGTCTATGTAGAAGAGACATTGGACTGGCGCCGTGAAGTGAACGGAGTTGTCGTAACTCTGAGGCAGAGAGTGTATAGCCGGAAGTGTCAGGCCGGAACATCCGTCAGATGTACTGTATAACCCCCATATATGATATTTTTCGACCAATCACTTTTCACGGAGAATGTAAACAGATTTGTAACGCATCAACGTAGTTCCCTTGAGCGGTACTTCACCAAAATCCAGCACTTACGTTTATACACTCTACACAGAATGTACATCCGTTTATACACTCTACACAGCGTAGGTCTTGCCCAGCGTGGGTGCACATACAGCACAAGTTGTGTGCAACACGTGGAGAGCTGCGTAATGCCAACAAAACGCTCTATTCCCATTGAAAACCATATTGCAAAAAGACAACCACATATAGGCAGATACAAAGTTAGGTGTGACCGTAGCCTTAAACATACTTTCTCATATGGTATCACAACCTTTGGCATGCAGAGCCGAATCTTCAAGAAAGCAGATGACTGACAGTCTGCTGAAATGATGTTGAGACTCTACAGAGCCCTGTGAAGACCTAAATTGTTGAAGTCCTTGAAGTTTGAAGGTTTGGTCAGACTTTCACTGAGTTACCAGACATCAATCGTTATTACAGGGGAGGTCTGCAGGGTTTAATTTCTGTTAATGTCGTTTTACACAATTGGGATTTATTTGAGTGCCTTGCTTATGTGCACCTTGTCCTTGGCGGTCATTTTTAAGGGGTGGGGGAGGTGCTATTTGATTGAAATAGGATTTAGTAAGATCATTAAAAAAGGGTGCCATGTGACGGGATAACATCAGCTCCCAAGAGACAACAAAAACAACAGCGTCTTCGTCTTGGGAGTTGCTGTCATCCAATCGCATAGGATTCTTATAATTATCTGGACTTAATTATTATTTTGTGATGTCTGCCAGAGGAAATTGTGCAAGATTTATTCAGGGGAGACTGCAGTAGTTGATGACCACGTGCATAAAATGAAGCTGAGAGCATTAGCGAGGAGTTCACAGCCAACAACTCAGACTGCATGTTCAAAAAACGAATTCTGTTATTATTTTTATTTTAATGAATAGCAGTGGGATGACTGAGTATAATCCTGGGTGTAGGTGCTGTGTGTGTAGTGTGTCCTGTACACCGTGTACGGTACCTGATTGTCAAGCTGATCAGGCCTGATAGTGGGCATGAGATGTTTAGCATTGAGCCTTTTCTGGAAGAGCTGTGGGCTGGACTCAAAGGAACATCTGTCATAGTAACATCCACGCCACATTTCTATGTAGGAGTTTAGCCCAGTTTAAGACTACAAAGGACAATTACTTGAGATCTCTCTCTCTCTCTCTCTGACACACACACACACACACACACACACACACACACACACACACACACACACACACACACACACACACACACACACACACACACACACACACACACACACACACACACACAGATTAATCTCTATGATTCATTCTTGCACAAACACATGCACATTGGGAACACATGCCTGTTCACTTCAGTTACACACTATCCACTGTACAGACAGACAGACAGACAGACATTGTTGATCCCACCGACCTCCCACTCACCACTTGGATTAATATTACCTGAACAAGGTCAGCGAACACTGCTAAATGGACTCTGTGACTCCTGCAAATCCACTTTAGACCATTAAGATTCACTCGGGTGGACACAAAAAATAAGTCATAGAAAAGTGGTAACTGCTCTAAAACATATAGTACTTGCTCCCTTGACACTAGCAGGCAAACCTTAATATAAGTGGTATCACCATAATCCAATTGGGACAGAAAGAGACCAATGACCAGTTTTTTACGAGCTGAACAAACAAAACAAGCCTTCAATCTGTAGAAGAAACCCAGAGTGAATTTAATTTTTGCACAAGGAATCAATATGAAATTTGAAGTTAAGGTGTTTATCCAACCAAAAGCCAAGGTATTTGTAGCGTTCCACCCAGCTGAGACAGCACTATGGTAGGCCATTGCATGTGACAGAGGTGTGCACTTATCATCTCTAGGTGCAGCATGTTCAGCATAAACAGTAGTATAATAATGCCATTAATATGATACTGCCCGAAGAAAATATTTTTTAATATAACAACTTTTATGTCTCAGTATAGTTTGTCTTTCAGTATTGTCTAAAAAAAAAAAAAAAAAAGTAAAATAACATGACAATTAGGGTGGCAGACTTTCCTTGTCTAGTGGTAATGTGCTTGCAACGTTTCACGGCAATCAGAGCTGCGTTCATGATTTGTAGCAATTTGTGCAAAACTGGCTATAGCCTACTCAAGCAAACTTTGCAAGGCAATCAGATATGTTTTCTTTAATCACAATGGCAACGCGATAGTAGGCTACCAATTTGCATGAGATTGGACAAAAATATTTAGGCCGAGGAAATGTGTGTTGCAAAAATCGACCTCATGGTGGCGCCATAACAGGTCGATTTGAGAAGAAAATCGGGGTGGAGGTTCTTCCTTGCAAAGTTTCACAATAGTTGGTCCAGAACTCCAGACCATCCAGCAGCACTGCACTGACCAGTAGTCACTGACAGATATAAAGTGCCATTTCCTGATATTATTGCGGCATTGCTGCTGGCTGGCTGACTGATTGACTGGCTGGCTGACTGACTGACTGACTGCATGGTTTAAGAGACTCACAAGAGCGGAAACGTAAATCCCTCGCCTCGCCTCGCCTCTGGCCGTTCCGGCCTGGCGGGGATATTAACAATTAACGATGCGCGAACTCCGCGCAGCACAACTCGATCCTTTCCATATT